>NC_064874.1:39189402-39206902 GCF_943734745.1 Anopheles darlingi
TTTCTTATATAAGAATCCGGGGACTAACGGGGCCTTAACACTGCAGCATCCCTCTGCTCGTGATGCATCAAACGGATCAGTTACACACGTCACGTGTTAGTACGTGACGGTGCTGGAAAGTAGAGCTTCACTTATAGAGACAGTCGACGCCGGATTCCTCTAATTGCAGTGATCGGTCCAAGGTCCTTGCGGATGACCCTGCCGAAACCTACGATCGGTCACGATCCCTTCAGGAAACGAAAGATGCTAGTGGGTCGACGATAGCTAATGACAACCTAGAGCTTTCAGCTGCTTTATGGCGCATACGGCTAGCCGGCGACCGGTAGTAGTGCGTGTGTGCCATGCTCTGTTAATCCCATTCCCCCTAAAAAAAACAGATCATCACGCTACCATGCGGTATCGTACACCATACCATCACACTGACATTGACCGATAGATGGCCACGGTGCAGCGAAGAGGTTAGAAGCATCGGTAAGAAAATTGGATAATTGAACCTCCGAAATTGCGGTCAAGTTTACGACCTTCGGCCTGTAGTCGCGGTCACTATCGAAAAGCGTCTTGCTTGCGCTAGGAAGTGACAGTTTGTAGGGGCCACACATGCATAGCCCCAAAATATCAGAACTGTGACAAATCCGAGAAGCATCTTCATTGGGCCTCTAGCCTCTGGCACAAACGTGTCCTTCCGGGCTCATTAGCTCGTTACTCTTCTCCATCAACTTCCTAGTGGCAAGCGAAAAATTTCATCCCCTAATGATCATCACCATGACCGAGCGCTAATGGTGATGGCTTTTCTGGGTGGAATAAAATATGAAACTCGCGGGTTAGGTTGCCAGTAGCCAAGGTTTTGTAGTAACCAAAGTATCACCCTGCATCTAGTATCACCCTGCAAAAAAGCAAAGTATCACCCTGCATCTATTACAGGAAATGGGGGGGGGGCGGGGGAGGCCCTTTCAATGTTTCAAGGGAAGGATCATTTCCGGCCATCGAAGCGTTCCGATAGTCAATCGACCAATAGCAATCTCACGGCTCAATTGATTCATTCAACTCAGTTCCTTGACGAGCGGTACGAGTACACACAATTGAAACCCAATCCCCTACCGTTTACCGTATCGTTTTCTTACTGCTTTCTGTGTGATGCACATTGTGTTACATGTGCCGCCGATTGCAGTGTGCTGCACGTGCTGGGAATGCATAGCGATGTGTGCTCGTGCATATATCGTGCAGAAGTGAATACGCGACAAAACCGTGGCGAGCAAATTGGTGAAAGGAAACTCGCTTTCGTTCGTAGCACTGACCAGTTAACCTACCTGAGGCGACACGATCCCCAACCCTCGTCAATAGGATACCCGTAATTGGGTCACACAACCGTAAGCGGAACAATCGGCGTTGTCGCATCGTATGGAAATTTGGGATTGAGGTGTACACGGCACCACCGGCAATGCGCAACCGATAGCCGACAGTAGGCAAACCAAGGGAGGGTGCTCGCCGTCGGTCGATCGATTCCCTTTGCCACTGGTGGTTACTCGATTTGGAAGGCACCCTCCAGCGGTTGCATAATCTATCAGGAGCGTCCAAACACTTTTGCTACAGATACTCATTCATTAGCTGCCGACGCCGCCGCCGTCCTCGTCATCGTTGCACTACGTGCAATGTTTTAGGACGGCACCATTACTAATGATGGGCGACGCGGTTCGGTAAGGTGCGGTGCGTTCGATGATGTGTGTATCTGCTGCTACCGCCGCACTGCAAAGCGTGAACATACGAGGGGGGGGGGGGGGGGGCAAACTGGGGGCCCACGATTAGTGATGGATCGATTACAGAAACAATTACTTAACGATTAGTTCCGCCATCGGTTGGGGCCCGACCGGCATCGAAAAAAGGGCATCACCGATTCATTAGCTTCTGGGCTTCGCAATGACGATCTTGGGATCTTGCGGTGGGAATGATCGGTTAAACAGAACTAATCAGGAGCAACACCATCTAGGCTAAGAGGTTTTCAAATGCTGAAACTGACGAAAATACCGGCGATACTCTGTTGCGGCGATAATGAGACCGAATTACGGCGCACTCAGCTCTTGTACTTGGATAAGGAAAACAGTAGGCATTGTAGAAACGTAGCATATCTGCCCAAAAAGCCATGTATAAAGATAACAATCGCAATAGGCATAGACTGGTGGTGATGTGTCCATAACAAGTATTTCGTAGTTCGTCTCGTAACGCACGTTGTGATTGCTTAACGACGAATCCTTTCTATAATCGCGTAAAATTCGTCGATGTCAGTGCATCATGCGATCATTCCGTACCTCCGGCCAAGAATGTAAGTAACTTTGAACTTTGGCCTTTAATCGCTCAACGAAAGAGTAGTCTACGAAGATTGGATTGTTATTGGATTTCCCCCCGTGCAGCAATCCAAACGCGAGAGCTGCGTCCAACTGCCAACTGCACGTAAGATCCGCCGGTCCGAAAGGGAACGTCAGAATCGAAAGATCGAAAGTGCACGACCTCCCCCCGTCGAAACCGAATGGCTTCGACATTCTATAACTATCTAAATGACTTTCAATTAGTCACAATTCCTGCTCCAGCTCACACCGGTCACTCGAACACACGGTTTTGGATTCGCTAGAGCGGGTGAGCGTGTGCACCAAATACACACTGATTGCCTCAATTGCGTCCGGTGCTTCCGCGATGGCATTCGGTACCGCAACCGCACGTACTGTACCCATCACCGTGGGAGCCTCTTCTTTCCCTGCTGGTGACCTGCTTAGAACCACGGACCATGAAGCGAAGCGAAGCACAAAATCCAGTGCCAACGCGTGCTTCCGAGATCGCGGTTCTATCGATTTCAATAACAAATTTTGCACGGCCTCCTTGGGCAGCGACCGCGAATTGCTCGACACCGCGCGCATAGACCTTGGCGGTTCGGTTTAGGATGAGTCGAAGCTAATGAGCGCTATTTATTCAGCTCACCTGAAATTGAAACGGCAAAACTCAAACAAACCGCCCCGCATTTCCTGTCTGGGGTAGCGTAGCGGATTGCGATGGTGCTTCTCGGGTGGTCCCTCGGGGGTGGGGGGATGGGATAGTAATGTTTAATGTGTTCGGTGGTTGCTCGATGGTTGCCCGCGAGTTCAATGTTGAACAAACCATCCACAGTGAACTTGGCAAAGGTCATCGCGGTGCTTCTTCTTCCTCTTTGCTCCAGGTAAACGCTGGTGGGTGGTGTGCATCGCGCGGGGAAACAATGTAATTCTCACGCCACTCACCTCGATTGCAATTATGACGCGATCTTGGCGCGGCGTGTTGTGGCCACGATATAGCCTCCCGATCAATGACAGGAAGCCGAATGGAATGAAATCAATGGAAATGGCGCCCTGGGACGCTACTCTGTTTATAGAACACGACAGCTTGACGCATATTGACCTTTTCTGGGATTGTTCTTTCTCGCAAGGTGATATGGTGTTCAGCTCAACGTGATACATGAAACACGTGCTGCACGATCGATTGAAATCGTTATACTCTACTCGGGAGATGTCTCGACAGGCTGCTGAGAGTCTTGATGGATTTCCGTAGAGGTTGCCTTTGGAAAATACCTTGAAGCCGGCACATGACGTCATTTTATTAAGCGACTGAATGTTTACAAAAACTGCAACCAGGTGCCATAAGGGCCAGAGAGACTTTTTTATTAAAACCTAACATCACCTTCGGCTCAAATACGTAAAGCTAGCGTAAATCCTCGAGGTAATGCAATTTTAATAGTTCAATAAACCATCGGCCAAGAATGTTACTTCCTACAAGACACACGCACCTGACCACCTGACGTCGTCTCCTCTGTACGATCGTGTTGAGATCATCCACGGTGATCATCGTTTGACGATTTGAAGAATGACTTGATGAACCGCTAATGACATTTAAAGACGCACCTTACGGGTTTCATGGTAATGTTCTCGCAACAAGAGTACGTCAGCAGAAAGCATAATTCTCTCAAGTGCGGTCAATACCGGACGAACTAAGAACAAACCGAACAGCCTTAACACGTAAGATGCTGTCACGCAAGGTTATCACAAAAACAGTAGATGGGATGTGAAGTGGAAAAAACACTGAGCAAGACGGGCGCTCAGCGAGTCTCAGAGAGCATCCGGTAAAAGTACAGCCTTCCAGTTAACCAGTTCCTCGTGAAGGTTGCACGCTGGAGGTCATAATGAGTTAAATCGGTGCGTGGCAACTCCGCGATCCATAACCACTGGAAGAGAGCCCCCGCTACCACCACCGCTTTCAGTTTCATTGCCGTAACCGATGTTGCCTCATGGCAGCATTCGACTCGCACTCTTCTCTTCATTCTTTCTTTCCCCCACAGTTATCCATTTGTTTCGCTCTTCGCATGAATATCCGTTTCGATACTTCACCCTTTTTCCGTTTTCGCTTCACTAATACGGACTCATTGCATTGCATGGGCACGGCATGTTGAGGATCGACCCAAGATCAGGGTTCTTGTTGGTTCAAGGAGACCGGAGTTCCCTGAACTTTCCATCGAGATTATTATCTCCGTCATCATCTCCATCATCATCATCATCATTACCTTTACAGCCAGTAACTATTGACCAGTAGTAAAACACTACCAGCAGTTGGATTGACCATAACACTGCTTTGGGATCCCGCTGAGATCCTTTGCGATCCGGGCACCAGCATTTGATTCCAAGGACGCTACGCACAGCATAACCCTGGGACGATCTTGTGCTTCCTATGATTTGCTAACGATAGTAGCGTATCAAGATCTGCTCTCTGAATCTATGATTTAGAGTTGATTGAAACAATAGAGTATCTCACGCCATCATTACGATCTGATACGATACTGATTCTAAATGCTAGACGCTGCCGTTGATTCACAGATCCGATACTAGAACATCACGTAACCTAGTCATAGTGAAGGCCTTTTCACTCAGGTATTTTAATTGCATCGATGCATTGTACTTATTTTCGTCAATACTACTTTACAAAACATATTTTACCATCACATAAAACAATATTCCAAATATGGAGCTTTTTGAGATGAGTCGAGAAATGTTCGCTTCAGCGCCCCAGAAAAACCAAACAGCGCCTGTCTGTTGTAGCATAAATAACCTTCCTAATTTCACAAACCCAAAAGATTTCTCCCTCGAACGTGAACCACACCCCGGCGGACACAGGGCCCGGAGGAGGGGAGGAGGGCCTAGGTGTCTCTAGGCGAACGTCGTCGGATGTCGGACGAGCCATCCAAATCCAATAGGCTAAATTCGGCCTTTCCAAGGCCATCCAGCCTAAATCAAATAAGTTACTTCAATGCGCGTGTCTAAAATAAGCTTCATTAACGCGCAAGGTTATTGGGCCGCCGCTTGATTGATCGATGGATGGACATTTTTAACCACACATTCACTAATTTTACCCAGACCGGTTTGCCTGGCGCGATGCACCGAAATCTGCGCTACATACCGGAGAAAGAAGAATAGGCTGGATCGTTGACATTTTATGGAACGAAGTGTTCGAAGTGACTTTAGCAACAATAAGCATAACTGTATCTAATCTTTGGAGGAAGGAATAGGCGACAGAGTAAATCTTTTCATTGAAAACAATTCAGCTCGATTGTTAATTTTCAAGATCACTCTAGTTGTATGTTAAATTCTACTGTTGGTGGCGATCGTGCATTAGGTTAATATTGATCCAGGCCACACAATCGAATAAATGATTAGTGCAACATCCTAATTCAACTATTGGTGACCGCTGGGCACAGTCCCCCCCACTTAACTCATGTATCACAAAGCATAAATTGTCCAATTCACACCGATGAATTCATGCAACCTACCCCCTGCCCTGGCCACGAACAGGTATGCTTTCCATTTGTGTCGATTGAGCTTCACTCACGCGATCATTGTTGGAAACGTTCTCGCCTCTACACCTCACTGCGGTGACCACGGTAGACATGAAAAAACAATAGATACACCGGTTGTGTTGCTGCTCTGTTGTTGTTGTGTGACCTAGCACCGAACGGCGCGCGAATAGCACACCGCAACATCGCATCGGTGCTTGGCCTTGCATCAGATGGTCACAGAAACCATTGACAATCGTGGCGCTGGCGAGCTGCGTGGGGAGAGATGCACCTTCCCGCGCCTCCGTTCAATGGATTGCCTCGAGCCCTGGTTGGGAGGAGGGCGAGGGGGGGTGGTTAGGGTGTGCTGATCCGCTTAGCACTTCGCAGTACGCCGGCCGTCCACCTGAGCCACAGCAGAGTGTAGCGCACTAATACCTAACCATCACCTCCCCCTCCAACCGACGGTTGACATCTCGGCCGCCTCTGGTGCGTGCTGTGCCTGTGTGGTCTGAAAAAGTCACTGTCAAGGTAAACGAGGTCGATCCGGGTAAGGGCCAATCTAACGGTGTTGCGACGGTGTAATGGCCACCAAGCGTTCGTTACGCAATGTTTAGCACACACTAGCATCGACGCTCGTTCGTGGGTTTTATGGTATCTTGCGGATCAACCCATCCTACAATCGGAGCGAATAATTTAATTCTATCCCTCCTTCCGAAACAACACAACGGATGAAAGGAAAAACATAAAACTTCTCCTCTCTCCTAGCACCTGGTGACATTGACCGCTTAGTGTTTGGACATCGGAAATACAGCCAGCCAGCCAGCCAGCCCCGAAGAACGATAAGCGATCGGCTGGAAACATATCTATCGGTCATGGCATGGGCACGGAGTAAATGTATTCCGCTTTTATGGTCCACCTTCGGAGGGGGCCAGTTCGATGGCACCAGCCAGTAGTTCACCTTGGATTGGCTTATCTGGTGCGTTCGTTTCGTAGGACCGCCCGGATGAGGATCAAGCGACCGTCGGCGGCGGCGGCGGCGGCGCTCCGCCAAGCCAAGGATCGGCTAATGTTCCTTTGGCTCATCTCCATCCCATCCGAGACCACATGCCGCCAGCCGTACGTCAGACGCTAGTATGCTAATGCCCGACGAAGGTTGCGCAGACACAGCGATGCGGTTGCGAAGGGGGAGGTGTCTTCAACCGATTTTAAGCACCAACTGCTAAGCGACACCGTTTCGTAGCTTATCGAACCACTTGCATAGCAGATGCTGCTGCTAGCCAGGCCAGGCCAGGCTCTCAACGAACCGCAGCGTGGCCATGATCAGCGATGGAACCAATACCCGCGGAGCTGTTTGGTTTAGCAACTTCTCAAACCAAAAATAAATCATTAAGCTTTGACCGGTTTCGTTCGATTGGGTTTGGGCTCGACACGCCGATAGATGTCTCCTGCTCTAACCAGAACCGACGATCGTTTCGTCGTCTTTTATCGTTATTGATGGACTCGGTAGCAGTCTTTATTAACTCGATATTTTGACACGAAATGGGAAGTTGCTTTCAAATGACCAATGTTAATGAGAAGACAAAACTAACATAAACTAACGAATACATTATTCTGCAGACATACGACTTTTACATACATTTTTTCTTGTTCTTATATACGAGGGTGAATAAAAATATAAACGAGATTTTTCGTCCTACGGTCACAAAAATGAAGATAAAACATTTTCGCATTTTTAGTTGGCTGGGTTGGTTTGTTAGGAATATGACAAGCGCCCTGGATCGTCTCCTTGACATTCTCAGTGCCCACAGTAATAATTTTGCTGCATGTGGTACCTTCGTCATTTGCGCAACATATTATAATCAAGTTTCTCGCCGTAGAAGCCCAAGCCTAAGAGCGTACAACATTAGATCCTTTAGAAGGCTTATTGAAAATGACAGATATCGTATCACTACAGGACATTTAATGCGACCGATTCTTGTAATGTTTAAAGTGAGCTTTCTACGAGAAACATATTAAAAAGCAGCCTATCCGCTGGGAAAATGTGTTTCGGAATCAGGAGATTATGTAGAACATTTAAAAAATACGTTAAATGAGTTTGAACTAAAACTAAATTTACTAAAAATAAAGTCTCGTTTATATTTGATTCACCCTTGTATCTGCCAACTGTTGGTATCTGTATGCTAAAGCAAGTAGCTTCCGTTTCACCGGATTGTTGCTCAATAATAATCCACTTTTTTTTATACAAAAAGAATGTAGCCTCTTATCAACGAGTGTCCCTAGACTAACGCAATGTCATCTTTAAACCGATCACTTGTTCCATATGACTGTTGCTTCATCGCGGTAAAACAATGCTGGAGTGCAAACATAAGTACCCCTTCGACTTCCACCTTCGTGCCCGCATCGTAATGTGAATTGTTTCATATCGAGGAAATACCGATGGACAACCGTGGCCCTATCGCTTTTGTACCACGTGCACCGTAATCGGTAGCCTCCAACAGACCCTCACCCCAGGTGTAGTCAGCCCAGGCAATCGACACGAAGAATGGGGTCCCTCATCAGTCGTCCCGTACTCGACTCCTTCGACACGTTCTTATGAGCAACCGACGGGCGATTCGATAATCTGCCGTCCAACGCTTCGTAAACAGGGTTAACGGGGAGGGTAGGTCGGAAAGGGGTAGGAACTATCGCCTTACGCACTCTCCACTCGCCAGGCCAGGCCAGGCCAGGCGATACTTCGCACGCATCACGTTATGTGAGCACTTGCAGGGTCTGAAGATGATGCACCTCACGCTGGACAGGCCACTACGAGTGTTGGTGAAGCTTCGTGCGGCACCTCTCTTGAGTTGTGCGCCCAGTCCGTCTCAGTACATGCGGATTTACATGCGGACAGTAGCGGACTGCTGTTGGGAGGAAAAATTGGTAAAACGTGTTCGCCAACATGACACACGCTGGCTGGCAGAGGAGTGGGCCACGATTATATCATCGACATGTCCGGCAAACTACCGGCTGCTACCGGCGATGCGGTATGATGGGAAGATAAGAACCTTCTTCATGCAGCTTCATGCCCGTTCTGTATAATAGCGTCTCCCCTCCCTGGGCCGCCGGTACCACTATCCGGTTCTAAGCAATTTAAATTTATTTGATTTCGCCCGGTGGTACAATGGTTGGTAAACAATGGTACGAAGTTCCATTGCATATTTATTCGGATAGTATCGTGGACACTGTTACGCGCGGTTTGTTCACCCCATTCACCGAATCGCCCGTGGGTGATTTCCGGATGGAGGAAGATCATGATCTTTCAGGTGTAAGAAAACAACAAAATCCGAATCCGGTAAAAACACTCCCGTCATCGTGATGAATTATCGAATTGGAATCGAAAAATACTGGACGTGCTTTAAATTGACCGCCAGAAACTGCGGAGGCAAAGAATGACCAAGAACCGTGATGGATTTCGTCGATTTGCTGGCTCGATCGAGTGGCAAACAATTTGCTCGCCGTGTGGTTGAAGCGTCTTAGCAGGGGCCTCAATCAAGCAACGAGCCTCGATGACTTTAGCTAAGCCATTTCCTGGTAGAAGATCACGTTGAAAATCATTCCGTTTTCATCGGTAAACCACGATACAAGCGAGCTTTAATACTGTCTAATCGCAGCAGTACTCACTCGCGTCTGCTTGGCGCCTCCAATCCGCCCCATTCGTAACTAATCACCGAGTAAATAACGTTTGAAGAAGCTTCAAGCATGTTGTTTCGCAACTCTTGATTACTGTTGATCGTGAGTCTTATCATGTCGTTTCGAGTGGAAGGCCATCGAGACACGTAGCATTAATTTCCGGTTTACCGGGGACCAGCGACGTGTTGCATAACTGGACGTCAAGCTTGTAGCCAGGTGACGGTCCATCCGTTCCAAGTTTAGAACAGGGTTCCAGATGAAGTCGGATTTCCCATTTGTCCCAAACCCCTACCACTAAAAAGGCAAAACAAACGCTCGATCTCACCAGAAGTCGCAACCACTCGAGAACAGAAGAAACATCGTTCTTATAGCCATCCATCTTGTGGTTTAGTACGAACCCGCGCACCCCCAAATTAGGTCATCGACCTTTTACTGTCGGGATTTTCGAGGGCCAAATTCGTGCCGCGGCGATCGTTTGTAGTATTTTTAGAAGTTTATGACAACGGACTCTAGTGCTGCGCAAACGAAGAGCTCCAAAGAGCTGCTGTTCCGCTCGCTTCTTGGCTACGGTTTCCGTGCTTGTCGTCACCGCGGGTCGTAGATTTTGTGATCCAAAACACACCGCGAACCAGGCTGACCTTTTCCGCTATCCACCGGCTACAGCCATTAGGACGAGTGGATGATGGTCCCCGTTCCCTCGACTGTAACATTTTACTTACCGTAGCACGAATGATGACGACAGACTTTAGGCTCAGTATGGCCTCAGTACGTCCGAGGCAGTTTGCTGAAATAATTGGTCTGCTTCTGGCGTCGGCGGTGGATGTGGTGTGGTGGTTACCGTGATGATAAATCCCTTTTTGGAGGACGCGATGAGCATAAAACACTAACACTAAGCACCCTTCCTCCAGCACCGTGCTAGTTTCTTTGGGGTGGACTGGAAGGTGCAAAGGATCACGATGGATCAACTGTGCACCGTCACCGTAGTAGAGTAGTAGAGTAGGTCGCCAGCTGCTCCTATCACAGCATCGCCGCTCCTGTTGGTACTCCCTCCGCGCAAACACCGTCGCACACGATCGTCGGTGAGTGTTTTGTTATATTAACTTTCATGCACGAACATCGTGAACACTGTCGAGTGAAGAAATTTATCCAGTTACACACATGTGTGACAATGATCTCTTTTTTATATATTATTTTTTTGATTGCCTCAATTGTGGCTCTTGTTGTGATTGTATTTGCAAGTCAGCCACAACGTTAGCAGAGAACTGTTTACGAATTGCGTTTTAGATAAAGTAGTGAGCAAAAGGAGGACGCAAATAGATGCATCTTCAAACACGCGCTGCGACCGGCCTTACCGGTGGATGTGTCACTTGCGAAAGGTTCAAGTTGACTCTACCCTAGGCAGCAGCGACTAATAAACGGCTAGAGCCCGGGTGGTTGTACGGCGATTAGCTGCAACAACTTACACGTTGCCATTTAGCTCGCTACCCGGTTTTATTGCCATCCTGTGGCCTGAAACACAGGATTTAAATAGCGGCAACAGCGAGAAGCGGCGATCCTAAATTTTTATGCCGCCAGTGTGAACGTGGCCCATGTGTGCGTCACATTTAAAATATTTAGTTTTGATTAGTCGCTCGCGTTTTGCCTTTTTTTTTTGTTGTTGCTCCCCTATTTTAGATAAGTGGACATTCGGCGCATGGCGCAACGCAATAGCACAGCCACAAAACCACCGGGGGCCCGGTCACTGTCGCGCTCGGTTCCGCACTACGCGCCGGGCTGGTCACCATTATCTGCGTGAATGTTTGGAAGCTGTACGGATTTTTTGGAGGACGCGTTTTTCGATTCAATTTTTTTGTTTTCGGGTGTTTAATACGTTACGATACGTTGACGATAAACCTGTTTAGGCAGTATCTGTGCCGTCAGACTGAGTAACAAATGCGATACACGACGACGACGACGGTACACAGCACTTGGTTATCCTCTCGGTGACGATGCAGAAAGCACATCTTTAACTCTAACTTTGCCGCGCACATTGGAACATGCCGATCGTCACAGAAAACGCCCACCACGTGTTATCGGAGATGCATCGTGGTGTTCGGTTTCACTGTGGTACGGGGAACAGCAACAGCATCGTCCTCCTTTCCGTACAGCACAACACACAGCACCAAAAAAAAGGAACCGTTTATCTGTGTGTTTATCGCATCGACCTCCTGGGACCGCAGCTCCGATACCTTGGGCACCGATCCTCGGGCGTACAATACTCGCACTCGTACTCGCTACGTTCTCGTGATGCGTAAGCACCACCGATCACCCCGGGAGCTACCGATCCGCACAAGAGCAAAGAGCGTACTGGCAGGCTGGCTGGCTGGTTAACTGGTTGGTTGGTTGGTTGAGCCGAGAACGGGTTCTCTCGGTTCGGTGGCCGCCACGCGATGGATCGAGCCGCAAAACCTCTCTACCGGCGGCGCCCGCGCTACACACATCAGCGAAAGCGAAACCCCTCTCGCCTCGTATAACACTGAAGCCCCCCCCCGTGACGGTTCTCCCTTGGACCATCAAACTAGGGGCGTCGTTCTTAGTTCTCGATTCTCTCGGCGGCTCACTGCTGCAATGGCGCCAATGCGTGATCGCGCACACACTGACGCGCGAGTGTGTACAAAGGGGGGCCGCTAATCCATTCACACCACAATTCACTACTCCGATGACGACGATGACGACGGTGGGTGCTTTACTGATGGTCTTCCGAGGCAATGGAAACCCAGTTGCATGAGAAGAATCACTTTTGCCACTTCCACTAAATCCGCCAACTCACACACACACACAGTGCACCTTCTAATCAAACGCTCTTTGGATTACCTTTCTTGGAAGATCACTTACACTGTCCCACATACTAAGAACACAACGGTTTGATAGCTCGGTAGCAGCAGCAAATGGTGCATATTATTAGCATCGATCGCAGCATCGATTTGACGCAATAGCCCCAAAATTTGCCACCGAACCCGCACACTATGGTTCACGATCGTTTGGATGGTCCGCTGCTAGGAGCAGAGTCCACTACTAACTACTACTGCGCCCCACCGGTACCACGATGTTGCTCGACGCACTGCACTTTGTCGACTAGGCCGGGCTGTCTTTTGCGGTCGCTCAAGAGCCGCCACCGCCGCTACCACCGTACACGATCGTCGATCGTCGTCGTCGTCGTCGTCGGCACGGTGTGCTGGAACCACGAGCCCGAACCACGCCGCCGTTGAAGGACGTTTTGCTGGTGCTGGTGCTGGTGATGGTGCCAGTTGCGGCACCAGCGACCCACGAACGACGATCGACGAGCCAAACAACCAAACGAAATGAAATGCCGTTTAGACAACTATGAAGACAACAAACGACGATCCGTGCTATGCTGCTTCTCTTCGGCTGCAGCGTCGCACCAACAGCCACAGCTGTTTGCTGGTCAATCAGGATCTTTGCTCGGGCTTCGTTCCATGCGGGTGCTTAACCTTGGACAGGGCGATCTCACATGTGCGTACCCTTATCGGCGCGGTACTGGGGCATTCTTGGTAACAGGGCAGCCCCACCGAACCCTTGCCAAAATGGGAGTCCCGGGTTGGGAGGGTTCGGTTGGTATTGGAATCTAATTATAGTTCTCTGGATTTCAATTTGAAAAAATGAAAAATCATTACCCATTGACTTGACCGCAGCAAAATGCACTAGCGAGTGCATTATGCAATCATTTGCAATTGGACCTGTGTAAGTAAGCTGTTTGTGCTTTGAAAGATCACGCCGGGAGGGGGGGTAGTGGTGTAGGTTGGCCCGGTGCTGGCAGGCTGTGATTGATGTAGGAAATTTGAAACGACACACCCACCCCGAATGTGGTGCAAAATCAGCCCTCCACGATGCCGGGGTCTCTATCCGTGTCGGTGGTCAGTTAGATACACAACAATAAAAAACCAACGCTGCACTACCGATCGGTGAAACTGTCGTGTACACTAGCACCTCGTCGACGTCGTCGTTTTGATCACATTAATGTGTGCTCTCCGTGGTCTCCGTGGTCACCGTGGTAGAATGGTTATGCTTAAGATTTGTGTTTTTATGCTTCCTTCTTCTACCTGGTTAAACCATGAAACTGGCTCAATTCCGCGGAGATACTACTACTTTTTTTTACATTGGAGCATGCTTTTTGGTTTTTGGTTAAGTGTTGAGTTAGTCCCGAAGTGACCTCGAGTTTCAGCGACCTTCCGCTGAACCTGTTCGAGCAGCTGCCGGATTCCGTCTCACACTTCCTATTTCGGCGATCTTGCAATCTAACCTTTTAGTCCACCGACTTCCTGTATCTAATAAAAGGAAGCAGTAGCAACCCGATCGTCTCCTGCAGGGATCAACAACCTACCAGTGGCAAAGATTATCCAGCCGTAATGACGTAATTACATTGAAGCGTGGGCTCCGGCCACTCTCGGATCCAGCTACCGAGCCCGATACCGTTCACTGTTTTGGGAACCGTTCGAGACAAGGCCCACTTTAGTAAAGGGCGCGTACTAACCAACGATTTACGAAAGTAGTGCCAAGGTAGGAGCGCCGATGGCAATCGTGGGTGCCGCGACGATCACCCTCTGCAAGATCAGCGTGGTACCCGAGGAGTACCAGGCGTAGACGGACCCAGGTGTTGGAGCGGACCAGTGGTTAAAGCACGACCAGCCGTCTACAACCAGGCTCACAGCAAGGTTGCCTATTTACTCGTTTTTTTTTTTTTTTGCGGAACGAACGGCCATTCACTCTGTTACTTTCAGTCCGATACGCAAACTCTTCTGGCGAGAAACGTTGGACGGTTGGCCAGAGGAAAGCAAAAACCTGGGTCACCCGCGAATAAAGCAATGCTGCAAGAAAGCGTCGGAAAGAAAATGGATCGAACTGGCCCGCTCCGAGATCCTCAGTAGTGCCTCTGATGCGTGTGGCATGGCGAGAAATCTGATCTGTCGATTCCTTCAAGAGCAGACGGGAGAAAGGGGGCCGCATGCGAGTGGTAACCGTTGGGGCCCAAGGTCCATCGTTTGCAGAATGTCGTTTGTCGGCTGGAGGACAGGTTTATGGATTGTTTTCGGTTTGTGCAGGATTGTTGTTGGAAAGGGGTGGTACGGATTGATCTTGGAGCAATGGGGTGTGATCGTCAGCAGTGGGGTGTAGCTATGTGCGCTCGCTATGCTTAAGTGAGCTGGTTTATACCGAGTTTCTGCAACATATTTATTGTTGTGCTAGGAGCTACTAATGCAATGCATCGTTAATCAAAATGAAACACTCTAGCTTTTCCTCACACGCAGATGGTCCTCGTAGCGGGAAATTAGTTTATGTTTTTCTCTCCATTGTCCTTCGCTGTATGATGCAGGCGAAAGAGGAACATATCAGCGAGGAGGAAACGTAAAACTAAGCGACTGATTTATTGGGAAGAGTCCTACAAACATTAATATTCGATTCTTGCTTGAAAAATTAAGCAAAATAAAAAGGGCACTTGCTATGGTTGCTTGATTTGGTGACCATGACTGCATTTGCCAACGACAACTGCATTCTGTCCTGGAAACAACTATCCAAAATTGCAAAAAACGTGCTAAAACAGGGAAAGTTGGCAAAGCTGGAAAACAAACCTGAAAACGTTGCATGTTGGTCACCGGAAAACTCCTGCTTTTCCTTCTACCAAGACATTCACAAGAAGTATTGCCCTTCAAACATGCAACCCGTCCCGAGGGGCTATATTTCTGCAATCAGCTGGTGGCTCCACGGTTAGCATGAAAAATCTGCGATATAATATGACCGCGGCACGACGCGGGGCCCCGGATGAACTGATTCTGAGCCTTTTTACGCTTGATGCGATTGACGCGAATTAGTATGGACGAAACTTGAAACCAACGCCGGTCTGTTTGCACAAAATGCGTGAATAATTCTGGCGCTACAGCGCGACAATTGAAGGTTGCCAGCGAGATCATTGGCCTGTTCGATTGATCGAAGTCGATCGTGCCTAGATATTGGTAAACCCTTTGTAACGGTTCGATTTGGTGCGCCAGATACACAATTCCTGCGGGTTGGTGCAACTGACGACGGTTTCGCTCACTCGCGGTTGACCACACCAGGCACGGGCCAAGTAGGTCACAGGGAAGTGCAATGCAATCGGCCACCAGCTCGCACTAGCCGTTGGCCATAACGGTGTCTCTTCATCCTTCGCAGGCAAGAAACACATAAACGGTTGCAGCGGCGCAAGCCACAAATGTCGCTTTCATTCAAACGTTCCAGTAGCGCGCTAGGAAATGCACAATTCCTCAATAAACACGGTGAAGAGCGGTGAGCGGTGGAGGATTGGCTGATAAAAGTGCAACGGTCAGGCTAAACGTGTTTGCACAAAACAACGCACCTGCATTGCAACAACACGATGATGTCCCCAATGATTGTGCAAACACAAACGAAAGTGCGGAAGGTAGCGTAGCGTAGCCGGCATACGCTTAATGTGTGCGGCTGGAGTGAATTCTTGAAGTGGAATTTAAGCTGCTTTGTTGTAGATCACATTGGACCCCTCTCTAGGCGGTCTACGTTCGCCCATACCGTAGCCAACATAATTGATTCAATCAATGATAACTGGATTATGATGACCAATCTACTGTGACACTAATCGGCATGGTAGTGAATCACACGATGATGCTCCTTCCTGTGCATCCGTTATGATTGCTCAATTTCCTTATTCTGTTTCCTGTGGTAAGAGTCGCATAATGCCCGAAGATCTTCTGAACCGATGACCATGGATGCCAGGAGTTCTGTTGCATCATGCGGTATGAATTGGGTTGAATTAGCTGCAATCATCGAGACGTTTGGCTTCGCATGGCTAGCGCATCAGGTCACGTCGGTTGCCCCCGAATCTCAATTGGTAAACAACGTTTATTATTCAATAGAAGCATAATGTCCCCGTAGCAATCCCTCGAAGGCTCCCACTGCACTAACCGATAACAAGCAATCACGTTATGTCCGTACACCATCTTACAGCTATATTGCCGCACCGAGCGGCATCCCTATGAGGACCACATGTAGAAGTAGGTCTCCTGCCAGTGCGGAATGTACGAGAGTATTAACCGTGCGATGCTGCCGGTCAGCGGTACATTGTTGCCGATACCGTTGAGCAGGCAAGCGATCTTGTCATGTGTGTAACGATCGTAGAATGGTGATCGCATCAAGTATAGTAGCAGCGACACACACCTTCGCGAAAGCTCAACACGCTGTTCCTTCGACAGAGCCTGCCGGTTGTTGTAGTACTTGCGCAGACTGATACCGTCCAGTGCCAGTGCCACAAGGTATGCTTTCCAGCTCTTCGTCCCGTACCGATGCATACAGCCGAGGTGAATGAGCGGTTTCAGAATGTACACCAGTTCCGCGGACATGAGCTGCTTGCCACCGTACTGTGTACCGAGGATCGGACTGATCTCGTTTGCGCTCAGAGGTGGTTTCCAGGAGCGCGACGCTAGCGAAGGAGAACATTCGACCTTTCGCATCACGCGACCGGATCGTTTCAGAACGATGGCTCCGTTCCTAAGATTGGCGTTGAAAGATTCATTGCCAGCGGAAGATTGTTGCGATACCGTTTTTCGATTTAGAGCCGGAATCGGTGGATTCGTCACAATCTTGGTACTGGAATAGCAGCTGGTTAGCACTAGTCGTCCTAAGCACCTGTTGAAGATAAGATAACGATCATCAGCAATACTGTTCGTTGTGCAGGAATTGTCGAGAGCACTTACTTTATCAACTGGATAACACAGATGATAAACCATTTTCCCTTGGTACCCCAGATCTTGTGTGCCGATAGCTCGATAAAAACCTCGCAGTATTCGAGCGTTGTGAGCAACACTTTGATGCGACGTTCGATTGGTTCCTGCGAATCGTCGGCCACTGTCCGGTGGGCCCGCTCGATGATTCGATCGTTGGCGAATACCAGTAAATTCGATAGCGAGTAGACCAGCTCCGAGACGG
>NC_064874.1:39214402-39216902 GCF_943734745.1 Anopheles darlingi
GCTAAGTAACTTATATTGACTACTAAATGCTCTTCTCTTGCCGCTTTCCTTGCGGTCGATAAACCCACACGGAATCGACGCCCTCTTCTATCCGCTCCTGAACCGGCATGGTGGGAAACGGGAACCGGCAGGCAACGATTGTTGTGCCCGGTGCTACTTCGCGCACAATTTTCTTCTCCAGATCCTCCATCTACAAAATAGAGCAGGGAAGAGACACTTATTATATAATATGCAATATCCAGAATGAATACAACTGGCCGCTGAGCTCTTCGGACTTACCATTTGCTCCACACCAAAAATCACGATGTGATCGTACGGTGCGAGGCTAAATTTCCAGAGATCATGCCGGAAGAAGCGAGTCCTACCCAGTACGCCATTGCGTAGTGCTGCCAAGCGAGAGTAGTACACTAGCCACGGGTTCAACTCCACTCCATCGGCCTGGAGAGATGGTTGTGCGCGGGCTGCGGCAATAACGATCCGGCCATCGCCGGACCCGATATCCAGCAGCCGGCTACCGGCCGGCAAAGGTCGCACGTATGAGAGCACATTCCGGATCTGGTTCGGTGTGGCCGGTACGTACGGGAGACAGTGTTTCCGGAGTGCAGGAGCCACAAACGGATAGCAGACAATGGAAAGTCCTACCGCGATACCGCCTGTAGAAATCGGGAGAAATTCATCGTGACGTAACACGGATGCAGATCGTTGTAGGCCTTGGACGCGTACGCACCATAGAAACCTCCACAGGAACGGTCACAGCTAGCAACTTACCTGTAATTCCGATGAGAATCTTTCCGGAAAGGGACGGAGATTTTCGAATTCCTCCAGAACCGGAAAAATGCGCCGAAAGTTGTTGGTCCTCGAGTCCGCTTGTTGACATTTTTTTTGGTTCTCGTTTGACACCCCGCGCAGTTTCATCGAGTCTCGGACTTTGCTCGACGATTTCTGCACACACACTTTTTGATCGACTTTTGGTTAAGCGGCCTTGTTTTAGTCCTGGAACCGAGAAAAGTGCTGACCCCGCCGTGGAGGATATTCGGAAAAGACGACAATCTACTACAAATAAGTGCTGCATACGGATTCCTGGCTACCTAGTTCGTATGAACGGATCCCAAGCAGCCCGAGCGTATCGAACAGGACAACGCACCGCGCATCTGGATGGATAGCGGAGGTGGTGTTTTCTTCTGATCCGAGATTCGACTCCCGGAAGAGAGGCTACTGTTATTACTGCTGCTAATGGTGCCAGATTTGCCAGTCGGGCTGGGGCGAAGTAGTGTTGTCTGATCGAAGGAAAACGGTAGAATTCCGGGGTACCGTGTTGTGCAGCAGGTAGTAAGCATCGCCCGCGGTTTGCTGGCTACTAGTGTCTTGCGGTGGCCAATTCAGGAACATTCGATTGCGACATGGCTGAGGTGCCAGCGGAAGCGGCAGGAGGGGTACAACCGATTGTGGAGGAAGAAAAGGGCGATGGTGATGTGGAAGTACCGGCAATCGGTGATCGATCGGATCGTTCCACCGCCGATGCACCTGCGGAAGGATTCATCTGTGGCGTGGTTGAAGGTTTTTACGGTCGCCCCTGGACAACGGAGCAGCGTAAAGATCTATTCCGGAAGCTGAAACGCTGGGGCATGGACGCGTACATCTATGCGCCGAAGGATGACTACAAACATCGGGCGTACTGGCGTGAGCTGTACACGGTCGAGGAAGCGGATCATCTGACCGGGCTGATAACGGCCGCTCACGAGCAGAACATCAACTTCTACTACGCCCTGTCACCGGGACTGGACATCACGTACAGTAGTCCGAAAGAGGTGGCCGCACTAAAGCGCAAGCTTGACCAAGTGTCGCAGTTCGGTTGTAAGGCCTTTGCACTGCTGTTCGACGATATCGAACCGGAAATGTCGAAACCGGATAAGGAGGTGTTTCAGAGCTTCGCCTTCGCCCAGGTATCGGTGACGAACGAGATCTTTAACCATCTGAACTGTCCCCGGTTTCTGTTCTGCCCGACGCAATACTGTAGCACGCGGGCCGTGCCGACGGTGAAGCAATCCGAGTATCTGAACACGCTCGGTACGAAGCTGGTGCCGGCGATTGACATTCTCTGGACGGGACCGAAGGTGATCTCGAAGCTGCTGACGGTCGAGTGTATCGAGGAGATAACGGAGGTACTGAGGAGACCACCCGTCATCTGGGACAATCTGCACGCCAACGATTACGATCAGAAGCGCGTCTTTCTGGGACCATACTCGGGACGATCGCCCGAGCTGATACCACTGCTGCGGGGTGTCGTCACGAATCCGAACTGTGAGTTCCATGCGAATGCCATCGCCATCCAGACGCTTGCCTTCTGGAGTAAGTGCCGTGGAGATACGAGCCGCCTCGCCAGTACGGCTTCCGAGCATGATATCAAGCTGGAGACAGAGAACGAGGATGGCATCTGTCAGGGTGATGCACCGGCCTTCCTCTCGGAAAACATCTATCATCCTCGGTTAGCGTTGAAGAA
>NC_064874.1:39224402-39269402 GCF_943734745.1 Anopheles darlingi
GCGAAAACAGCTCCGAAAAGTGCGTTCCCGAAGTAAACATCCCACCATCCCGTGAATGTCAAACTCTGAAGTTTTTTCTAAAATACGATCGAGGATTTGTTCTGGATAAAGCTACCTGTCTTTTTAAAGTACCTTGTTTCCCACAAAACTCCTCTCGATCGCTCGCTCTCTCTCTCTATCTCTTAGTCTCGCTCGTAAAATTTGGTATTTTTCCCCCATTTCCAAACAAAAACACCACTTAACCTTGCAACTGATTTTTATTATGAAATCTACCCGATCCACGACCCAGAAAGCGGAGCGTGAAAGAAGAAAAAAAAAGAACGGAAAACAAAAATCGAAACGAAGGTCCATACACAACCACATAACACATAGCGGCGGCGATCGTCGCTCTCAGGTTTACCGCATTGCGAAAAGCGTTCGTAAGATGAGCAAAAAAAAGTTTGTAAAAAAAACCGATCTCACTCCGTCGCGGCTCCGGCGGTTGGAACGCGGTTTGCGGATTTTGGGTTAGCTTTCGTTTGGTACGAAGGAATGATTTCATGCACCCGACCCGGACAGCAAAGCAGAAGGTTACCGGTTTTTGTTATGTCGTTGGCCGACACGGCGACAGACAAACAGACAAAACAAGATACAACAGAAGAAGGCAGAGGCAGAGGCAGAGAGAGCGCAAGAGAAATCCCCAATAAGCTGCACGAGCTGCTTGTGATTTGTCACACACAAAAAGGGGGCCACAACGCCGAAACGATGTGAAAATCATGTCAAGATCAGCGGCAGATGCTTGGCCACTCTGGAGGATAGCAACGTACGCGTACCGCCGCTGGCGCCATCTCCGGCACGCGGCTGGCTGGCTGGCTGGCTGGCTGGCTGGCTGGCTCGGTGTGACGATAAATTTGTCCCGCGGCACTTGTCGAGGATGATCACGCTGATCATGATGATGATGATCTGACCGGAGCAAATATAGGGCAACCACCGGCGGCACTTGACCGATCGATCGGCGTGTTTTCTGCGCACTTACCGCATTATAAACTCGGCGATTTCGTTCGTGTCCGTTTTATTGAGTGCGCCCAGATGTTCGTGGTTGTGCGAAGCCATGATCTGATCGGCGGTATCCGACTCTCGGTCCGATACGGCGTAGCGGCTCATCACGTGCACCACAAACAGTCCGCTCGACATGATCAGCTTGACGCGCTGCACCACCGGGTTCGGTTTACGGTCCTCCTCGAACAGGACACGACGCATTAGGCTTTCGCCTCCCAGCTTCTGCACCCGCTGGCTTCCACCGTTGTGCGCGAGCTCTAGGATCAGCGACAGGCAGGCCGGATAGAAGGTCATGAAGACGACATAGTTGACCAGCGCCGACAGGACGGCGAATCCGCTGAGCACCTCCAGCCGCGGCACCCCGGACAGTGTGCCAACGCCAATCACCAGCGTTTCGACGAGCGTGTCCAGCGAGATGGCTGGTCCCAGTACCTCCATACCACGTGCAATGTTCTCCGTCACTTCCGACTGATTCGCACCACACAGTGCCAGCTGGGCCAGTATGCCGGCCTTCGACAGGTCAATCAGCAGCAGAAACAGGAACAGTGCATCTCTGGAAAGAGAAGTCAAAATAGAATTAGCTCTGACACATTACGAACTTCACGAACAGGCACACACAGACGCACAATACCCCCAATAGATCAACTGATCGCCTCCTTAATTGACAACCGCCGGTGTAGCAAAAAGCTGCAACCAAAATTGAGCTCGGCCGAAAAGCCGGGCCAGTTTGTCGTTTCAAGTTCAACCGGTCAATTGGTCGGTTCGGCCGGCCGGCCAGCCACCGGTTCCAGTCTCCAGGTCTCCCAAGGCAAACGGTTCAATTTACCTTCGACCGCGCGCACTTGCAAGCCTTGCTTACTGCGATCTCTTTTCGTTCACTTTGTCTGGGGTGGCGAAGGCATTGGCAAAGGTCATGGCATTAGCGCCACCCTTTTTCGGGTGGCCCGCGGTGGCCCGAACCCCGACCGCTTTTGAGAGTTTCTTCTTCCGTTCCGCTTTTAGCCGGTGACAAATGGGAGGGCGGGCAAGGGAGTGCGCCGGAGCCATATGGTAACCCTGAACACGCAGGCGATGAATTATAATTGTGAGACACTTGCTTGTTGCTGCTGTTGCTGCAGAACCCATCAATCAAAGAGGGCTGCTCGGATCAGCTCAAGGATAGCAAGGTGGCAACCAGTTGAGCCAATTCAGAACATCCAAAACGGAGCGCCAAAGGTGTACAGCATGTACCTGCGACGTAGTGCCACCATTGCAGCGTGCAAAATAACGACCGACCCCACCGCTGATGCGAAACTCATTCTGCTCATTCATTGCGCGTCACGGATGAGGATGTTTTGATGGATTATGCTTGGGGTGTCAACAACGTTTGCCAACCACCAGGAAGTAGAAGGAACCACAAAGAATACCAGCCATGTAAGATCACCCCCTTGATGATCACTAATTGAGTGCATTAATTGCGCGATTAATGAGTTCCGTTTATGGTACATCTGCTTATTTTTTGTGATTTTAGAACAAAAAGATGAGCTACAAACAAATGAACCAACGCAAAATGTTGCTTAATCGTTTCTTAATCGTTCGTTCATCTTTAGCACTGCGCGTTTGCGTCATTGGTTCTCCGTTCTGCCACCCCCCTTCCGGGGTCCTTTGGCGTCAGATGGTAGCGATCCGAAATCCGGATCGCTAGCAAAAACCGTTTATTATGGTAATGTGCGACGCAAAGGCCACACATTTCCATAAGAAAGCAAAAACCCCAAAAACCCCGGGCACGGGTTCATCGAAGTACAACAGAAGAAAGGTTTTTGGCTCACCGCATTTTCGGGTGTGTGCCCGTAGGGGGCGAGAGCGATCACGCCCCGTCCGTGTGTCCTTAGCGGTAAACGGATCAAATGAATTATTTATGCCGCGTGGCACGTACACACGGTTGTGTGCCCGGCGTCGTCCACCAAAAAAAAAAACACCACCATTCACATTTGTGTTTACTTACTTCAGATCGGATACTTCACAGCCCAGGAAGTTCAGCACGGTCGAGGTGAAGATGAAGCTGGAGAACGCCGTGAAAAGGCCAGCGAGACCTGTGGAGAGCATGAAAGGTGGAGGAAAAGAGAAGATGAAATGGTATGCAGCAATACTTTACTGGCCCTCTCGCTCCCCAAAAAAAAAAAAAACGCCGGCATTTATCGGACACCCAAATCAACACGGTACTTGTCATGTAAACAGTCGCAGTAACAGCAGTAGCTGCAGAAGCAGAAGAAGAAGAAGCCGGGGAAGCGGAAATGAAGAGTAGGAACGCGTGGCATGATGTCGTTGAAGTTCAAGTGACCGGAAGAGTGACCCCCGAAACCATTCATCCACAAACAAGCGAGGACAGAAGTTTGCTTGTAATAATGATGGTCCGGAAGCATGTGTGGATGCTGAAATGTGTGGCCACTAATTCCTAACTAAGAGAACATTCAAATGATACAATTGTTTGGATGCCTTGAGCTCAAAATGCAGTTGAAAAGCATGTTACGACTCATCATTTTTTTTCCTCGAGCAGTTCACAATGCCAAGATGTGCCAAACCGGTAAACAAACCCCCGGATGCGACTCAAGATTAGTGGTAGTGTTCATCGCCAATGGACACTTTTTCCATGGCACCAACGGAACGATCCGTATCAACCTGATGATCGAAACCGGAAGTCCGTTCCGTGCCCACTAACGTTTCGCTAGATCGCCCGATAGCAATGTGTTACGTGGGTACTCTTAGCGATTGGCATACGGAACACAATGCAAATAAGGTACAGCTGTTGGCTGTGCAGCACGGTACTGGCCACGATGAACATGAACGGTAATAGACGAAGCAATCGCGGTTTTACATTTGTTAGGAAGCTCTCTTGTCTCGTCAATGTGTTCAGAATACATGATGCTAAGCGTCACCACTGAACTGGTGGTATTATCTCATCCCTAGGTGGCGCACCGCATGTGTCCTAAACAGATGGAACCGAAAAGTTAATGATAACGTCACCGTGAATCATTCTCTAATTGAAACCAAAAATTCGCACGCTTTCTGGTCAAGCCTCTTTCTCGCACAATCGGTTTGCCATGCTACGGAACGGTGACGATTTCTATAATGATAGTTTAATTAGACAATGAACCACAGCTGATCACACGGCCCACATCCATGGTCATAACCAGCACCGGACTCTGTGACGTTAATGTCAAGGCGCGCCTTTTAGTTAGGTAAGGGAAAGAAAACAAAAATAAAACAAAACCAGAAAACACCAAAATGCATTCGCAACGAAATGGAAGAGGATAAGGAAATAATGATATTTCTGTCCGGAATCCGGAAACACACCATGACCACAGCCGGAATTGATGGTAGGCGCGGCCTTTTAATGATGAGCGCGCGCGAGTTGTGAGTGTCTCTTTTTTTCGCTGCCTTTTTCCCGCTTTTGTTTTTACCCACAAACAAGTGGTGCTTTCCTTCGTGAGCAGTGTCACTGTGCCATCATTTTCGCGACCAGGCACGGCGCTAATGGCCATTTTGGGGTGCCTTTTGCACTCCCCAGCTGTGCCGCTACCCCGGACCGCGTCTTCGCTGCTGCCCGGTCGCACAACGAACCGACGCACGGAGTATGCATTCAAGCACGGTGCGATGCGATGGTGGCCACAGTGGCAGTTATGAAGGAACTCGAGCTTCGAACCGATTCCGAAAGCTGAATCACGCAGCACGCTCGCTCATCCGCACGCACAGTACCAGCACGTGGAATGTATGTGATGTCTATGGGCGCTGGTGGTGGTGGTGGTGGTAGTGGCGGCAGATGGTTGTAGGTGGTTACACTTTCTCCACAAAACGACGCTAGGAAATGGGGGGAAAAAACCACAAAAAAATGCTTTTGCATCACCCTCCTTTACCTCACACCTCACCCCGGTGGTGGTAATGGTCGCTTCGTTCGCTCGCTAATCGGTCGTGCGTTAATGGTGGCCGACCTGCGCCGCACAGAGGACTGATGAGGCCCACGCCGAATACCGGAGCGTGTGATTGCGCTACAGACCATACTTCGACGACTTCGAACGTTCCAATTCGCTATAATCCACGTTTTCGGGATTCCTGATGGGGTGTGATGGAGGAGGTTTAGTAGTAGGATATAGTCCCCAATGATGGGTGACACACGCACACACAGAGGCATGAGTGCATAGACGTGAGCCATTATCAACCGGTACGCGGATCGCGAATGCTCGTTATCATTTGCTCGTTTCGTATGGACGATCGAGGCGTGCATCGGCATGCTGCAGTAGCAGTAGCGTGTGGCTCTCGGGTATGGCCGTAGCGTCATAAAATGGAAACCAGCCACCATTTGGCTTACGCAATGGTGCACTGATTAATGATTGCACACAGCAGTAACACCAGCATGGCTAATTGGCTAGTGGGTGGTAAACGAATTAAAGGGCTCATACCCTCATAAAGGGCGCGGTGCTACCGAGCGTATAAATAAGGAAGGTATTGGTTAGCGTTTAAAGTGTGTGCGTTTTTTTCAAAAGTATTTTGAAACAATGGAATCCGTTAAAGTATTCGCTCATCGTTAGGTTTGCCGTTGGGTTGTCGCTAAACGATGTTGTTGCGTTTTATTTGGTTTTCGATAAAAAAATGTTTCATTTTCATGTTTGGTTGGAAATTATTTTTGATGTTCTCATAGGAAAAAAGAAGTGCTGATCAGTACCAGACCATGTATTAACCGAAAGATTTTTATCTTTTTTGCACCACCATCACCTACTGATAGTGATATTGTCCTAGTAGATTCGTAAAAAAACGATTAAGTTATTGGCGTTCGGCAGAAGAGACGAATCAAGGACGTCACCAAATTTTTCATTCATTTTGAATTGCTTAACAAAAATCAATTTCTCAGTATCTATTCAATAACCTTTTCGATTCAGATATTATTTCGGTATGTGCCAAAAGAGCAAATGCTCGAATCGGAATCCATTTCGTCAAACATCATTTGAAAGGCTTTTTAAGTAGGTTCAGGGCTTACAATATGACTTGATACGCCCTATCTAGCCTAGAGCCAAACTCTGTTTGTATTTTCTACGAATCTACATAAAAATAAAGAGACATAAGATAGAAAACTCTTAGCAGCTCCAACAAATGACCAATTGTAGGCCTCGAAATCAGTCGTATAGATTGAACCAAAAGGATGTTAGCGAATAACCCCATATCGTGATTGTAGGAAACCAATTCTGATCTTTGATTTAGGCCTTTTTCGACGATATTTATTTATCGTCGAGAGGCGGAACCTTAATCTTTGGATAAATAAAATCAATTATCATTAATCCAGATCGAGGTTCATTTCAGCGCTTGTAGAGCCACTCCAATGTAGAGAGACAGTAAGATAGGACCTGTTTGGGTTTGAAAAACTGTGTATTGCTGCACATTGTTTGCTTAAACATACTCGCTGCAAAAGGCACACACACACCATATGCATGCCATGTCTGTGAGCGGTTGCGAGTGCATGCACTGGAGAAAAGCTCACCACATTCCGAGCAAGCTATCGGAATAACTAAACGAAACCAGTTTTACGCAACGCGAGTTCGCGCCTTTGAATTACACTTTGATCCAATTCGAAGCATGCTCCATGTTGGCGCATGGTGGCCCCGCTCTTGCTCTTCTCTCGGCTCGTATGCACAGAGGAAGGAGGGTGAAAATGTGAAAAAGGAGAAGGAGGGAGAGGGGGTAATATAAAAAAGGAGAAATTTAATAAATATGCATATTTAAACACGGAACAGATCTCTCTACCGACCAGTGAGCATTGCGATGGCTTTTCAAAAGGTACCGCGCCACCGGGCAGCTGCCATCGAACGGATCGTCATCAAGCGGATCGACATCAACGACCCAATGACCCAAGCCCAGGCCGAGACTCGGAGGGTCACCCCCCCCCCCCTTCGACGACACGCTACTTGAAGGGCAGCATATGCTCCGCTAATCATTAGTCAATTAGATGACGACAAAATGTAACCTTTTATTTTTTGCTTCTAACATCCGCCACCGGTCTTATGTAGGTCTCTCCCTTCCCGAGCACCATATACCATCCGAGCAGCACACTTCCTTTCACGAGCCGATCCGATCCGGCGGTTCAGCGCCACACGACGACGCAGCGTGTGACACAGAATGTCAATGTCGTCAAACACACGGACATACACACACACGTACGCGAGCGATCACGGTGTAATGGTACGCGCGATCGTCACTCGATCACTCGGTTCAATGTTTATGTTGAGGTGATGTTTGGTTCGTTCGTTCGTTCCGTCCAAATTGCGTGTCGCGAAAGAAAGAAAGAAGGAAAAAAAAACTACCTCACCACCGGAGAAAGTGGTTTGTGCGCTGGGTGGTACGCACGCACACAGCTGCAAGGGCGAGATGGCCAGGACGGGCAGGATGATTGCTCGATCGATCGAGTTGTTTAAGATGTTGCCGAACCGGTAGCGAGCGGAGCAGCGGCACGGTGAATAGTATACCCAAACCGGAAGTACCGGAAACCTTCACTTGAAACAAAACACCCCAAACACAAACTATGTAAGTGACCGTCGTGCTGTGCTGCCGGGTGCTTGAAATACTCGAATGCACGATGCCTGATCTGTCTGCCTGCCTGCAGCATGACATGGCGGAGGACGCGACGGACAGAACGCCATCGGCACTGGCTCTAAACGGTGGTCGTTGGAAAGGTGCCAACCTCTCTGACGGGCTCTCGACCTCCCACCCACTCCGAGCACCCACCGTGTGTGATCAACGCCATCTTTGGCCCCTCCCCTTCCCTTCCTCCCTCCAAAAAAAGGGGGCTCTTTCCCCTACCCCCTTGGAAGTGGGTCACTGAATCGAGTGCACGAGATCGCGCTGAGTGCACCGGCCTCTATATCTGCTCTGCGAACGAGCGTGCTCTGATGCTACTGCTGCTGCTCGTGGTGGTGGTGGTAGTGACGGCGTTGGTGGTGGGGGTCGACGCTTCACGCGTATCGATCGTAATCGGTTATAACCCCTATCTAGGCACAGCTAGCTGTTGCTATTTGGTGCCGCCGATCGCTTCGGTTCACGGGAACGCATTTCACAAACTACTGTTCGATGACCTTGTTTGCTCTGCGGTAGTTGTAGCTCGGTAGTCGCCAGGTCTGACACCTACCATCCCACCAGCATGGTGTTGTGGCCACTGAACGGTTATGCTCACTGCTGCTGCTGCTGCTGCTGCTGCTGCAGAGGCAATCACAAAGAATTTACCGCTTCGCTAAGCGGAAAGGTGCGTGATCGTGAGCATATCCACCATATCAAGCCAATGGCTTCAACGGATCGGATTGCGATCCGATCGTCATCATCGGCATCCACGCACTCGCCGCAAGCTGAGACACGTACGTCACACAGTGTAGCGATCGTAAAAATTTGGCGTAATACAAGCAAAAGCGTTGTGACGTAAAAGCGAAACAAAGAAAGAATGCCAACCCTACCCCTCGGGAGGGAATCCATTACTTATAAAGCTCTCGTTTCAAGCTCAATTCGGTAACGAACCACCATTTAGCATAAGGTCGTAAGAATCGACAAGATATCGTGGACAGCCTCGGATAAACCGGTTTCCAACGCGTTCCATGCCTGAGAGAACGAGAAACCCATCACAAAAAAAAAGCGTGGACACACTGTCTGCGGTATGGGCATTGCAGCAAATATTAACATTCCAAAAACGAACCATCGCCTGCTGGGTGCTGCTGTTGTAAATTATGTTGTCATGCAAAGTGACTTCGAAGGCGTTGCGAGAACGTTACGTTTGCCATTTGAAATGATAGGCACGGAAAATGCAGATGCGAACCGGCATGTGCTGCATGAGCACGCATCTCGGGCAATCAACAGCAAGAATCGACTGTATATGAAAATGAAGCGACAGTTCTAAACATGTGGAATGTGGAAGAGACGAACCCCGGCACGCTACTCACTGCTGGATGATGATGATTTCAACGATGCAGTCGGCGCGAAGCAGCCGCCACGAGAGATATCACGCTCACAATAGCGTGTACGCCACTCTCTCTCTCTCTCTCTCGCTCGTGCAAACATTAATCGTGAGCGATCCATCATGTGGACAGTTCTGTGACGAGCCTTGCCGGCGGGCATTTACTTTTTTTTTCGGGGTGGTAGGGCTCGACCAAGCGGGCAGAGCATATGACATAAGTTATGGTGGCGATTGCGACCTCCCGGAGTGGAGCAATTAAAATGGGATACTTAGGCAGTCGGCATACGGCGAGTCGACAGAGAGACCGAGACACAAAGAGATATTGAATTCTCGGGCGGAGCGTCCTCCATCCTGGGCGGCGAGGCGCGACAATCGCGCGGCAGCAAATAAAAGCAATTAGTGACGTCACAGGTGGGTCATTGCGAAACCGAAAAAGAAGAAGAACTACCGCTTTACCGCGCGGGTTGGATGCGTGAGAATTGAGACAAAAAGCAAGGAAAACCCCATCCGAAACCGAAACGGTTTAACGGGAAACCAACGTGCGCGATCGTGGAAGGGAAAGAGAGTGTTGTGCGAAGTGAACGGCACACACTGGTGGGTGCAGGACTTTTCAGGAACGTGTTTTGCGCCAATCGATGGCCCGATGATCGATCCATCAACACCACACGCTCGCACGCTCCACCACTTATGAGCGCGACGCGGTTTCCCTCCCCGCAGTGAATGGCCACACGGCGTAGCGGCTAATCCGTCTGTCCGTCGATTTTTGACAACGAACAGGGCAGCAGCAGGTACGGTGTAGTAGCGATCGCTTATTGTGTTTTTTTTTGCTGTTGCTGTTGTTGTGTTGTTGTTTCAAACAAATTACATAAATTATGTTGCAAACGGTGGCGGCGGCGGCACTTACCACGAGCTGGTGGTGGTGGTGGTGTTCTAAGGAGTGTGAGTGCTCCGTGCTTCGCCTGGCAAGCCCGCCAGGAAGCCACCATTACTTGAGAAACACCGACCATGGCAAATGCCAAAGCAAACACTGGCCCCTATTACGAAAAAGTCGATAACGCTATCGATCGACAAATTAATCGACTCGAATTTCAGATGAACACAATCGATATCGAGTCGATAACGCGGAGCTGCTCGAAAGCAGGCAATACGTCAAAAGTTGTTTAAATTCACAGTTATTATAGAAAAATTTGTAGAAATGCTGATGATCTGATGCTGATCTGCTGTCTTTTTGATTAATTTTATAATCTATTTCATGTTTACTCATGTATTCCATGTTTTTTCATGTTCATTTTCATGTTTTTTTTGGTGATGTATTTTAATATTCCTTCTCGATATTTCGATCGAGAGGGGGGATTTTCAGAACGTTTACCCTAGCGATGGGTCCTCTGGTAGTTAACAGAAACCGTGATCTAAGTTTTGCTAGGACGATGTGGTGCAGGTGTCTGTAGTTTTCCGCAGTTAGCTCTGTGAAGCTTGTAGGCGTTTACTGTTGACAACGCCGAATTTGACTTTTGATTCTTTCGATGGTCTTCCGACGTGATTACTGGAGCATTAAGAAAGCCAGCAATCGCCATGTCACCGCATCGAAGCATCCGGTTGGCTAATCGCGAAGGTTCTACAAACAGCCGCATATGCGCAATCAAAAATCGATGGAAATTACATTGCATTCCATGCAGAATTAAGCTTTGATTGGTTTAAAAAATATCTGCTTTTAATAAGAGCTTTTCGCTGCTAAATTATAGGAAAAAAATTTTTTTTGATGCGAAAAATATTTTTTAAAAAGGGGGCAAGACAGGGAATATCAAATAAAACATTTAAGAATGTTTTCCTTCATCCTAATTAACATTTACATGCTTAAAAACTACCATCTTCCAACCAAAAACAGCGTTAAAGATGAACTATCGACGCTATCGACTGCTCCGGAGCAGTCGATAACTAATCGATCGATAAATGTGCGTTCGCAATGCCATTTTGTCGATTGACAACCAAACTGCTCGAAAAAATGTATGGGATGACAGTTCGAGTCGATTATTTCCTTATCGATCGACAAGCGGCTTTATCGATCGACAAGGAATGAACCAAAATGAACAAAAATGACCAAAAGTTCATCCCTTGTCGATCGATAGCGTTATCGACTTTTTCGTAATAGGGGCCACTAACTGTGTGGAGCAAGAAGCAAGTACAAGGGATAGGTACGGTTTGCATAAGCGTACACATGCAGACACACGCAGATGTAATGAACGATTATGCTTTCGGTACGATTCAATCGCTGTTTGGTGGCGGTTATTAAAACAATCCGGAATAATTGGTGATCGATTCCCATCGTGGCCATAACTTTAAGGTGTTATTATTAAAGCGTTTAAAACCTATTCGGCTTGTGCGTTACCTATCATTAGATTGGTGCCACAACATAATTAGCACAAGGTGTCGTAATTACTAAAACTGCTCCTTACAACTTCATCGAAGTATCTCAGAAGGATAATAACAGAATACAGGGTGCGTCATCTAAGACAGGGCTTCTTTAAATGTTGAACAACTTGGCCAATTCTCAGCCAATTTTGGAAAATGAACCCTTTCCCTTTTTTCCGTCCGTCCGTTGGCGTTACTAATAGTCGCTTATGTGGCTTATGTTGCTACCCTTGACTTCTTTCCTCCCCGCGAACGTCAAATGATGCAGCCATGGCGTCGATTTGTTCAGAATGAATTTGCCAGTCCATGGCATGCTCGATGTGCCTACAGATTGCAGCAGCAGTAGCAGTACCAGCAGCACCATGAGCACCACTACTTCCGTTGGCCCACTAGGCAAACAAGGCGTGACTTCTGATGACGCCGCGCAAGGGAACGATGGAAGGTTATGATGAACCCTCTCTACCGTTGTTCACCTCCGATTAAACGATCACTAGAACCGCGACACAGCCACACGCTCAGCAGCGCATTCCGCTTTGGCTTGGTCGTCTTCATTTTCTTCTTCCTCTCCTCTTTTCCTTCTTGCATATCGGATGATGTTGGCAATACACGCTTAGTGTACCATACTCCGTCGTGTGCGCCCTCCCATTTGGTGTCGGTTTGTGGCTTCGTCTCGTCAGCAACAACGTGCGACTATCCCACCGACCGCGTGGTGGTCGGTGTAGTCGTTGAATTTTTATACTCTCAACTCTGAATACAATATCGATCTAATGACTGCCTTCATTAGACACACAAAAAGCGGCCATATTTAGCATTACATTTGGCAACATTTCGGGTGTAATTCGCTCTGATATTAGCTTTTAGTTGTTCAATAGTTTTCGACATGCTGGCATTCAACATTTAAATAGATCCTCTCTAGATGGCGCACCCTGTAGTCATGTCAGAGGGTAGCACTTTTCTTAAATGAATGTACCCAAGCGTTTTTGGGAACTGCTAATCCTTATTAAAACATGTACTAAGACAATGGCTAATTGAAACAGAGGAATTTTGTAAGGAGTTTATCGAAATCGGTTAGCTGCATCTTTTGAGCAAGAACTATTTCTGAAGCAAACTGTAGACGATGTGTACTACATACTAAAAAAAAAAACTAGGCTCATAATAAGTTTTGTCAAATGAAGAAATTATAATACTTTGCTCTGAAATGATGATCACTGGTCATGAATATTTGTTTTCAATATTACTTTTACTTTGGTTATGTGAGACTCCATTTAAAGTCTACCAAAGTTGACACTTTAAGACGATCAGGATGTTCTGAGTTTATGAATTATCCGCTCCCCAAAAAGCTTGAAACCAATAGGCAGCACAATCAATGAAACGCTCTTCTAACAGCTCCACTAAATGGAACGAGAGGACCCCAGGCGCACATAAAATGGTAATTCCCAGCTAGAGCGGCTATTAAACGGATCACCCACAGCGCACGATAGAAATCAGTCGAGAAATCCGGCAAATATTTGCTAAATCTTTCCGCGTCATTTGCGTCATTCGAAAATCTGATCACCGAATCACCAACCGGCAGGTGGACTGGTACGGACTGGAACCACGGACTGGTGGTGTACGTGCCCCTAGCTAAACCTTCCGGTACAAACCGGTCGGTTGATCGGTCAATCGTGCGCAAAATTTGCAAAACTGTTTCGGCCGCATTGTTCCGGGTTTGTTTCGCAAAAAAGAAAAAGAAATACAAGGAAGTCAACATATGTTTGTGTTGTTTTTACAGCAGTAATAGCTTCTTTCTGGTTAGTACGTTTAGCAGCCCTGTGCTAATAGACGAACGAACTAGGAATGAATTCCTAGCGTGAATCATTGGTATTGTTCTAGCCAGAAGACCGTCTCATTGACCAAATGGCACTGGAAATGGAGAGTAGGGAAAGGGCCAACAGTTATCGGTGGGGATTTTTCTGCACGAGAACCTGTTCGACCAGTTGGCGCAGGGCACAGGAAAGTGTAAAATGGTTCGAAGCATCGGCTATTGTAGTAATCATACGCATCATTTGTTTGCGCCAACAACAAAGCAAATGGATCGGTAGATTGCCGTCATCATGAAGAACATCCCGTGGCCGGTGCACCAGAGTTCATCTGGGTACAGGTGCTGATGATGATGATGCTGCTGCTGCTACTGATAATGCATCTCCTTCTGCTGCGGCCTTGATCCCGCGCTTGACGTCATCACCCGGAGCGGTTTGTCACTTTCCTCCGGGCATTGCAGCAGCGGCACCGAAACTGGAATGTGCTGGATGGAGTAGAACAAGCCGCACAGAAGAAGATGAACCAATCGTTGGTACGGTGCTGCGTGGCGTGACGTGTTTCCCGTCCCCTCGATCGGTGTCCTTGAACAGGGTGTGTGAAACACCGCGACCTGCAGCATAAAGGTCGCAGGTTCATGCTTTCATTGGCTCGCGATCGGGATGGGACGCAAACCGCATCTTAATTGACGTCGTAGTCATGTGCAAGAAAGAACCTCCCCCTGATGGCGCGCGCCCGTTCGGAGGGGCGCGCCGTGCAGAGAATAGTAAACTCGATCCGAAAACCCGTTCCTAGAGGGATTTCCCTTGCGTTCAAGGAACGCATATGCGGTTGTAAATGATAACAGTATTAATTTGAGAAAGAGAGAGGGAGAGCATGAGGGATGCATCTTAGTTTCTTTGTTGTAACGCGATCGTGTACCTAAGATGCATAAGTTAAAACCCGGGCATTGTAACCGGGCCCTTCTTCTTCTTCTTGTCAGCCTTGGTTTGGGACCGTGGCCGTCACCAACCAATCACCAATGAGTGCTGTGTGCGCAAGATTTGCGCAAGTTTTTCGCATAACACACACACACACACACGCACACATAGGTCGATGGTTATCGCATCATGCTGTAATCGTGATTGTGTCGTGAATCTGAAGGTCGCCGCACCAGCATCGCATAGAGGTCGCTATCAGCTGACGTGTGCTGCGAGCGCGAGTGCGGCGGGTGTGCGAACCCTTTTTTTCGTCCGTCTGTTGGCGCTACTAATAGTCGCTTATGTGGCTTATGTTGCTACCCTTGACTTCTTTCCTCCCCGCGAACGTCAAATGATGCAGCCATGGCGTCGATTTGTTCAGAATGAATTTGCTAGTCCATGGCATGCTTGATGTGCTTACAGATTGCAGCAGCAGTAGCAGTACCAGCAGCACCACTACTTCCGTTGGCCCACTAGGCAAACAAGGCGTGACTTCTGGTGACGCCGCGCAAGGGAACGATGGAAGGTTATGATGAACCCTCTCTACCGTTGTTCACCTCCGATTAAACGATCACTAGAACCGCGACACAGCCGCACGCTCAGCAGCGTCTTCATTTTCTTCTTCCTCTCCTCTTTTCCTTCTTGCATATCGGATGATGTTGGCAATACACGCTTAGTGTACCATACTCCGTCGTGTGCACCCTTTCGTTTGGTGTCGGTTTGTGGCTTCGTCTCGTCAGCAACAACGTGCGACTATGCCACCGACCGCGTGGTGCTCGGTGTTGTCGTTGAACTTTTCGAAAAGTTAAAACGGCGTGTCGCGCGACCATCCATCGCGACTACATCGACTGTGGTGTGGTGCGCTGTGTTAATCTCGAACGATAGGCAAACCTCCGTGAAGCTGGAGAGGATGACTGTCCGTTGGCGTTCGCATCGCATTGGATTGTCGCGCAGAGAAAGCGCTATCTGGTATCTGGTTGCGCTTATTCCCGCTGCGTTTGGCTGCATTGTCCTTGACCGGACGGTTTTATTTAAATTTGAACGGTATGCGCGGAGGTTCCGCGAGGTTGGCGAGTTGGTGGTTTACTAATTTGGAAGTCGCAGCTTTCGTCATGCTCTCTCGATAGGCCTAGTTATAAAACGAACGGCCAGGACGATTGACGATCCGAAACCTGGAACCTTGGTTCGCGGACAGAGCACACCACAAAAAAAAACCCAATATTTTGAACATCATGGCGCCGGCGACGAGCATTGGCAAACGAGCGCACGGGACGCTACACAGTCCCCATCAGCTGACCCGAAAAATAACATGCATGCTTCTCGCATCCTCCACCAGCTACCCCGGGAGGATATGCTTGTCTCTGCTGCCCTCTTTTGATTGGACGAGTCACGACTCACACCACGGACGATGATGTTGATATTGTTGAGCTGCGAGCAGAGCCCCAGAGGTTGAGAGAGAGAGACCCGTTGCTGCAGCAGCAGCAGCAGCCATGCCGTGTTCCTGGGTGCTAATTAGCAGCCTAACCGTTCGGACAAATAATCCATCATTTGGACACTCTTTCAAAACTACTATTGGAGCCACCAGCGGGCGAAGCATTGGCCATCGTCCATTAACCACTAGCGTGGCCTAACGATAGCTTCTCCACGCCGCGCGTTAAACTGCGGTACAAAGTGCAAAATGCGGAGCTACGCAGAAGCCCGCCGTTTTGATGACAATTTGAGGAAACGATTGTAGGCGATAGTTTGCCCAGTCAACCCATCACACGATCGATGCCGAAGGTTATTCAGAGATTGGTTTATGCGTTTAACGCGATGGCAGCAAGCAGAGCGGGTGAATATTTATCCCCTGTTTTGCTTGACTGTGCGGCCATCATTAATGCTCGTGGTGTGAGTGAAGAATGACAAAAAAGTGGAGCAGAGTGTGATGTTCTACATTATGTTTAAGCACGATTTTAACGGCTCACTTGAAACCACTTGAGATGCCTTTTTAATAGGGCAATTTCCGAAGATTATTTTAAAATCCGTTTACCGTGCGCATAGATTCATAGTTTCATTGTTGAGGAAATGTGAAACACTTCCCCAGGAAAACCTGAACAGACGGAATGTAACATTTCACAAATGATCGAATTATCGGATCGAATTATCGAAACGAATAGTCAAATATGAAAGAAGGCAACATTTTATCACGTAGTTTGCTAGTTCATGGCATGCTCGATGTGCTTACAGATTGCAGCAGCAGTAGCAGTACCAGCAGCACCATGAGCACCACTACATCCGTTGGCCCACTAGGCAAACAAGGCGTGACTTCTGGTGACGCCGCGCCGTGCCGGGAACGATGGAAGGTTATGATGAACCCTCTCTACCGTCGTTCACCTCCGATTAAAAGATCACTAGAACCGCGACACAGCCACACGCTCAGCAGCGCATTCCGCTTTGACTTGATCGTCATCATTTTCTTCTTTCTCTCCTCTTTTCCTTCTTGCATATCGGATGATGTTGGCAATACACGCTTAGTGTACCATACTCCGTCGTGTACGTCCTCCCGGTTTCTGTCCGTTTGTGGCTTCGTCTCGTCAGCAACAACGTGTGACTCTACCACCGACCGCGTGGTTGAACTTTTAGAGAATTTAAAATGGCGTGTCGCGCCACCTCATCGGTTACAGCGACTGTGGTGTGGTGTTGTGTCAATCGTACGAGGAACAGGAAAGGAAAGTAGGAAAGAGGAAGTACGTCAGTGAGAAAATTGGGTCTAAATACATAAAACACGCGAAGCAATCTTCAATGAAGCAAATTAATCTGCAGTTAATAAGTTATGACAAGCCAAAGAGATGGACACACTAATTTTTATCACCAGAAACGGTAAGAGTTTGCAACAAAATACTATTGAGTGTGGTATTTTCTCATGTCACAGAAAAACCTGAAAAGTTGGCCTATATTCCTCTCGAATTGCAGCTAATACGAATCTGCCTCTATAACACATTTGATCACACGGCACACGGCACACTTTACGGGCTTTGGCACACGGGTGTGTACTCACACCACTATAAATGAAGATTACTCGGCGAGCAAAACTGAAACAAACATGGAATTCCCATTTATATTTTAAAACAAACTGTTTAAATCCTCCCCGCTAAGCCATGATGAAAAGATGACGTAATGCCTGATTCATGTTGCACAACATACTATGCTAATCATTAAATGAGAGCAAAACAGACGATAAAGGAATCTCGATGGGCGTCCAAAAGCAACTCTCGGTGCTTTCCGTTCTTATCAGCAATCAGTTTAACGTTCATCAGTTTTGATTATTCTTATTAAAGGCTACGGTGATAAAAACTTTCGACTTGTAAAGAAATGAGATAGAATAAGGACTCACCGAGGATGTACTTTGAACCAAGCTTCTGTAGGTTGCAGAAATGATAGTAAACGTAAAGGATCGCGGAACCGCGGACGACCATCATCAGGATGATGTCGATGATGTTCTGCTCCGGTTCCTCGCAGTGCAGGAGTCCACCATCAACCGTATGCCCATTTCGCCAGCTCGGACAGGAGTGTGTGCGCTCGGCACCGGCCGCCTGCTGTTGCTGCGAAACGTTAACCGTATCCGCGGTTCCCTTGTCGAACGACAGAATGCAGGCCGTCATCGTGACTAGGGCCACAATCACCTCCCACGGATGGGACGCACAGAACTCGCCGTGCACGCGAAATAGTCGCCCAAATCGCATCGTGCTGCCGGTACGGTATAGACACAATAGCTAAAGAAGCGATCGATTGATCGAACTGAAGCTGTTCCTGCTTTCTTCCTTCCTTCCTTCCTTCCTTCCTTCTTTCTCGTCCCTAGTGTTACTCGTAAACTTTGACCCACTTCGATCTCCGATATCACCGTACAACACTCGCAGATTTCTAGCGGATTTTGGGCTGCCACTGCGCCACCGAATAGCCGGGTTTCAAGCACGCACGCACGAATGCCGATGCACAACCAGCACCTGGCAGTTAGTGAGAGTGTTTAAGGCTGTGCTCGTTTGCACAGCACGTGCCAACCGAGCCCTCTCTTGCAAGCACAAACACACAGGCACACAGAGACACACAGACACAAGAAGGAGGTGGTTCCGTCTGGCGCAATTTTCACGCACAACCGCAGGACCAACAAAACCCGATACTAGATGGGGGGCTGGGGGTACGAAGAGGACGCGAGTGCGCGGGAATGTGGACAGACGGGGTAGTGGTGCGGTAGTGCTGCACAGATTAGAAATCCATTTGCATCGCGCCTTGGACTTTGAACACCAACATGATCGTCGACGTCGTCGCAGCACTCGCTCTAAAGGGTCGGATGACTCGCTGCAGACACCGGGCGGGACCAGACCCCCAACGCATTGGCACGACCGATGGCTCACGACAAATCACTTTGGTTTTCTCTTTCACCTCGCGATCTCTTACGGATCGTGCGGCAGAGTGCACTTTCCCACTCCAAGGAAAGGCTGCTGCTGATGCTGCTCGTGATGGCGCTTTTTTTTTTAAGTGCCACGGGTTTTTGGGGTGGAAGACTGGTGGGGCCGAGATAGTAGGAGAAGAAAAACGGGGTCGGACCGACGCACCACGGAGACAAATGTAGGTGCCTGGAGGAAAACACTTCTTCACCGTAGCACGGTACCGACTAGACTGAGCTGAGCGGTCGACTGCGGTATCTTAAGCCTTTCAGCTTCAAACTACTTCGCTTCGGACCCACCGCGTTTGCGTGTGTGCGCTCTCCGTTTACTCCTTTCTCTCTCTCTCTCTCTCTCTCTCTGTGGCCACTACTGCTCAGCGATCGCGGATCGCTCTCGTTCGTTTGCTCGCGCTGTGACTGTGTTGTCTCCTCAGTTGGGGCGATCTTTACTAATCTTGGTGATCACGTTTACTCGGAAGAGGGCACGTTTTGTTCGAAAGTGGCCCCATTGGTTCCGATGGGAGCACCACCACGTTTCGTTCCGTAATGACGTATGGGCGTTGCTGCTGTTGTCTGAAAGAAGAAAGAGAGAGTGAGACGTCACATTAGGCGGTTAAATGAAGGACACGATATTTGCAAGGTGGATGCATGATAAGAAGTCGATGTACTCCGAACAGTCACGCTTCACGTTAAGTCCTGTCTGGAGTGTATTAGATAACACACATTGGCATGATCGAGGCGGGGCGAGAAATATATGTATATACATTTCATTCATGATTTGGTTGAACAATCAAGATGGCCGTTATGCACAAGGCCACGCGCGCATGTCACGACTCACGCGCTCCACTCCATCACCACTGAAGGTGGGTGCTACTCAAGCGTGGAACTGTCTCTCTATCTCTTCCTCGGCATAGATGGCTCATCTTAAAGCAATCGTCTGGTAATAGCGGACTAATGATAGAACGAGTGGTGGTGGTGTTGGTGGCAGCGATCGATAGAGTCGCGTCGCGGTCAAAACCTTCGCTTGTACGCTCATATGGTCCGGGATGCCCCACTCACCGGTTCGGCTTAGAGCTTAGGCATGGTGAGAGGTCAATATTTGTCGAAGTGCTTACGATCCCATCATGATTTGTTGTAGCCTTACTCGTCGTCGTCGTCGTTGTCCGTCGTTGGCGGAAGTTTAGCATGATTCCCCGCCTTCGCTCCCCCCCCCCCCCCCCGCCACTGAAGGCCATGCAGCTGAGAGTTCTGCTTCTCAAGATCGCGTTGTTTGCCCCACCGGAGAAGACGTTACGGCGTGCGTGCGGTTGATACGATGAACGAGGAGAGCCCATCCCGCCGGGGCCGGGTGTTGTGCTGGATGCATTCATATATCATTAGCATTCGCAGGGAGGTGAAGGGGCACCGAAGCCAAGTGAATAGAACATTACCACATTCGCTCGCTCGATTGGAGTTGTATGTATTATTGCGAAGAAAATGTCAACATTTCACGGATCCGTAAGGTCCCGGCCAAGCGGTTACTACCTTCACGAAGCACCAACCACCACTGGTGGATATCTGATTAGCACACTTGAACCACCACTCGGAGGTTACTCCGCATCCCGCCTCCCAACCCGGGTGGGAATTGTTTGCGGGGAGTATTTCATTGATAAGTTTGGAAATGATTTTTTCCGGGTTTAACACCCGGACAGGTGACAATTGATCGCCAGAGGTCCATTGCCCATGATGTGATTGTGGATGGAGACGGACAGACACACACACACAAAATGATCCCTCGCCCCACTACTACCTACTCGCGTTTGATGATTGCTGGTAGACAAAAGTAATTATCATAATTAGGTGGAATTATTGAAAGCAAACACACACAAACACACACATCACAGGGGTCAGGGTGGGAAAACCGTAAAAAATCAACCACCAATCTCGATGGTAAGCACTTCCAGCAAACAGAAGCTCGAAAGCTTTCTAATTCAAGAAAACGCACGATGCCTTCGTGGCGTAAGATTGGATAAGAAGCGATCTTCGGACACTGGCTGTGATGTGTGCAAAGCAAAAAAGCAAGGGGTGCATAATTTTGGAGAAATTTCCATTTGAGTTCATGACCGATCGTCCGCCGCCGGTCGGTTGATGGATCAAACTCCGGCTGAGATCTTTTTCAATTTTGAGTGAAATAGAAATAAAAAAAATCCTCACAAATCATACATCATTGGCGCAATGAGTCACATTCGGGTTGATGCCACATGGTGGAACAGCCACGGATCAGTCTAAATCCGGTAAACTGTATGTGCTGTGTTACACATCACAGCCGCGCATTGTCAGTTTCTCGCCGTACTCAACGGATATCGACGCTGCATGTCTGTTATAACCCAACAGGAGCCGCTCTTGAAGGCGCCGCTTCAAATTATGCATCCTAACATGTTGGACAACATTTCTTCATCCAAACCTATATATTATCAGTACAAGTTACAATATTGGTCGATGAACTAACATCGCTAACAAACGAGTTTGTTTTAAATGTGACATGAGCTTTTAAATGACCCACAGTAATATTGCTGTAATACGCAAGGGATTAATGAGTTTTTATAGCAGTTTGGAGCAGAGAACGCAATTTTTTTTTTGTTGGAACATTACGGACAAGGCCGTATTTATTAAGAGGAAAGAATATAAACAGGACAGAGAATAGAGAGGATAGAGAGCACAGGAATTTCTTCCTACCCTGGAACCCTTGTATCGAGGGACTCGGCGCTGCAAACACAAGTATATTCTCATTAAAATAGGCTACTTGAAGCATTGTTGAGATTAAGATGGTATTGCATCAACCGTTCGATTATCAGCGAACACAAAAATACTACAAAGTGTTTTTGATTGCATACTAATTTGTTAAGAATAAATCCAATGTTTTAAAATATAAATATGAGTTAATATAAAGTTAGCTAAGATTTCTATTATTTTTAAAATCCATGCTATTTGGTTATGGAGATACTCGATGATCCAGATTTTATTAAATAAGAGATAAATATAAGGGATCTTTTAAAAAAACAGTATATTCTATCTGTTGTCGCTCTCATTTCAGCTGGTCATTATAATCACAAGAGAGTTTTAGACAGGGAACCTACATGTTTTCTATTTCTATACAAATATCTATTGCTTATTAACTCGCGTAACTCATATAATCGGTTACAGCACACAACATTGAATAGTCTACGGCAATGATCCATTATACAAAATAAATGACAAAGTCCTACAAACAGTTATTCCTTATATTTGTATTAGTTACAGCTTATATTACAGTTCAAGAAAGTGAAAAAAGAAACGACGGCATAACACAGCATATTCTAAATTGAATAGAGGATGGTCCGTTGGCAGTCCAAAGTTTATTGTGGCGTTATGGAACGAAATTTCATCAAGTTGGATGAGGAGGGGCTGGCAAAAACGTCGGCGCCCTTACAGTGGCAAACTGCTGTCGCATCCGTTTCTACAACCGGAGAACCGGCTAAAAATAGACCCTGTGGCCAAGTCAACCCCACAACAAAAGATTCCAGAGAGCGGGGAGTTTGCTTGGTGCGAGCCATTTTTTTTTAGTTGCTCTGGAATTGAATAAAAACACATGAACCTTGCGGCTGCCATTTGAAACCGAAGGCAAGGAAAATGGTGGCCGTACAAACATAGCGATGACATCATTCAGTGTGCGTTATCAGTGCCATCTTTCCCATCGTAGCTGGTTCACAGCCAAGGGACTTACACATAGCGCCAATACGCCATTTTGAAATGGCTCATGACTGACGGTAATACGGGCGTTTTCATATTGGACTCTTTTGGTCTCTTTTGAATCTGAACAACAGAAATACTATCCTCCCTTTCGTTATGAGTATCGAACGAATACTGTTGTGTTTTGAGAGGGACACATTTCTTGTGTGGGGAACAGAATATACTTGTGGTGTTCGTCAAGCGAATACGTTTTAGGTCACTTTCATTCAATTATTTAAATGCAAACCTAAAAACAGATAAACTATACGATGCGTTATTGCGTTACGTCAACCATATTTAATGTTGCTACTAGCTTAATTATGAATGTTCATCAGCATGTCAGGACAGCTATACCAACACTGCGAATCGTTACGAAAGTTTCGTTAAATGGTTTGTCTATTAGTCGTGTTTTAATGCTAGTTTCTTTTTGAAAAAATATCTCACGTCCCATCAAATTTATTAAACATAGAGTTAACAGTTAACAAGAATATTACCACAGATACAATAGGGATACGTCATAGAGTTACGTCAAGCATATTCAAGTTTGTTACTAGCTTAACAATGAATGCTCATCTGACATGGTAGCTATGGGCAACACTACCGCAGCTACCAATAAGACGTAGTCATCTATGCGTTAATGAGGAATGCGATACGTATAATAGATTATTCTTCTTCTGGTTCACCTCAACGAATTTGTATGTGTTTTTCTGGAACTCTGCGTGCTAAATGAAGAAGGACAGCCCAACAAACACTTCAAGACTTAAATAAAAAACCAATGTGTAGCATGCACCCATTGATTAACTGTTAAAAGTGTATGAATCAAAAGGTCAAAATTGTACCTGTCACGGTCAATTCCGCTCCGGCAACACATTTTTCACTAGAGAGACCTGAAGTGGATCTCATTGGAGCGAAGATTTACAGTTTATGCTACCACACAAACCGCTACGCAATCAGCAATTAGTACCCCTCGCGCTTCTCACCTTTTCCAACCGTCCCCACAACCGCTTGCTCGCGCTGGAGTCCAGAGTACCTCGGGAAAATCCTAGCTCGTCTCAGCGATGACCGAGAATGGGTAGCCCCACTTTACCCCCCATAAGTATCATCCAAACGAGTGCAATGTCTGCTAAATGGTACCAAAATAGAACCGCCATACAGTGGCGCGTACACACTCTCTCGCAAACTGACCACAATTCGACATTGTTTATCCCCCCGTCGTGTCTATCCCTCGTTGCATTCATCTGTGTGTGAGTGTCCAGAATCCGGGGGCACCGGAACCATCTTGTTTGTTTATGCCACCGCGTACCGCGTCAAACACCATCATCACCACTGCCGCCGCCGCCGCCGTGGTTCCGGGTTCATTATTGGCGTGAAAAATAGCTAAAACCGGGTGTTGTACGTCCCCGCTTAACCAGACGGCGGCGGCCATCGTTGGTAGTGAATCAGTGTTGGGTTTCTTGGAACGGGGGGCTACTTCTTTTTTTTGTTTTGATCTGTTTTGTTTTGCCACGAATTTAAATTCCAGCTTTGTCCTGGCCTGCTGTGTGCACGCGCGCCTCTAGAGCAACTACTAGGCCGTTGTGATAGCCACGGCCAGTGTTTGGGATGATAAAGGATGGCCTGGGAAGGCTGGTCCCAACAGCAACAAAACCCGCCATCCCCCCCGAGCTGCTCATTAGAAGCCGCAGCGTTCCGCCGTACATGGTCATAACATGTGGTCGCGATCACGCCTCGCGCCACACCACCGGAGTACCGGATTCCGCCACACCACATCCTGGATGGAATACTAATGCCACGGTGGGTCCCCCTGGGCCACTGCTGCGATTGGCGGAACTATTTATTCATGAGCGACCACCGAGAGGCGAGGCCAATCCATGCCAAGCTAAATGTTTGCGCATAAGACACTCTGTCTGGTCTACCCTCTGCTGCCTCGGTCCTGCCCTGTCCACCAGCCCATTAGACAGACAGGTCTCTCTCGCTCTCTCTGTCTAGGCGTGTCTCCTCGCATTGTTTCCTCGTCATAATTTTCATCTTTGAACCATTTTGGAGTATTTGCTTTTTTTCGTCTTTTTAGCGGTTGTCACTTTGCACTGGGCGAGGTGAGAAACTGACGACCCCTTCTCCTCCTCTTCCTCCTCCGACCACTTCTCCCTAGGTGATTGTGTTTTAGAGGGAGGAATGAGGGTTGACAACACCAGGCCGTGGACACTCGCGTGTCGTCGTCGTCGTCGTCGTCGTCAAATGTGCTAAAAGCATATCGAAAGCCCCTCACCATGGGAACGCACCGCGCGCGCGCGCGCCTGCTAAGAAGCCAGATCATCGCCTCCTAATCGCGGCTGTTGCTAACCGCTGGCCATGCGATTGCCAGCCACAGCTTGGTAGGAATGGGATGAACAAATTTATTATTCAAAAACGGCCTCAGCCCATCCCTCGGCTAGTTAGTCTGGGCGGGTCTGTCCTTTTTGTCTGTCGCTCAGAACAAACATCCGTCGTGGTCGTCGGGGTAATAAGGTTCTTCAGCGAGATCGCGAGATAGTTTTCCATCCATCATCTTACTCGCTCCCTCAGCTCATCTTGCGGATCTATCTAGCGGTACCCGGTTGGATCGTCACCATCGCGATCACACCGGCGATTGCCGGTCCCCCGGTTGTAAAACTTCTCAATGAGACACGATGGGCCAAGCCACAAACCACCGAATCCTACAGAGACAAATACACACACACAGACACACGCGACACACAAGATCTCAGCGAAGGCTGACGGACGACGGGCGCGATGTCGTAATACGACGGAACGCGACCGGTTGGTGGTCGGTGAGTGAGTCGGTGGTCCGGTGGTCTTCACGGGCGCGCGCTGGGGCTGTGAATGGTGAATATTTTGGAGGATAATTTGAAACTTTTATTGACCGACGACGACGACAACGACGACGACGACGTCAGCGGCGGATTGTGTATATGCCGCACACTTAATCAAACGGCGAAAAAATCCTCAAAAATGCCGCCGCCGCCTCTCTGTCTCTGGTCTCTGGGGTCCGGGTCCGGTCTGGTGATGGTCATCGGCAGTGTAGAATCGGTCATTTCTAACAACCCCCGCCCACCGCAACTCGCCCTCTACCCTTCTACTAGCCCAGAAAGCCCGTCTTAACGGGAAAGAAGCGGGTCAATGTCTTCAGGGTTGGATAAATTTGCATCTCGATGAAAAATGACGCCGATTTCCAATTCCTGCCACCACCACCATCATCATGCCCTGCGGTCCCCTTCTCGAGGCATCATCACTGGTCGACCTCCGGGGGCCGAGCGCGCGATCGCTCTCTCTCTCTCTCTCGAGAAGACAATTTGGAAATGATGGCCTCCACTGGGCCCCGCGCCTGGCGATGGCCAAATGTGGGATGGCCTTTTTTCCGTGACGAAACCCAAGGCAAGGAGCCCGAGGAGGAGGAGGAGTCCGAGTCCTTCGGTAGGGTCGACCACCATCCACTGAAAAGCCAGTGTCAAGCGGAGGACGGAGGCCATCGTCACCATCACACCCGTTTGGCGGTCACGTGCAGGGGTGGAGGGGAAACCGATCGATTGATTCGAATCCGGAGACTTTGGAACTCGTTCGATCGAAGCATCGCCGGTGTGACCGAAATCCAGTTTTCTAACTTGCAGCAGCAACAGGGGCTGTGGTCAGGGCTAAGGCTATCGTCGTAAAGGGCCGCCATAATGCTGGGGCCGGTGAGAGCGAGCAAGCCGCGTGTCCTCCGCGTGAAGCTCATCTTTTATACGATCGCGAATGAAGGTCGAATCGGGTGAGAAGAGTGATCGTGTGGCTGTGTGTGATGAATGTCGCACATATAGAGCAACGGCGGCAACAACGACGACGACGACGATGGGCGCGCCCCAATGCCGTGTGTCCATCGCGATGGCTTACACCTGGTGTTGCCATTCTTTACAACGTTGGGCTCTGTCTCTCTCTCTCTCTCTCCCTGGCGTGTGTGTGCATTACGCCATTACGATAATATTTCTCCAATATGCGAAGGACCTCTCGCGCTGTGCGTTTAGGTACTACCAACCGTTCCGATCCGATCGGATCCGATCCAAGAACATGGCAGCGACCCCAGCGTCCAGCGCGCGCGCGCGGACAGATAAAAGTACAACGAAGGTCAGCTTTACGCAACGCCAACCGCCGACCACCGACACACGACAAACACGACACACGACGCGAATCGATCCAGGGAGAAAGGATCGATCAATGGGCCTCCCCTCAATGTGCCCGGCTAGGCCAGGCCAGGCTAGGCCAGGTCCGAGGTCCGAGGTCCGGTTCTCACGATACGGCCATTCGCCGCCCGTCCGAGGTCCGGTTTTGTGTTGGGATTTAAAAATATCGCTCCAAAAACGAGCAAAAATGCTTGAGTCGCGCGCGGGGTCTCTCTCTCTCTCTGTGTTGCTCGCCGTTCTGCTCGCTGCTGCTGCTGCTGCTGCTGCTGCTGCTGCTGCTACGTTGTTGTTGCTACGCGCCTGAAATGCGCCTCTGCAAGAGCCGACCGCCCAGGTCTGGGGTTTCTACTTCTACTTGCTGGTGGAGATGGTATAGACCCTCCATGGCATGGAGACAGAAAGATAAAATTGCCGAAAAGGAAAGCCAATAAGGGAGTGATGACCAAGCGCGCAGACGGGGGGAATAGAGAAAGAGAGACAACGCGAGTGAGTTAGTGAGACTTGCGACTACATCTTCCGCGTTTCCGTGACCACGACCGGACCGGGAGCCCGCGCACACACAGTCAAGATCGCGAGAAACGCGAAGAAAACTTCCCAAAAAGCCAACCTTTCACACTGATACATTCCTCGTCATATCGTCATCGTGTGGCCATTGAGCACGCCGTCGCAAAGGAATGCCTCCTCCTAACCTACTTCTCTGTCGTGCGTCCCGGTGCGGTGGTAGAAGGTGATTGTCCCCCTTCTGCGTCCGCCCCCTTACCCCCACGCGTTTTGACAAAATAGAGCTCCAGACACGCACGCACACCAGGTCGAGTCGTTTGGGGATCGTCTTCGTTGACTCGATCTCACCTCAAGTCGCAAGAGGACAACACCACAACACAACACTATCATCATCATCATCATCGTTGCCTGCGGTGTCGTTGTAGTCGCGCGCGATCGTGATCGTCGCGCTGTGTGTGTGTGTGTGTCGTGAAAGTGCCGCGCAAAATTCGAAAAAGTGAAACTACTTTTGATGACCCACATTACACGCCAATGGCCGCTTGATGGTGGTAGTTATCGGGGGACGGGGCCTCGCTCGTATCAACGTGCTATCTCTGTTGAGTTGAGAGATCCACACCACGCATCCATCAATCCATTTTCCCTTCTTCTTTTCAGCTTCAGGAGCGGTCAAAATTCGGAGCAACGCTAATTGTTATTAAACCCCCTCGCGAGAGAGTATCCGTAGTAGCATATTTTGCTCTATTGCGGCGCAAATATGGTTGGATGATGGTACAGAAGAATAGTAGATAAGAGCGTAAAGCAACTGAAAGATCGCATTCTTATGAGTGCTTTGATTGATAACAACACCATTAGTAATGACAACGCGGAACACAATCACAGCAGGCGTCTGCATAATGCACAAACCACCAACCAGCTGAGCGCCACTCCCAGTCAATCAATCAGCAAATCGCCATCGATACGCATACGCGGATGACCGGACCACGTTCGGTGCTACAATGTGTTCCACCCCTGGCAGGATAGGGAGTAGCATACACGCCGCTCGCACCTCGTAAAACAATGGACCATAAACATGCGTTTCAAGCAACCTGACTTCAGCGCTCTGACGTGGTCTTCTGTCGGTCGGTCGGGCGGTCGATTTGTATGCGTCTGATTGGTATATCGTCGCCACTTTGCTCCCGTCCTGTCCCGTCTCATGTGGCTTCACGTGTATTCCATGCGAAAGTAGCCCCACAGTCGACGGTGCAGCAACGTGTTCCCGCGTGTACGTACTACTGCACATGGCGACTGGTGACCATGCCGCCGCCGCCACCACCACTCAACACAACAAATGTCCTACTTCCTTCGCGGACGATGAAAGAGAAAACGCAACACACAACACATTCCTCCTTGGTTCGATGTGTATGCGACCAGCGAGCGGAGTGGTGGTGGTGGTGGTGGTGAAGATCACGATCACAGGAAAAATCGTAAGGCCCAAATCGGCCGTGCCGCGTGCCCTCCCGAGAGCAGTATAGCAGTGACCAGGAGGATGCCAGGAGAGTGTATTTACGGTTTGGCGAGAGCCACCAAATGGCCGCTCGATGCTGGGAGGAACAGCGCTATATATGGTTTGCGCGCGAACGCACCTGGAACGCACCTCCAGGTCGTCGTCGTCGTCGTTGTCACCGTCGACGAGTCTCGTAATTGCCGAATTGGTTAGAGGGTAGGAAGCATCAGGAACTACAAAAGACACACCACAAGACATCTGGTTTCGGTGTGCGTGCGTATGTGTGATCACACACACACGCGGTACATCCCTCTGCGTGGCTTGGCATGGCCGCGCGCGATGACGCGGAGCCAGTTACGCAGGTAACTGAGGTGGTGGTGCGGTGCGGTGCGTCGTCATCTCCGTCGTCAACCCTCGCTCCGCTCGCTCATCATCAGCCCGCCTGCCCGGTGGAGACGACCACCAGCCGGGTGGTAGAAAGTGAAAGTTACGTCACCGTGTAAGGGAGGGAGGGTGGGGAGAAGCATTGATACGAGCCCGGGGTGTTGATTTGTTTGAATCGAAACAACTCTCAAGCTCGCACAGCTCAGCAGCAGCACAGAGAGCGCAGGGTGTTGTGATCATCGTTGTATGTGGTATGTGTCTCATTCACTCCGGCCCAACCCCAAACCGGCGCACACTTAACTGTAAACGCTGAACCGAGGTCATCAGCACACGATCAGCGGCGATCCGCATCGAGCAGAATCATCGATCCGGACGACCCGAAGATCCGGCTCGTTGCTCAATTACCGCGTTGTAAAAATTCGACAACATTAAAGTGAATAAATGTGATATCTTATTTGACTCGAGAAGAGCCTCTGCCATTCTTAAAACCACGCCATGTTCATAAAGCATCGTATGGTACAGGTCTTCTAGGTCTAGCTAGCGACATGATCCTCGGCAGCAAACTGGTATCGATTGCGAGTTGCATCGCAAAACACAGACCGCACGGCACGTGGTAAGACATCTTTGTGCCTACACTCGGACACACTTGTCTCTCCACCGGGCATGCTGGGGCGGTTGCGATCGCGCCTTGCCCAACCACACCTGAGATGAGCGGTGCGCTCAAGTGTGGAAGCGTTGTGCGACGATCTCCAGGTTCATTTAGCCAACCCGCTAACACACCGCACGGCATCATCGCATCATGTTTCGTTCACTTAATGCAATCCCCCGGTTGGCTCTATGGACTGGCCTGGTCTGGCCTGGCTTGACCAAGTTCTGCTGCTGCTGCTGCTGCTGCGGCTGGCGATTCGATTTCGGGAGTTTGTGTGCGTCCAAGCCTGCGACCAAGAAGCACATGGATCGTGCCGCATTGGGGACTGGGGCTGACGACGCTGATGACAGTGTGGTGCGCCACACGAATCGTACGAAGCCAAGCAGCTCGTTGCCACACAGTATTGCCACCGTACCAGAAGTCTCGATTGACCGGTCTCCGGTGGTAATGAGATCACTTCTTGCAAAAGCACCGAACATAGAACGGACTTGGAAAGAGGTTAGAGCGAGCAGCGTGTTACGTTTGGTGGTTGGTGGTGGCTAAAGGTGAGCAACACCACACATTGAGCAAATACTCCAGAAGCTACCATTCTGGGCGCACGGTGCAATCGACTATGACGCTACAGACAGTACAGATACCGGTACGAGTTGAGCTGGGCGATCCAACATCGTTATCGTCCTCAGTCATTCGACCGATTGATTGGATGTAACGGAACGGATGCACTTGATTGGAATGCACTGTGCGCTATGGTGGTGCCGGTTTTTCGGTTACTTGTTATCGTATCGGCCATGGCGTTGAGACATCAAGGTTATTATTGCTAAGCCAAGGTTGGTGGTCATGCTGCTGCGACACTTTCACAGACAGCGTATGCTTTAAACAATTCGAACCTTGAGCGATGACGAGTTATCGTTCCGTTGAAACGGAACAAACTGTCTTCAGTTTTGAAACTATTTGAAGGCCATTCTCTGTTCCGTGTATGAAATGTTGAAAACAATTTTTGCGAAAGTATTTTGCTGATTGCGGAATGACGCTATATGACATCCCCCTTACGAAAACAGCAGCGCTTCTAAAGTCTGTTCTAAAGTTATCATCATTGTAACATAAGCAACATAAGCAACATAAGCAACAACACATAAGCAACAATACATAAGCAATAAGAGATGAGAGATGGTGCGACATGGATGCATTTGGTTTATGGCCAATCAGGAGCCAGAGTACGTCATCCCACTATCACGTGATCCAATGGCATAGAACCTGGCGCGTCGAGCCGCATTACGGGCGAGGTAAGGGGCAATAGAAAGGATGATGACGCCATCGTCGCATTCCAGCAGGGGGAACGTCGTATATAGAGCAGTCACGTGTATGGGTTTGCGAGAGTTTCCAGGTATTTTCGCTGGATGGATGGCATTTGACCGGATATGATCCAGCATACAGTTGAAGTAGTTCACTTCACGATATCGAACTGTAGTTTGTGGACATAGAAGTAGAACAGATAGCAGAGAGTAGAAAAAATAAAAGTTTAGCTTCGAATCATAAGGTAAGACACTATAAGGCTATCGAAGCCATAATTATTCATTCGAGATTCAACCATAAACATACGTTTTGCAGCTAATTGAGTAACAGTAAGAGAGGGCAGTAGTGGTAGCCAATGCCTAGGCCCAAAATCGCATCGGCGAGTGCACAATCGCCCCAGCGAAAAGCATCATTGTTAAGCGATCAATTCGATAACATATGTAACACACATGTCGGCGAGTAACCCGTTCCAAAAAAGATACAAACGCACAGACAGATACACACCAAATCACACGCGCTGTAGTAACAACAATGTCCGTGTGTGATGTAACCTTCGTAAGGAGCAATAAAAGATGTCTGTTGTTTCTCGGTTTGCCATTTGCAACCATTACTGCCCGATGGCTGGCTTGTGCGTGCGTGCGTCCGTTGCGCATAGAGCCAATGATGATGACTGATTATCGATCGTGTGCCGTCAGTAGAGCATTACGATTCCGAGTCGAGCCGCAAGCCGCTCGACTTCACAATCGATCAAATCAATGATAGTTGAAGAACTGATTGTAAAAGTTTTCAAAACTGCGACGATCTGGCAACTGTTTTGCACCGGTACGTTTAAGATTGGGCGCCGTTGGGGTCCATTTTCACGTCTTGCACTCGGTCACTGTACGACCTTAAATGATCTGCTGATGCTTAGGCGAAAAATGCATATTGCGGACCATTTTGCTTTGAACGTTACGTACGGCCCTCGCTGTGGTGTGGTTCCGTATCCGGATCTGCTTCGTTGTGTGCATTGTAGCGAGTGCCAACCACAACAAACCATGTGGGGAGCGCGATCAATGTAGCAATGCTTGATCGCTGTTTCAAGCTATTTCTTTGGATGCGTTTACCGCGCAGAAGGAGCCAATAAACATGTAAAGCAACAACTCAATAACCATATTCCACCGGCAGAACGGCCCAGTGGCACGTACCCGGAACCACGGCGGCCCGCGTGTCAGTCGTTGCTCGAGTGATCTGCTCGCTCTATGGTGGGGAATGGTTTTTGGGACGATTCCAACAGGAAAACGTCAATCGTTGAAGTGCCTTTGGGTAACCGGATGAATTTACGATGCTAGCCGAGTGATAAGCTGGGCCTGGGGGATTTATTTCTTTCCGGTGTTAGAAAATCAACAGCTACAGTGCGTCAAGTGCAATGTTGTGTCACACCGGTAATATTAGTTTCTCTCTTAGATGATGAGATCATTGATAAAAGTAGGGAGAGCCCGAGGCATGGCCTACCTGGGGAATAACGGCAAGAATGGTACCTGCGGTAAAAGAACAAAGAAATACCTTCTGCTGAACGATGTATGTGTCGGTCTGACACTTCACACGAAACAAAAGTGGTCTTTCTGTAGCGTCTTGTATTATGTTTTTCAAAATTTCACAATTCATTCGATGAATGTTTTCATTTGCGAAATGTTCCGTGTGTGACGTCGAAACAAAAACGCAAATGTATTAAAATATAGGTCAACATCAGACTATTTCTTTAGCCAGCAACAATATCTAGAGTTACTGAGTGAATTGCGATACATTGCATAAATTAAGCTTCACTTGAAATGCATAATTTGCGTGTCCTTCAAGTAAAATTGCGATATTTCTTTAGATGAAAAGTACGATATTGGATCATGTGGCCTTTGTGACACATTTTAATCCCACCAAATAGTTGCATTACACAATATTACCGCTCCTGGTAGACAATAGCATTCAAAATGCGTTGTATTGGACCAATTCCTAATAAACTCATGTTTTTCAGGTGGAATGCCAACGCGATAGCGAAAAAAATCACTTAGCAGAGAAGTAGTCGAGCAAACCAAAGCACTAATATTAGGTTCGGTAAAAAACCAATATATACACCTCAACCGATTCGGTAGGCTAACCGATTCTAATTGCATACATTTAGGGGCCGAACATTTCAAAATTTGGCGGTTAAATAACCAGTGGAATGAACAAGAACCTTAAACATGAGATTAAATCGATTTATGGTGCGAAAAACTACCCAAATATTATCTTTCGACAATGAAAATGTAATGGCATCTCCCTCTCCTCTTCCGTAATAGCACTATTTAACGTTTATAACGTATTTTTCAAAGATATTTAACTAAAAAGGTGTGTATGTTTTTGGGACAATTATTATGTCTAAATCATCTTTTTATCTAGCTGGAAGGGACGGGGGGAGGTACAAGCGATGTACTAGGTATGTACTCGCTCCCTAACCACCCCTCCTCCACTTTCCACATGTATTTCTGTGACCGGCTCATTCTATCGGTTATCTAACCGCATAATTTTGAAATGGATAACCGCTAAAATTATTTGAATCGGTTGAGGTGTATGTTTTGGTTTTTTACCTTAGGTTCTAAATGCTCTGAAGATTCTTAAGGACACCTAGACATATAGTTTGTTTGTTTGTTCGTTTATTTTGGCAGCGTTGAGTCATGTTTCAATTGCTGCCTTCGATTAATAACGCTTTCATTACAATGTTAGTTAATTCATAACATAAAACAGTATACAACATTACGGTTAAATTGATCTAGACAACCATTTCAAAAACTGCTTGAAGTACACTCGGAAGAATACTCGGTACAAACAATTTGTATAATGCTTTCGTTGTAGTATTCTCATAGCCACTATGAATGAGTTTGCATAACCACGCTAAATGATTTTGCGACTTTTGCGTAAGGCGGCAACTAACGCTGGAACCCACCATTCCTTTGCTGATAGGACTCTGAGAAGCTTACGTGTTGCTTTACTGATTAGATTTAACGTTTGAATGATGGTACGTAGCGTACACGTAGATTGGAAAAGGAGAATTTTAATTGGATTGAACAGCTTGTACTATTTAGCGATTGAACTACTATTGAATGAATGGTACAACCGCTTAAGTGGAATTACTGCTCCCCCACGCCCGATGCATCACTATTTACCAGACTAACAGATATGTTATCTCGGTGAAATGCAGTTTCATTTTCAAGTGCATCCACCGCCTGCCGCCTTGAAGCCCTTGAGCAGCAGAAGAGAGCTCAGAGCGGGGTGGAGGAATGAAATGGAAAATCATAAAAATCAACCCTCAAGCAACAACAACAACAGCATAGATTTTGTGAGATGCGGTGCGCGCAATGTGATGCAACACCGTTGTTGTGAGGATAGGGCGACGAGAGTGAGAGTAGCGCCATCGCGGGTATCACGCGCCGTTTGTGACGTCGTTGACATCTTCTACTTTCTGGCCAGGCGCGTTTTGAGCTTCGAGGTAAGGCAGATCCACGGTTGTCCTCGGACCCATTGCCGATGGGCCGGTATGGGCCCGTCATCTGTGGCTAATATTTTGCGACACCAATCGCTCCAATCCGTACCGGCAAGGCCATCGGGCAAGGATTCGAACCGAGATTTCCACACAGCACGTTCGTTCGCTCGCTCGCTTGTTAAGTAACCTGGCAAGTTCGCTGGACCAGCTATTTGTGTTTACTGTTGTGTGATGAGACAGACAAGCAGGGTAAGGGGAAAGGGGGGTCGACTAACCGCGAATCGCGGGTGACCGTGCTGCTGGTGGCTTTTCTTGCAGAGGAGTCGTGTGTACTACGGCGACACGGAAAGTGAGTGGCGGAGCCAAGGCTGTAGGGGAAGGCGGTTTGATGTGTGATAAGGCTGACGAAGTTATGCGTCAAATGAGTATCCGCTTACCGTTAGAAAAGTGTCGAGCGAAGATTCTAGAAGTCTGTCCGTTGCGTAGGGATGTTGATGAATGAGAGAAGCGACTACTTGTTGTTGCGGAAGAAACGGAAAATCCTTCCGATCAATGTAGACCAATGGCTGGTTGGTAAGTGGTTACGCGATTCTCACAAACACAGGCACACCGATCGCACACCTGCCGAGAACACAGCGAATCACACGTGCTCTGTAGCGGTTTCTTTCTGTTCTCGTTCTAGCGGCCACTTCCCCCCCACAGTCCCGTTTGTTTGTAGAGTTGCAAGATCACTTTACATTCGTCACTGGCTAGCGGTTCTTCTCGTTTTCGCTTTACTGGCACCACCAGCACCACACACCCCGCATCCCTGCCGTGGATTTGCGCAATCGTTCTCTCTGGCTCCTTCTTCTCTGGTTTGCCCCCTTCAGATCATATGGTCACTTTGACAGCGCTTTGTTATTGTAGCGCGGAACATCAATATTTGACCTTCTTCTCGCGTCTCGCCAATTTTACGCACCTCGTTCCGCACCTTTGGACTGAAAGATTTGTTTTCGTTTCTGGTTTTTTTACCCCTTTTAGCTCAGCTTAATGCTCTGAATCGACCCGAAAAGAAAAACGCTCACAAAACGAATCACAATCACGGTACTCGCGGACGGGCACTTTCTTCTGCCACGGCAAACCCGCGCGCACAATACTGAGACAGGTTGCGTATTGCACTAATTTGCTCGTCTACGATGCTTCTCTCGCAGAGTTTACTTTACCGAGAAGCAGTAGCGACAATCCTTCCCTACACAAAGCCCGGATCTCGTGGGCCTGACCAGCCTCCGGGCCAGACAACGGACACCGCGGACAGTTGACTAGTTGTTGTTGCTAGGAACTCTCGTTCTTGTTTCTTGAGCACAATCTGACCTGAACAGAGATAGACAGGGGGCAGGGAGTGGGGAGGGGACCCACGGTTTCACGTCGAATAGAAAAGCAGCACGACCAGCACCGTCACTGGCCAAAATCGTTTTGAAAGTTTCTCCGACGACGAGGCGGCAAACGTGGGGCTCGCTCGTCTTAGCTGCTGCACCTCGGTGGCGGTGGACCCCTCCTATCAAGGCAAAGGCAATAACGACGACCACGACGACCACCATCACCACCACTGCCCCCCACCCGCGTTACGGCGGCGTCGAAGGAAAAGAAAATCCTCATTTTTAACACGGACCCCGGACTCCCCTCCTTCTTCTTCGGTGCTGCTGCTGCTGCGGCTGAAAATCCCTCGATGCCTACTGCGTGTTGCACAGTGCAATCAACCGGTCTCAACCAGCTGGGGCGGCAAGTTTACTACCCGTTTTAGTGCGCTGATTGCGTTGGTAAAGGGGTAAGTTTATGCGTCGGCGGAGTAGCGAGTTGCTGCATTTTTTTTTTGGTAATTTTTTGTTGGGCCCCGCGGAGCACGCGTGTGTCAGCTGTCAGCCGGACAAGGGGAGGAAAGGGGTGTATAATAGTAGGTAGCGTTGAGAGAGGTTGACTCGTTTCAGTTGGCCGTTATCGCGAGATATGCTGAGAAAATCATTTCAAGTGAAGAAAGGATGAGAACGTCCTTTTATTCTGCCCACATCCGGGACGATAATCGACTTTAGCTAAAAACGGTTCCATTTTAATGCAAATTCGGCAGAAATAAGCGATTGATTTTAAAAATAGCATTCATCGATAAGCAGGTTCGCGTGCGTGGCTCATTTGCCTAAAAAGCATTTGTTGTACGCTCTGTCCCCTCAGCATTCCATTGTAAATGAACCAAGCATATACTGGTCGAAACCGGCTGACGTCATTAATATATTCGCAGGTTACGAACTAACGTGCAAGATTGTGCAATACGATTGAGGGAACCGGAAACGGAGCGAAGCGGGAGATGCTGGGGCGAACGGAAACAACTCTCGGAAGCACCATTAAAATGAGGTAGTAGCGTCACTACTATTCAAGAGATTTATTTATTTCCAACTGATTCTTACCTACACATGTCACTTACATCTAAACGAATGGAATCGAAGGCACGTGCTACTCGCCCCAAGGCGTGAGTAGTAATGGACGGATTCGAAGAGATGCTCAGTGTAGAAGCATGAGAGTAAAAGGAAGCAATACTTTTAAAAGAATACTTTCAAAAGCACCGCTGCTAAAGAGATTATGAACGAAGTGAGCGCACTACTGAATGGTGCGGTCGAGCTATAGATTACCCACGGAAACACGGTAATCACGTTCTCCGTTTCCTTCCACGGGTTCGCACCGTCATCGAAGTGCATGGGGCACTGATCGCGCTCACGTTCGTACTCGGTCATATCGATCGCGACGACTGCTCCTTCGGTGTAGTTCCATGACGTCACGTCCTGTCGGATATTGCAGAATGCTCCTACGGCCTGCGACATTAGCACCCGATTCAGGTCCGCCCTCTGATACACCCAGCAACGGTACTTCGAGAGCGGATCGAGATCGTCGTAGGTGATGAGATACGATTTGAGATTCTCCTGCCAGAAGCCGATACACTTCATCCGGTAATCTGGATCACTGTAAATATCAACCGGTCGTCCAAGATGATCCACGGACAGGCAGTAATCGGCATCGATCGCCATTTCCTTCTGTTCCCCGTCGCACACGGAGAAATCGGAAATATTCTGCTTGCAGTTTATATCGGGACGCGGGCTCAGTGTGACACCTCCGATGATTCGTGTCCGGAACGGGGCTTCACCTTTTTGCGTAAAGTTAAACTTTCCCGCCACGGGACACCTAATCGGGACGGGTTTGGCGGACAGCAGCAAATCGTAGCGCCACTCTTCTTTGTTCGGGAACTGTTTCCACGAGCAGACGGTCGAGAAATCGTCCTGAATCACCGCCAACCCTTTCCGGTACCGGATGATGTTATGGTGTTTCGGCACAAAATCGAAGCAGACGTAATCCGTCTGACATCCGTCGACCGTCAGCCGAGCCATCATGATACGCGTGTCTCGCTGTTCGCGGCATATATAAATCGTTCGACGATAACGAGACTGATCCGGTTTGTACGTTTCCACGATGTGCGTTTCATTGATCCTCACATCACCATCGACGTTAGCCGTGTTGATCCACTCTCCGGTGAAATTCTGTGGAAACCGACAACCGGGCTCAACGACTTCTGCCTTCACGGGAGTTATCCGTAAACGTTCCGGTGATTTTTCGACCGTTTTCAGGGTATTGCACTCAGCCGTTATCGACACCCCAAGGTACAGATCATCGTCACGGTTCTTCAGGAAACAGCGATACTTTTCGTCCTTTCGCGATTCCTTCGTGTTGGCGACGGCAAAATAATGATTCTTGCCAATAAACCAATCGCCTAGGCAGCTGTACTCAACCACTCCTTTGAACGTGTTGGCCATACCTATACACTGTTTGTACGATATGTTGAATTTTTCGTTGGAAATCAAAAACTGCGTTCCGGCCTGTTGGCAGGAGTGGATCCTAGCATCCGGATGATCGCACTCGCCAGTGAATCGGAAGCGGTTTTGATACGCAAACTGCCATACTCCTTCCAAAGATGATCGACAATTGACTGGCACGTAGTTCTCGTTGAACAGCGTAATCAATTGCTGATCGTTCGTGATTCCGCGACAGACGCGGTCGATCGTGGGTTCCTGATTGCCATCCAGCGTGACACAGGCAGCTAGAAAGACATGAAACAAAAGTTCTCGATCAAGCAAACATTCCAAGGACGTCTGCAATACGAGATGCGCGTCTTACATTCGAACTTTTCGAAGATGTTGGGCGTTCTTGGGAATGCATGTACGCAGTGGTAGCACCGTTTGCCGCGGAATATAAACGTATAGTTGGATCCCGATCGTTCCATCTTTATGATCTCCCCCCGATCAGACATCGTGTGATCATCCAGCACGGTCAGCGTCGGCTGGCCCGTCTCCCAGGAGAACCACGATCCTTGCAGGATTTTCGGAATGGTGAAATTTCTGCCCGCACTTAAGCATGGCGCTGTAACGAAAGGACAAACGAAGCTCATTAGCCATTCGCGCCATTCAAATTAAGCCTTAATGCTCCTTAAAGGCGAGGGTGCTAATGAATTCTCCCACGGACACGCCCTGTCCCGAGTGCGAGAGAGGCGCGGCGGAATTTTTGTCCTTACCCGCACATAGCCAAGTGGCCAGCAGGAAATAATACACTAGTGGCTTCATTTGTACGTAATTGCACTAAACACTACCGTAGTTTAAGGACCTGGCACTAAAATAAAAGGATTTCGTCGGAAAACATCGAACAAAGCGAAAACTCCAGGTCGGGCGTTGTTGTTGATGCTGATTCACCCGAAACGTCAAACTTCCGCGTCAGTGTCAAAAATGAACATTTTCAAACTTTGACCGTTGCAACGAATGAAACTCTTTTTCCTGAAGAAACGAAACAGATCCAGGCATGTTTTTACCAAAAAGTATGAGTAATGGATAAATGGGGAGATGATGTGCGACTAAACTGAGTGCATTTTCTTATTTTATTGAATATTGGAGTTTTCCAAAACGTGCTATCGGGGGCACTCCCCTCGGCTGTCACTGTCAAATCCAAGATGGCAGGGCGAAAATTTTTGTGACGCGGTCCGTCTGCGTTTTTTTTTTGCTGCGAGTTTTATTCAAGATGGCAGGCGTGCGAGATTGCGATATTTCTCTGTGGCTACATAATAAGCTTGGAACATCGAACGATTCATGGATTAGCGGCTCAATTACGTCCCAGTTGAACAAGGAAGTGCTGCGCAACATAAAAGAATGTTTTCCGGATCTGCAGACGCAGGTCAAGCTGAAACTGCTGCTCAGTTTCTTTCAGATTCCGCGGCGGATCGTCGAAGAGGTAAGCGTAGCGAAGCGAAGCTTGTCGTCGATATCTCCGTGTGTCGTGTGTGTAGTGCGTCGGGCGCGTGCCTCGACGCGTCGCTGGAACGAACGGATGGACCGAACGGGGTCCGGTGAGCGCCAACGAGCGGTCATTGCGTAGGTTGGTTGGAAGCGGAGGAGCGTGGTGGGGTGGTGAGCAACGAGAACGGGGCGCGGGGCTGACGACGTAGCGCCGGATGTTCGTCTTGGCTTGCGCGCATATGATAGTAGTTGTCTCGCCCGCAAGGTGGGCGGGGGAAGCGGGCGCTACGCGTTGGTGTCACCGTTTTGCTCAAGATAGGAGTGTCCGCGGTCCGGCCAAGACGCGGGGTTCGGTCTTGCGGATTGTGCACAATTTCGTGTTAGTTTTGCTGCTGTGGCAAGATTGAAAACATACAAAATCGTTAAAAATGCTTGTAGTTGTGTGTGCGCACTAGTGTGGGTTCGCGATTCGCTGCTACCGCCGCACCGTATGGCGAGCATCGCAGAAAAGCGTCTCAATTGCAGCGACACTCGAGAGTCTCAATTACCATCCACATCGTTAGCTAGCATTCTGTTTGATTAGATTTGGCGTTTTGTGGCCGGACGGCAACAGGAATTCCCCCGGCCAACTCGATGGCGGCAAAACTGGCGGGGGCCGGGGGTTGTAAACAAACAACAAAAACATCAAGATGAGATGCGGCGGCTCGAGATGAGTAGGAGATGGTCCATTCCAGCCCATCGATCATCGCGTTGATACCGTTTGTGGGTCGATTTTTTTTATTAAATGTTTCCTTCTTTTTCAATTTTAGTGGAAAACCGAATTGGAAGAGGTGATCGAAGTAGCCGGCATTGACTCGGAATTATGGGTGTCTATGATAGCGGAAACGATCAAAACGCTACCGACGACCGGTTCACTCAACACAGAGATCTCGGACTACGAGGAAACTCGACCGATCTTCACCGATATGGTGACAGAGCTACGAAGATTGGTAGTGAAAAGTGCCGACAATGGTTTGCTGCCGCTCGAGTGCCAGTATCTGAACAAATCCGCCCTGGTGTCCGTCGTTGGGCAACAGGCCGCGCCGGTGAAACACTTCACGCTTAAGCGCAAGCCGAAGAGTGCGGCCCTGCGCGCGGAACTGCTCCAGAAGTCGTCCGATGCGCAGAGTTGCCTGAAGAAGATATCAGCACCAACAGTGCCTTTACGGTCACGTGGCATTCCGCGTAAGATGACCGATACGACCCCATTGAAGGGTATACCGTCTCGCGTGCCAACCGGTGGTTTCCGATCGCCGCCGGCAGCGGCGGGTCAGTCGCGTCCCGCTATAAGCCGACCACCGGCCGGTCGGAAAGATGGTGGCATCAAGCTGCTCGAAATCACTGAGCAACCGCTGGGCTATGCGGCCGCCAAGAAGCGGAAACGTGAGCAGGAACGCGAAGAGCAGGCTAAGAAGGTGGCCGAGCAGCAGACCCAAAGTGTTATCGATTCCAAACCTGCTACTCCCAGCACTCCGACCACGACCGCCGCGGAGGTCACTACGACACCGGATTATGCGGCTGGGTTGTCCACTACATCGACGGTGTACAGCCAACCGGCCACACCGATGCCGGCTACGTCGGGCAGTAAGGAATCGACGACCAGCATCGTAACTTCATCCATTGCTAACACTTCACAGTCCCAGCAATCGCAGCCACAACAACAGCAGCAACAACAACAGCAACAATCGTTGACGGCCCCTCCACAGAAGCCGGCCACGGCAACACAATCGACAATAACCTCCCAACAGCAACCTCAGCCAACGGCAACGGTCAAGGCGGAGGAGGCGATGGAAATCGATCAGGAGGAGGACAGCAAGGGAACGATTACCTTGATAACGCCACCCACATCGATTGCGGTCAGCACGGTAGCGACATCTTCTTCGGCTCCGGTACCACCACTCGCTTATCCCAACACGAAAACGCTTACAGCTACGTTAGTGAAGGCAGAGCCGGGCATTTCTTCAGTCAGTTCGACCGTCACGCTCGCATCGCAGCCACCATCGTTGGTACGCACCATACCACTGGCCACGAAGCAAACCAAAACGATCCTTCAAACGCAATCGTCTACAACACCCGGTTCGACCGGTGTACAGATCATACAGAAGTCAACCGGCAAAACGATCAGTGCCGCGGCGGCCGCGGCTGCAGCTGTCACAAGCAGCAGCGCGAATGCGCAGTCGAAGATTGAGATTCTATCGTCCGAATCGATCGCTCCAGGAACATCGCTTCACTCGATACCAAAATCGACGACCATTATTAATCGCGGTGGCAATATTCTATTCACCACGAAGCAGGTTGCACCACCGACGACGAGTGCGACGGCCGGAGCAACGATCATTCAACAGAAGCCTCCACTTACTTCGTACGTGCTGAACACGAGCACGCCTGGCAAGCAGCTCAACATTCAGCGCATCGTGTCGAGTGTGAATTCGGCCGGTACACCAACACTCACCACGACCATATCCCGTGCCCAGCATCAACAGCAACTGCTGCAACATCAGCAGCAACAACAGCAACAGCAGCAGCAGCAACTACAATCGCAACAGGTATCGACTGCGCAGCCAACCCGGATCGTGCAAATCAAAACGGCGCCCACCGTTTCGCTTGGCAACAACCAGCTGCTTCAGAATATGCCGCCGCTTATCTCAACGCAAATGTCGACCAGTAACGTGCAACCGACAATACTGAACATTCAACCGGTACAGCAGCAAACGGTCCAGAGTCAGTCTAGTCAACTGCAAATCACACCAACGGCTGTACCGCAGAAACGGACGATAACGATCACGGCGCAGAATCCGCCTTCCTCCGGCATAACGACCTCCGTGGCTCAGATTCTTCAGCAGCAACAGCAACTCCAACAGCAACAGCAACAGCAACAGCAACAGCAGCAGCAAGCGATGCAGGCAAATGCCACGATCATCGGTCAGCAGCCAAAGTATGCGCAAGTTGTTATGTCGCCGAATGTGAAGGGAAACACGATCATCCTGGCGAATGCGAACGTTCCGTACGCGCAGAAAGGTGGCGTCATTATACGCACGTTCGATTCGTCCGGTAATGCCGTGTACCAGCAGCTACCGATTGCGAATATGTCCAGTTTGGGCGGTACCACGATTCTGACCGGTCCGCCTGGTTTAGTGAAAACGGAGCCCGATACAAAGCTCAGCCAAATTCCGGCGCTCGTTCCCACCGGGTCCCTGCACCAGAATATCCCGGCATTGACGCCCGTAGTCATACAGCCAGCCGGTGGACAACAGCAAACTGGCACCACGATGGTCGTTCAGCAGCCGCAGCAAACATCCACTATACCGGCCCTCATAACGAACATTTCTCAGCAGCAACAGCAGCAACAACAACAGCAGCAACAGCAGCAAATAAAGCAGCAAGTGATTTTCCGGCAGGCGGGAACGAACAATGTGAAAACAATACTTCCGCAAGGCATTACTCTCGTTCAGCGTCCCGGTGGTCAACAGAAGCTGGTGGATACATCAACGACGGCCTGCAGAACACTAATCACCCAGATCCCTCAGCAACAGCAAACCCAGCAGCAGCAGCACACGATACAATTCCAAGCACCGGGATCGCAGCGAACCGGCGGTACAACAATACAGCTCGTACAGCAACCGCAACAAACTGCTGGTACGCAGATTCAGCGGGTCGGACAGTCTTTGGTTGCTGGTACAGGTGGCGGTGCTACCGTCACAATACAACAACAATCTCAAGGCGGTGGCGGTAACCAGCAGCAACAGCAACAGCAAGGACAACAAGCGGGAGCCAGGAAAGGACTATCGATTTCTGTAAGTGAACGCTATTCTATGTCTACTAAAGCAGCCATGTGCCGTATACGAATCATTCTAATCTCTTCCCAATCGGATCCGATCTACAGAGCAAGTATTACATGGAGGCGCACGATATGTTTAAGCGCGCGAACCGTGTTTCACGCTTAGAGAAGGCAATAATTATCGGTTTCATGGCCGGTTACCGGAACAATCCGCGACCAAACCCGGAGAATATCGTGACGATCAAACTGAACGAAAGCATTGTGAGTATTCTTACACACTGCATTACTGCTCCGGCATAGAGGAACAGCTGGCTAATGCGGATAATGTTTTACAGGAAAAAGTACCTCAAGCCGATGACCGTACCGCGTTGATGCTGGTCGAATCGCTGATAACGCTCGATTACAACACGGGTCAGTGGAAAACATTCCGAAAGCTGCGCGAAGTCGAACCGGGTCAGCAGCTGGCCGAAGGAGGTGACGGAAACGCTGCCAGTTCCGTCGGTGGAACAGCATCGAATAACTCCACCACTGGTCAGCAAAACTCGGTAGTTATTTAATGTTTAGTATAAAGGGCACCAAAAAGGATGAGAAAAACAAAAAACATACAGAGGTGATAGCAGTAACACGCGAAGTCTATTGCAAGCGATATATAAAATCTCTTAGCCAAAAATGGAATCAACGGACGATCACCACAAGCAACTTGCTGCAGGCGGAGGTGGTGGTGTTGATGGTAAGCGTACTGTGCTGTGTTTAGGAAATGCCTAATCGCATCATTTCGCTCTGCAACATTCGTACGGCAAATAGCTTGTGGCAGGATTCCAAGAATCCAAGGGGAAGTGCTATAAGGTTCAGAGTTTTAGATTTAGAGCATAATTTTCGCGTTTTCCGCTGCTCGTTTACAGTTCTGGGGAATGAAACAACCGAAAATTCATCAGTAATGTAATTTGTTGTAACATCATCTGTGTTGAACTTGGGATTGGCTATAACGGGAACAATCCTTTCTTCGGTTTTTACCCTGCGATAGCATGGCTTTATGCTTATCAACGAAAAGAAACCTACGCTTGAAATGCTCCTCGGAAATGTGTGCGCGGTGTAGGATGAGGGCTCTGAGAATCGCTACGGGCAAAGCGAAATTGTTATAATCTGTTTGATGCTTAGTGCAGTAAATACTATAAAGGGCATCAATTGAATATCTCGATTGATACGATACAAAATGATGAAATTAGAAGTTCAGAGGGTATCGTACATCAACATATGTAGTATAACAGACTTGGTATCGCAGTGTTGTAGTGAGGTTCAGTTTTCAAACAAAAATGTATAAAATAGGAACGACAACTAGGTTACATTTTGAGTTAACTTCAGTTTTGCTTAATCACCTAAAACTTGTTGCATTTTAGCTTAGTTTGAGAGTTTTTTTTATTAGGTCACTTATATTCTTGTTTCGCGAGAGCTAAGGAAACACACGTAGGGAATGTAATCAAGGCGCAGAGCCAAAGCAGTGGATGGAATCGAAATAATTGACAAGAACTTGGTATGAATACCGGATGGGAACGA
>NC_064874.1:39271902-39316902 GCF_943734745.1 Anopheles darlingi
GCACCGATGAACGTGGTGATGCTGACCGGATAACCCTTACCGCACAGCTGCGTCACGGTGATGATCGAGTTGAGCGAGTTACCGCCAAGCTCGTAGAAGTTGCTGGCGAGCGAGATCTTGGCCCGTGCCGAACGACCGATCACATGTCCGACCGTTTCAAACAGATCCTTTGCCGTGGCCATCCGGTTCTTCGGGACACCCGTGTAATCGTACTCGATTTCGATCTGACTGTCATCTGCAAAGAAGATATCATGACGTGATTAAGATACACGCAATCAATGATGACGATGACGACGCCCATCATCGAGCTAAGGACACTTACCATTATTGTTGGTACTCTCGTACATCTTCAGCAGCGTCTGACGATCGATCTTACCGTTAACGAGCAGCGGGATCGAATCGAGAATGATCACCTGCGGTATCATGTAGTGCGCCAGCTTATCACCCAGTGCCGATTCGATCTGCATGCCCGTTTGATAGTGCGCACCGGGTTCGACCGTGATGAAGCCAAGCAGCGCCTGATCGATCTCACCGGCGTGGTAGCACAGCACGATACCCTTATCGACTCCCGGCAGCCCCAGCAGGTTCGCCTCGACCTCCGACAGATCGACACGGTGGCCACGGATCTTGATCTGCGAGTCGGTACGGCCCTGATAGTAAACGCAGTCCTTGTGGACGGTCGCGTAATCGCCGGTTTTGTAGAGCCGCGCAAAGATCGGATTGACGGCGAGCGGATTGTCGATGAAGCGATCGGGATCACGTCCATTCACGTAACCCTCGGCCAGGTTCAACCCGGACACGTACAGCTCCCCGATCTCGTCCACCTGCACCGGTTTCATCTTCGCGTTGAGCACGTAAATAGCCGTATTGTCCAGCGGGTAGCCGATCGGTACTTTCTCGTACGATTCGAGCTGGCGTTTCGATTCGCACACAAAGTACGTGACGTCGCCCATCACCTCGGTGGAACCGTAGAAGTTGCACAGCTGATGTACCCCCTCCTGGAAGTAGTCGAAGAACTCGCGGGCCAACGAAATCTGTAGCGGCTCACCGGAGCACACCCAGATGCGCAGCTGGTAGAGCAGCTTGGCGTTGGCATCGGCACGCTGCTGCAGTGGCAGATAGAGGAGCAACGAGCGCAGCAAGGTCGGTACCAGCACCAACCGCTCAATGCTGTAACTCTCGAGCAGCTCGACCAGCTTCTCCGGGTTGTTCGTTACCTTCTTCGGTACCACGACGATGGCCATACCGTTCAGCAGCGGTCCCCAGATCTCGGTGACCGAGTCGACGAACGTGAGCGCCGTCTTGAACACTCCGATGCGCTCGGTTGCCGAGTACGGGAAGCGGTCCCACTGCCACTGCAGCCGGTTCAGGATGGTTCCATGGTTCAATCGCACACCTGTTGGAGAGCCACACGAATCGACGTTAGCTATCAATACCGACGGCGATAACGGGATGGAACGGACCCCCCCACTTACCCTTCGGTACGCCGGTACTGCCCGATGTGTAGAGGACGAGCGCTAACTCGCTATCCCCACGGCCCAGCATCGCTTCCGGTCGAATGTTGGCGTTGCTCATGTCGCTGGCACGCTTCCGCAGCTCGGCATAGCTGATGGCCGGCGTGCGGCCGAAGATGGCCGCATTATCGTAATCATCGTCGTACACCACCAGAACCGGCCGTGCCTCGCCCAGGATGTGCTGAATGCGGTTCGGCGGAAAGGTCGGATCGATCGGCAGGTAGGCGGCACCCGCCTTCCAGATCGCCAGCAGCATCGTCACAAGCCGATCGGTCGGTTGCATACACACGGCAACGATATTATCACCGTCCCCGTTCGGTTGCGAACGGAAGTGCTCCTTGACGCGCTGTAGCGTGGCCGCCGCCAGCCGATTCGCCGTCGAGTTGAGCACATTGTAGCTGATCCGCACCTCGCCACGATTATCATCTGTTCAGAAGGCGCAGAGAGAGAGAGAGAGAGAGAAAGAGACTCCGTGAGTGACAGATCCGTTTGAGAAGCGCTGCGCTAACGGTAATACTACAGTCCAGGTGCTGGCTTCTTGGAACGGTCTAGAATGAAATCTCGATCAACCACACCGACGACCAACGACCGGCAGCGCTAAGAACGAAGGCAACATAATTACTTCCTCCTCTCCCCTACCAGCACCACCACCACCACTACCGCAATGATCGCGCGACTGACCGGTGAGCAATCAGCCCGCACCTACTTGGCCGTAGGCCGCGCAAATTGCGCAAAAATGCAAGAAACTCGTGTGCTGACGGTCGGTTGTGCAACGGTCTGCACATTGGCGGTTGTCGATTGGTGGTGGTTGGCCGGCGAACCAATGAACCTCGGCTTCAACGTCGCCGTCGTCGTCGTCGTCGTCTTGGTCAGTGCCGTTAGCAGCTGTTTCAGTGGTCTTCAGCACGTGCGCAGCCCCTTCATGGCCGATCGGAGTGGCCCTTCTGATTTGGCACCTTTTGCTGGCACCAGAAAAGGGTACTTGACACACACGCGCGTTTGAGCCGTTGACGATATTGAGCAATACATATGCACGATGAGTTCTTCGATCGTGCGAACGATCCTCAATCGATGGCGAATATCTGTTGGTGGAATGGAACGAGCTGCAACTCTAAACCCGCCTAAGCTTACGTTGTCCGCCCTCGGCAGCAAGTTGCTAACAAAAAAACGGTCTGCATCGTCAATGAAGAAAAGTCGAATCACGCCGCCACACCACCAACCGGCGACCGGAGAGAGACCACGCGGCGAACCATGAAACACCAAACAAGCCGACAGACAAATCAGACCTTCGAGCGATTAGGTGGATGGGCGGGGGCGGGCGGGTAGAGGTGCGCCAAAGGAAAAGGCCCCAAACCAGCCGATGACTTTGTGGCGATGCGTTTTCCGTCCAGCGCACAAGAAGGCCCCGAGGCAAGGCTGCTGCTACTGCTGCGGCCAACCGCCGGCGCGGCGTGCGCGTTGTTCGCTTTTCTCGACCTTGAACTAGAATTCACGGTCCACGGATTTGGTAGACGCCCTTAAACGGGGTGGCCAGGAGGCAAGGCAAGACGGCCACACAACGAGACGAGACGAGACCGTCGGTAAGGGTGATGCTCATCGTGGTAGAAGGTGAACAGCCAAACAAACGGCTCGCTAAAAAGGCCAATTGCTTTGCCTTGTTGAAGCTCTTTGGCTCTCTTATGGGTCTCTATTGCCGGCCTGGCCAGTCCTGCAGATACCGGCCCCACCTAACGGGCAGGGGCCTCTACAACGTCGTCGTACGTGTGTGCTCAATAGCCACTGGACATAGGTTTGTGGTTCGAACGCAACGGCCACATACCACGGTGCTAATGATGGTTGGTGAAAGGAAAGAAAAAACGTATTAAACGAAATTACCCGCTCACGTGCAAGACTCGGGTATGTGTGTGTGTGTGTGAGGTGGGAGCCATTTCGGTGGCTTTCATGCTTTCGATTGCTGCACCGGACGACCGGACCGCAGCCAGCCAGAAGCCAGAAGCTTTGCCCGAAGAGTCCATGTGCCGGTTCTTCAAGGTTACCGGTTATACGGTTCTTACGGGGTGATTGCAATCTCCATCACCCGGCAAGTAGGGGACGGGGAGGGTAATAATGTGGCGTTGATGACGGTCAGGCGTGTGGAGTGTGATAGTTGCCAGTAGAAGCAGCATAGAAGCATGACGATGAAGCAGCTTTGATTTATGAGGGAACTTAGTGCACGGTTCGGTTGTCGTAGTGCGGTTGGAATTACGTGACTTAGAACCTTCTTGTGGAGCCGATTGGATGCATCAGGTGTGCAGCCTGCTGAAGGCTACGATCATTTACTGGATTGTAGTATGGAGCAGTAATTGACGGCCGGCTACATTGCAATGCCCATTGATCCACTAATCTAGTTACGACATTTTGATGTTAATCTTTGCGGGCAATAAGGGGTTTCATTTTTCAAAATCGGAAAAATCTGCTGATCGTACCTGGAGCACCGTTATCATCTTGATTGTACACATTACATTTTCATACGATTGTTTGATCGTGTTTTGCATTCCGCGCCACTTGGCAACCGAGAGCCTGATGATTATTTGAATAAACTCGTCATTAGCCTAACTTAGCGATAATGTCGTTCCGTTTGAATTGCACAAATTGAAACCAAAAACGTGTAATTTTGGATGCTTTCTTTAGTTCCCAAGCGTTGTCAAATCGAGTGGAGCATACAGCATGCAAAATGAGTGCTTCAGATGATTTCTTCTCTTGATGTTTCTGATGAAAGCAAATGCATTTTGTGTAGAACCATTATCTAGCTCTATAGTGCATCTTTAAACTAGGAAGTGAATTTCATTCATAAAATGTTTTTAAACAATAAAAAAAAAGGATATCTATGAAGGTTAGCGTCAATTTAATGGTATATGTATCCTTTTTAATGGCGATTTATGACAAACAATGTTAAACACAGGAGAGAATTATCACAATAGAATGACAACAATGTGCATAGTAAGTGGCATTGAACTCTTATTCACTCGAGGTATGTTCGGAGTCAATTTCGAAACCAATTGGAACAAACAAATTTGCAATCAAACAACAAGCAACAAGGAGTTAACTGAAGCAAAAGCCAATCAGTGGGGTTTTTGATGAAATGGATTTCATTTCACTGTTTTTGTGCGTTGATAAGACCAATGGAACAAATCTGGTCGGATTTATTACGGCCAGCCGAAAGACTGCAATCTCTTTACAAAATGGAATCAGAAATGGGCCACAATGCGTGCTATCAACATGCGTGTGGTTTTCTTGTATTTATTCAGCTTTAATTTGCGGGACTCCAGCGAATCAGACTTATTTTTGGCTTATCAGGACGGATTGTTTGCGTGTTGGCCATCGCCGAATATTTTCGCACAAGTCCATCGTGAATTAAAAAGAATAAAAAGTCCCCGACGATCTGATGATGGGTTGAGATGTTGAGCATAACAGCTGCAAGGTTCGGTGTATTCTAAAATTGTGCAAATTTCGTTGTTCGCTTGGGGACGCACATAAAAGAGTTTAACAATTCATGATGTACTCTGACTTGCACTTGCCCTTTCGTGTACTAAACCCAAATAGATCGCATGAGTCTATACCGCACCCGCAATAGATCTATACAAGAAACAATCTCAGCTATTCAATTAAAATCTCCTTTTGAAGTTAATCATCCAACGGACTCGTTCTTGCTACTGTTTGGCTTGTGCTAGCATTTGAGAATCGGCTGCCTACAATCAGTGATGAGGAAACGTATAGTAATTGAACTCGACCATCGGCCCGCCAGGTGTAGCCAGTTTTGTAAGGTAGTGCCAAGGCAACAAGCATTCTATTGGTTGACTTTTCTGTACGATTTGATGTATGAGATATGTGACATTACTAAGCGCTGTGAAGTTGCCGCATTAAAGCACCAGTCGGTGGTCCGGTAGTAAAAAAAAAAAGCAGGCACACACAACAAAGGGCAACACTAGCGGGCGGTCTAGTTCCACTGGTCACTACAATGTAGCTTCTCCTCTGAGACGGCAAACAAAAAGGCAAGCCCCCCGAAACATAACCTCGTGTGCTCGAAGAGGCAGCGCAAATGGCGTAACCGCATAACTGTGCACACGGAGCACAACGACTCACCCGGCCACGGTTAATTGCTCCGTAATGTTTCCTTCCATTTTCAGTCCACCGCCATGCCTGCTGCCTCTGGCCGATGACAATGCAAAGGGAAATGCGGCGTGTAATTGTGCATCTCGTGACATTGGCCTAGAGTTTGCGTTTCGCGTTTCGCATTTTTTTCGTTTTTTGGTTTCGGGAAAACTGTCAGCCCGTTCAGTAAAATATGTCGTTAGCCGTGAACCGATTCGCCGATTCCATGGTGTGCATTTGGTTTGGACCAAGTGTGGCTCAGAGTGTCAAACGCGAAAACGATCAAAGTCGGCGTTACCCGTCCCGACACCGTTTGTCACCAGTGCAAAGGATGGGGTTAAGCCAATCGAGCGTAAACCCCCCCCCCCCCTTTTCGTGCATCAACGCACCGTGCACCCTTGCTTACCATTATAGATGAGGGCCGTCTCGGTGCCGCAAAATTTGTCCACGTTTGCCTCGAAGGTGCGATGCAGCAAGGTCGGTACCAGCGATCGCATCTGGCCCTTGACGACGGCTAGCTGTGGAATGGAACCCATGATGCTGGCTACTGCTGTTGCTGTTGCTGCTGCTGCTGCTGCTGCTGCTACTCAAAATTGGCCAATCCGTTAGTAACGCTTCAGCTGGTTGCCCTTCTCTTCCGTCCGATTGATCCTGGCTACTGATCTGTCAGGTTGAAAAATGACAAAAAGGAAACAGGGTGAGGGACATTAAATTAACCATCCAATGGGGGGAGGGGTGGTCGTCATCGCGGTGGCGCGGTCCGGAACCAGTCAACGGCTTAATGCGGCGCATAACAAAATGTGACATTTTAATATCGCCATCCGGTACTACCGACAGCTCGTAATTGATTTGCTTATCCTAGATTCTAGTCCAACACCGTGCGGTCTTGCTGCTAGATGGTGGCGTGCTGCCGCCACTTTGCGTTCCGTGCAGAAAAACCACGGAGGTCGCGAATCGACCCGCCTGCAAATGACAATCGCGTTTTGGATGGTGAAGGCGAAGCGCGCGTGCTACACTTTCGGTGGCACGCGCCAAAACTGCCGCGCCACACGACCGACGAGAGCGAGGTGTAGCACAAGCAGGAGCGCAACAGCTTAAGGCTGACCGGTCCAAGGTTTGCCCATGATCGTGATCGTTTTGGGGTGTATTTCATTTTCGTTCGCGATCACATTTTTCTCCTTCTTCTTCTTCTTCTGTGCGTTCTTTTCTGGTTGGCTGGCTGGCACGATGGGTTGGTTGCAGTCCAGTCACTCTACCGTGTGGCCGAGTAGGTTACTCATTTCATCTATCTTTGCGGTAACCATTTGTGTGGTGTGGTGGCTGCTGGCTGAGCTGCTGCGATCACCGCGATCCAATTCACCCTGGGTGGGATCGTCGTAAGGCAAAGGCAAGGCAAGGTAAGAGAGACTTTTGGGGCCTGAACTTGAAAGCGTCGCGCGATGGTCATGGCTGCCCCCCCTCAATGTTTCAAGGACGCGAAGGTTGGCCTACCGATAGCCTTTGGTTGTCAAGGTGGGCGCTTTTGCGATGGCACCACCACCGGGCAAAAGCTTTTGGCGACAGTATGCGGCCTTGTCCTTAGGCCTGCTGCCTCCGGTGCTACCGCTGCATGTAAACCGTAGGACCCCAAGTGACATTTCGATACCCTTATGGGGACCTTTCCGTGAGTACCCATCCGCACAGAGAGAGAGAGAGAGAGAGAGAGAGAGAGAGGCTGGCTCTTTGCTGGCTGTGATGTGAATGTGAATCCGGGAAAAACCTTGCCTGGAGTGCTGCTGCTGCATGATAGGAATCTAAACGGTGCCCCATGATTGCACTTCGTGACAGGAAGGTGTCCTTCTAGTGCAGCAAATGATCTAGCATCTTAAGGGTCTTTGTTCCGTGGCGTGCCACCAACGATTCGCCACTTATCCGGTATCTCCTTGTTAACCTTGACGTCGTGATGTGACAAGTGTCGTGAGCGTCCAAATGGCAGGTCCACGGCTATGGTCCACGGAGAGGAGCGCGAAGGTGGGGTGGGGACGTAGCTAAAGTACCAAAACTCAAAGCCATTCCAATTGGGTTGGTTGATGAATGGCACGCGTCGCGCGTGCCATTACTACTACTACTACTGCTACGGGCTACGGGTTCCATGAAGTGGGGTCCGTCCGTTGTTGCCGCCGGTCAAGCGAATCGAATGCCCATTTCCGGTGGTATCCACAACTCATGCCAAAGCCCCATTCCCCCGCCGCCGACGAGGAACCATTCTGGGGTGACACTAATTGTGCTTTACACTCGGATCTGTCAGCGCTCTACCAAATGCAAATCGAAAACATGCCTAGCACTTGCCCCACAGTCCTAGCGAAAGGAGTAACGCTCAGGGACACACACACTCGAGGAACGCTCCCATCATCAATTGCTTCGGAATGGAATTTGTCGTGAGTTGACTCCGGTCAATCATTTAAACAAATACCGTCGATTCCGATGGACAGCCGGAAGCGCTTCGGAATCCGCTCGTACTCGATCGCCAGCGCCAGCGGATCGCCAGTGAAAGGATCCCCTGGCTGGACTGACCTTCTCCCTGCTGCAGCATCCCAAAAACGGTCCGAACCGGTCGGGAGTAAAGTCTTTCAACGCGCAGACTAGTTTTCTGCCTTTTTAATTAGCCCGTAGGGACATGAAAGGGGCTCAACATTTTGAACTATTTTTAAACTCATCCTCACAATGGGGTAGTCAAAAACGGCCTTGGCAAGTCTGGGCTCCCTACAGGAGAAGCAGAAAGTAAATCGCGTGCAGAGCTCCTCGCGCGTTCTGCCTCGCAGAGATATTTCCGGTACGAAACCGTGGCCGTTACATTGCCACCGGCCACCACGTCAATCATCAGGCGACAGGTTTCTTCAGGTTACAGGATATGAACGACGTCGGCAACGTGATCTTGCGTTGTTTCTGCAACGTTTTACGATCCGTTTTTTTATTCTCGTTCCGGTATGCAATCACGTAATGTGGCCTGTTGTACCCGATGGCATTAAAGCGGTTTTCCGGCTATGCGCCCGCTACATTCCTACGGGGTGCGAAGCGCAAGATATTTATACTCATGTCATCTCGTACGATTCTGCACTTGAACTTGTTTGGATGGGTTGCTATTTTTAGCCGCTTGAAGAGGCTCGAAGGTGCGTCAAGTCGAGCGGAAGGTGCACTGAGAGTGGATTCCGCTCCTTGAAATGAAACTGAATGATTGTTACTACCGGTTGAAGGTTGAAAGCTCGACGGCGACGACGGGATTGTGATATGATGAAGGATGTGTCCTCCTTGGCGTCGTACCGGTTATTCTTGATTCTTCAATTCATATTCGAGACCGGTCGGGGCCTTTGAACTTTCGAAGCCAGTTTGTTTTATAGATTCGTGTTAAAAAAACTGAAAGTAACACTACTTGCAAGAACGAAACGATGTTATAGGTCCCATCGTTGTTTAAGCTGCTTTCACATCGAACGCGTTTTTAAAAACGCCAAAGTTGGCGTTTTTTGACGCAAAAGCTTAATTTATTGTTCACACCTAGGTTGCGCGAAGTTCGATTTAAAATACACGAAAAATAGCACCATATCACTACCGCCACCTTATCAAATCATGATAAATAGTTTAATCTTCACGCAAAACAGTTATTACCCGGATTTAAACACATTCCTGCCAAAACAAATTGCAAAACCAAAGGGCAACGCTGGCTTGCTTGCGTAGCCTGCTACAGTCGGCTCAGAACCTGCCACAATCTGTAGATTTTTACAGATCCGAAAAAAAACGCCAACTTTTAAGCTCTTCAAAAGCTCCAAAAAATAGCTTTCGGTGCGTTACGTGAACACTTCCATATATTATGATGTGATACAACCGTGTTTTCTGCGTCAAAAAACCTGCTGCGTCTATTAGTGGCGTTTAAACGCGCTCGATGTGAAAGCAGCTTTATGGTTCATTGTCTAGCTGCTTGTACTCAACAAGTAGTATACACCAGGGACATTATTACAGCAAACTTGCAAACGACTTGTTCCTATACGACGTGGTTAACGGTCTGGTTAATTTGAAAAAGAAATAACTAACGAATAGTTGAGCAAATGCATTTTAAATTGCTATAAAAACGATAAAATGCTAAAAATGCTGAGAAATTCTAAGCGAATTAAAAGAAAGCATAATCCGTGAAAAGTACAAAAAACAGAATGTTTTGCATCGGCGTCTGGCAAGGAGATGAAATGATTCTCATGCGCATGCGATCAGTCATATCGCTCCAACACGAAACTCCACCAATGTGATCAATGAACTTCATCAATGATCACCATCATTGACGCGTCGGATAGCGAGGGGGGGGTGAAAACATTTCATAAATATGAGGGGGAACTAAGCCGACTGCAAACAACTGCAACTGGCAGCGTATGTGGCAGACCGACGGATTGATGTTGCTGCCCCGCTGCGCAACCTATTGCCTCAATTAGTTTGTTTGCTACCGGCCTTGTACGTCATTGCTCATTTCCATTGCTCCACCGGCGGCGCCGCGTGGCCGATGCCGTGGCGGCACATCCAAAATATGCTTCATCAGCGAGCACCAAACCTCGTAACCACCGCAGAACCGTCGCCGGGGTACCGTCTGAGGTTCGCCTGATGGCTTGCAGATTCGCAAATTCGTAAATAATTCAGCATTTGATCGCATGCCGAGCCCGAGATTGATGGGCGTCCAAATTGTGCGTCCGTTACGTTGCGCACGAAATGCGCTTTAACCCGAGACCTCCTTGAGATCGCCGATGCTCCCACGGTTTTTGTTTCGGTTCTCTATTTCGGTTCTCCGCTCCGCACCCCATTTCCTCCGGCCGCCGGCGCTGAGATTGGGGCAGGAAATTTTAATTAAAAACCATTATCCTTATTTGCGTGCACGCGGCGGTCGCGGCGGCGGCGATGCTGCTGCTGGCCACATGAGCAGCGAAGAACGAAGGGCGTGCGTTTGTCCACCGGACGGACGGACAGCCGGATGGGAGCGGCAAATCCTCTCTCGTTGTGCCATAATTAGGAAGCGACCGATCGGCGGATCCGCATATTAAATGCGAGATCATGGCTAGGCAAGGCCACCACCGCACGGCGGCGGGGTTGGGGCCGACGTGCTTACCCCTACGGGCCAATATTGAATGATGTGCTGACGACAGTAATTCAATTACGCACGCGGTCGCGGTCCACTTATTTGATTGCTTGAACGCTCAAGCAGGGATCGCAACAAAAGCTACTAAAAAGGGACTCTGAGAGTGAATCTCAACTGAGGGATTTCGGAATTGGGTTTTGAGCAAAGTGTTTAATGTTCGTAATGACGGCCACCGGGTGCTTCGCGCAAACCGATCACAGATTACCGAGGATGCAAAGAGGCGGCCCGCGGTACACACCAAACGTAAACAAGGGGAGGGGCGACCGGTTTGAATCGGTGAGTCCGTCCAGCACCACCGTCAGGTTAACCAAGCCATACTTCATCCATTAGAAAACCGCCCCGAACATTGCGACAACCGCGCGAGGAGAGAGGGGGCGCGGTGTTTCGGTGTTGCAAGCGGCTCGATCGATCGATGTTTACAGCCGATCGCGATCTTCACCGGCAAAAAGGCTAACGAGCTCGTCGGAGGTTCGTCGCTGAAGACTCGCACGCAACGAGCTGCTCGAGGCGGCGACGGGGCGAAGAGAACACAAATGAATTGATCGTGTTATGATCGATGAATAATTCATCCTTCGCCGTGGCGTTCTCGACAAGGAGCGTGGAGGGGTCGGGGTGAGGGGGACGGCTTACGCGCGCAGGTATGTTGGCGGTATGCTTGTGTTACTCGATTCCTCCATTACAGTCCGTTCCGATGTTTGATTTTCAGTTGTTTTTTTTTCCTTCACTCACTTCTTGCCGATCCTCGCGCGGCGTGGCGCGGCGCGGCGCGACGAGAAACGAGTTATCAGGTGCTAGAAATCGAAGCGCGGATCATAACTAGATCGCGTGGCACCTTATAGCCCCCCGGTGGCACGCGTCCGCATGCGTGAGGTACGTGTCCTTGCGCGAATCCGGTCCGCACCCTTCGCTCGGTCCACACGGGGGGAAGTCGCGATCGCGATCGCGAACGAACGAATGAGTGGGCACGTGCGTGCGCTCGCGCTCACGATCGCACGTCCGGCACGCGACTCTCCTTCTTCACGGTGGTGGTGGTTGCGGTGATGTTGCTGCTCGATTGGTCTGTGAAACGGACAGTTCCGGTGAAGCGTTTGCCGTTTTAATCTAATTTTTTGATGGATAATCTCCTGATCTCGTGTCATGCCATGGCCTTGTCCTGTCCATCTCTGTGTGTGGACTTTTGACGCGTGTGTACGACTATCAGCTGGGTTCCCGATTTAAGGGCCTTTGGAGCCGAGCCTGACCATGAAATTGGACACCCGAATTCTTTCTTTCAGGGAAGCCGCATCTATCCATCAGCTTCAGTCCACCGTTGACCTTGACATTCACTACACGCGTGACATGATCGGGCAAGGTCGATCGGCATTCCCTTTTCTTTTACTTCCAACCGCAAATTCCACCCGGGGTCTGGGGTCATTCAACTTCAAACTGATCCAATTTGCGGTTTAGACCGTGCTCCCCGTTTTATCTCGCTGTCGAGGCAGACAGAGAGATATAGAGAGAGCCAGAGAGGGAGAGATGGTCAAGGACAACGATCGTGCGCTAAGCGGCGCGGGTTCGCCCGTTGTTGTGCCTGGCGCACTGGCTTCCTGCACTCCTGCTGCGCACTTTTCTATCGTTTGAGGTGTGTGCGTGCACCTCCCTCACCCCTCGATGTCCAGCTAATGATGCTAATCGCATGGTGCGCGTAATTGCTCCCTGACCCGACTCGACCCACCGCTTGAACTTTTGTATAAACACCCCCCGGTAAGCTTGGCACCGGTGCGGAGTAATGATTTAATTACCACATAAAGGTGCTGACTGGACTGCGTTCTGCTTACTGATGACTTCTGGTCGGAAGCAATTAGCCTCGCGAAAAAAAAACATCTTCATCTAATTTGCGCCAGGCAGTGCGCCACTCACCTGAGCCACTGAGAGTAAACAAATTTGGTGGAGCACGGCTTATCACGATGAGTGGGAGGTAGATTATCATCGTTCACTGACGTAACACAAGGCGTGTGCTGCTGGGTATAGGTGAAATCAAGATGCACATGACCAGCCCTTTAACGGTGGCCATAAATTAATGGATCGTACAATTATGCAACCCGAACCACAACAACAACAACCCGTCATCGGGCACGTTGATTGCGGGGTAGTAAGAGGAGAGGAGTTCTCGATAAGGGCACCCGGGAAGTTGCTAAACTGGACCGCCGACACGTGTTCCCCCTTTGGTTTGTTTGGTACGGTTGTATCGGGCGCTGTGGAAAGATTCAATTAATGCAAAGCCACCACCCCCCGGAGCCGGAGCGCAAGCGCTGCCCGCTGGCCCATGGGAGCAACGCAGGTGAACTTGATCTTGAACTTGGGGCGTGCGAGCGAACGATCGAACGATCGAGCTCGTCACCTGTCGCAAACGCGTGGCCAATCCGTTGTAGCCGTTTTTTTTTTGCATTTATGGGTCATTCCAAGTTCTCTTCCGATCAGTGGCTGCGAACGCGTAGATGATTCGCTTGCATTCGATTCTTGTTTGTTTGCATAGAGAAGAGCATACTACCATTAGTCATCCGGGAATGGTATGCCACCGATCGATGGGGATCCCCTTCTCGCACCACAACCACAACGACTGCTACTACCGCTGCTGTGATGAAAGGAAGAAGCTGACGGCCCCTATCTCATTTGCATTTAATGACGGTGAATTGTTGCGATCCTGCGCGGCGACTGTGCTATGCTTTCTTGGAAGAACTCAGCCCAGGGGTTTTTCCCGTTCGTGTTCGCGAGTTCATATTTCACATCGCTCGGAAATCCCGAGCAACGGGTGATTCCGGCTCCTTTTTGGCCACTTGTTGGACGAGCGTGTGAACGAGCGCGTGAAACGTGGTGTGAAAGGTAAACAGTCCCGGGGAACCATGCCTCTAGACGTTCGTGCGGAGACATTCTTTAGGAAGATGGGAGTTGCGATCCGCCGTTGACTAATGCTTGTAGTGATCCGAGGATAGTTGCCGTAATTTAGACGGAAATGAAACCAAAAAAAAAGACCTTCGCCCACCCGATGATGATCGACATTTATCATCTAAACCACAAGGCCTTTCGCCGGCGCCGGGGGACACCTGTTGTTGGTTCGAGTACATGCTGCAAGGCGGTTCTTCGAGCGATGATTAAGAGGTACGAACCTTCTTAACTAAAGCACCATCCATCAACGGTTTGGTGCTTTTGTGACCGCGATGATCGCGATGATATGATCAGCGCAAGGTAGTTGTTGTTACCGAAAGCATAAATCATCGAGCAAAGTGTTGTACACTAGACACATTGCGTGTTGACAACCTTGTCATTGTTTGTCTTTTGGAACGTTGAGGGACAGCAGGTACGATGGAGAAGCGATTGTTGCCAGTTTTATGTGCAGCAGCTCGATGCCAAGTGTATGCGTATGGCTTTGTGTTGGTTAGTTCCCCCGTATAGCGCACTAGGAAATGTGTTTAAATAAGGTCCAAGTAGTAGCTTTTCGTTCGTAGAGGGTGCGAAAATTTGCATCCGCTGTACTGCATCGTCTAATGAGGGGATTATGCCAGTGACCGAAGCGCACTGTGTATCGCTCGCATTTATTCAGGTCACCTTTCGATATGGCTGGACCTAATAACTATCCCAATTGGGTCACGCAATCGTTGCGTTTCGTCGTGTATGTTTCAAGGGCACTCCATACACCATATTGGGGTGGCAGACAATTGAGGCCCTTTTTTGAAATCTAGTGGATGCTTCAACAACGACAAATCGATCAATACATATACCGCAAAGCTATCGTTATTCGAGTCATACGAGCTAAAATCTATGAGCAATTTATGCATTTTAACAAATAAGAAGTTGAACTTGGCATGTAACAATGCTAAAAGGCTAACTAATCAACGAAAGAACTAAATAACTTTCGCCAGAACTGTCGAGCGTTCGGAATCTAGAACGAACGGATGGAACACCATAACTGGAGGGTTTCAATTGGCCACTCGTAATGCACGCACTTGCCTGGCTATTGCGTCGCTTCACATCGTCTTCGTGGCGGGTTTACGGTTAGCCACCAAAAACGGTACCGCGGATGATCTAATCCCACTTTGAATAAGGGCCGAATCGGTATGATAAGAATCTGCGGTCACTTGCATTAACAATGCCCTCACACACACATCCTGGGGCATCAGAATCGCGCTGTCTGTGCGATCGAAGGCGAAGGTAGACCCGAGATAACAAAACAAACAAAATAACAATAAGTCCCCCTCCAACCTAGGCCCGTGCCATTGTGGAATTCGATTCGCACATTAATCATCCCGTCGTTAACCAAGCACACACACACACACACACACACACACATGCCTGCTGGTGGTGCTCAGGCCTGGATGGAGGAAAAGATGCTGCAAATTCTAAGATCGCAAGCTCGAATGTTCTACTGGTCGATCGATCGATCAATCGATCGACGGAACAACGGCCTAACAGGTCCGGTTCCGGTCGATCGATCAATCGATCGCTCGACGAGATCGTGCGCTGCTGAGTGTGTCAACAATGTTGCTACCGTGCCACGGTAACACTAATCAACCAACTCGCACGCCTACCAACGGAACTGCCTCCCTTCTTCCATTGCTGGCGGCAACATAATACGCGACGCAACTGTTCTGAATCGCGGTAGGCCAATTACGCTATCTTGCTGCCACCACGTCACGTCAACGGCCACGACGGCGAGATCACGCCGCTAAATTGATGCTCGTATGCGGTATGGAGGGGAAAGACTCAATAGCATGCAACCGGTAGCTGTTGTGTTGTCCTGACGTCGTGCCGCACCGCTGAGGCGGTTCGGTGCGACGATTCGATCGACGTTGAATAGCTTTGATTGGAATAAAGTGAAATTGATGCCGGTCAAGAGCGCAACAAGTAGGGCTGCCGGCAGCTGTTGCCAGTATTCTTGCTCGAGCCGAGCTTCACAAGTCAAGTACGCACCAAGCACTTGGCAGCCAAGAGTGAAACCACACACTAGCGACAAACACTAGAGAAGAATAAAGGGGGAGACCCTATTCGAACTCACTGTCCTGGCGGCTGTCAACGATGTTACACAATCAAACAAACCGCGACTCACCTGATACTCTGTGGGTTTGTGTGTCTCTCTGTGCAAAGCTTCTTCTTCTTCACTTGAAGGATGCTCGATGTGATGCTTATGATGTTTGACGGGCGAAACGTACTCGGAGTACGGCCACTACTGCACACGATCGAGAACGCAAACGCAAGAGGGAAGACGAGATTGATCACTCGATCTACACTCGACGGAGTGGCCACTGCAAGTGAAAGCCACGCTGGCCGATCATTTCACTAAGTATGCGAGATCGCGCACACCGCACCGTACGCTATCAAAAGGCCCCCCTCTTCCCTACAATCGTGGCATGGTAGAGAAGGAGATCGCGTCAGAACGCGTCGCGCTCGCGTTCTAATCGCGCAAAACCCCCGCACGCCACGCCACGCCACGATTACGATTGCGGAAAGTACCGCCTGGGGTCAGTGTGCACAACGGGTTGCATCGTTACAAGATGCCGATTACCCCCCCCCGCCGTGGGGTGCATATTAGCTGGATTAATCCCCGCACGGGATCGGATCACCCTCTCCATCAGCTCCACCGCTAGATCACGACACGACAGGAGGGGATGGTGAGGTTCACCCTCTCGTGCACACCTGCGCCAGCACCAGTGGCCCCCAAAAGGCCCGCGGATCGCGGAAGTGATGCGGATTCATCAGTAGCATCCATTGATGAATGATGATGAGTTGATGTTGGGGCGGGTTGAAAAGGAAGAGGGTAGGAATGGTGGGGGAAGGGGCGTTGATTGAAATCTTTCAATAGATTCAGAAGACAGTTTGCCGTGTGCTGCGCTGTGCGGTGGGAATGCGTTTGATTTCCCCGTTTCGCACGCGCCACGTGCCAACGCCATGAATGAATGAATGGATGGATGCGTGTGCTGATGTGCACCTGCGTCAGATTGAATCAGTTGCCCCCAACCCCGGCGAGGCACGAGAGGGGTTTGGGGTTGGGGCTAACGGATGCAACATTCTTGACGCGCTCGTTCCATGTACCACCAGCAGAAACATGCCGGTATGATGTTTCTATCTCTCTCTCTCTCTGCCAAACCTCCAAGGGCGATCGTGTCATGTTGGCCGCTTAAGGGACAGCGAACAAACACCACCATCTAAGGGCTGGTCGGCTCGACCTTGGGCCCTTGGGCGTCAATAAATACACCGACACCGACAGCATCGATGGCGTACATGCGCACGCAAGTCTCGAGCGCATCTTCCTTGTGTTACTTCCTTCCGATAACGCGAGGTGTGTGTCCTCCAGCTAGGACATGCCTTCCGTGACACGGAACAGCATTCCACCTACAGCACTAGCAGCAGCTGCAGCAGCTGTAGCAGCGAGAGGAAGGTTAATAACCGGAGCACAACCCCATAACCCCATTGTTGTTGCTGTTGTTTCTCAATGAGAGGGAAGGTTGTTTTGCACGAATTAATGAACCGCAGTTCAGTTCCGCCCTGGCCACCGTATCATGCATGTGTGTGTGTGTGTGTGTGTGTGTGTGTGTAGTGAGAATTGAGATACAGCTACGGTTACTCTAAACACTGCCAGCTTATTAAACAGACTGGCAGCTCAGCAAACATACTGGCAGCACATCTAACGATCGCTACATTCCGTGAGGCTCCCGTCTAACCAGACGATGAATCTGGCTACCGTGGTTTTTGGAAGCGGATGTTGTATTGAGTGTTTTTCTTTTTGTACATTTAAAAAAGAAAAAGATCCCCTTAACCCCTTTTAATTTGCTGCATTCCCTTGACCCCTTTTTAGTGAGATGACCGACTCACTCTTAAGGAACGGATTGATTCAGGTGGCAATGGTGGATTACGCACCAACCACGCGCCTCCATATTGCCAGCAACCACCGCCAGTCGTACGGTGTTCGTGTGCCGCGTGGTGCCTCCTCTGATTGACCTTTTTCCTCTAGTAAGACTCATGTCACAGTGTGGCCGAGGGGCGCACGCCCGTGTGCGTGTGTGGATGTAGTTATCGTGCCGCGCGGTATCGAACCGGCAATCGATCATTAAACAATTAACGTTTGCTTTAAAATTCAAATGGCCACAACCGATCGATCGAGCGGTCAAACGAACGCAACGATCGGTCGCAGATACCGGCAGCGCTTGTGCGTTCATGTGCGCTCGAGGAATCGCTTCACGGACCGGTGGGCGAAGAGAATGGGACGGTCGCGCTAAGAAGCTTGCACCCGGCCGGGTATGACGCTTTTATGAAGACGTTTCTGGTCGATTCTGGCCATCGACTAATCACTCGAGCTTGATCGAGCCGAAAGGTAACCACCATGGACCATATGCTGACCGCAATACGTACGCCGACGGCGTTGGATGATGATGGTTATGATGATGAACACGCTACAAAGTTGCTGGAAAAGCTGGCGGTGGATCGATCGTCACTCCTGTCACAACGCCAGAGAGTGTCATGTTAATCGGTACATCGCGGTTCATGTCCTTCGGTGGCAAATCAAAACGCCACATGATGATGATGGTGATCGTGTCGATAGAGTGTCGTTATGGTATAACAAGTTAATTAAACCGCCTGGCACACATGCAACTAGCTAACCGTTTGTTGAGACAGCTAGGTACCTTTGGCGCTCTTCTGGAGGATTTCCATCCATCAGAAACACCTAGAACCGTCATGTATCCTGATAAGGAACCGGTATGACAATGGTAAAACTCACGTCACGTCCCACAAGCTGTCAGTTTACGGCAGTTGTGACGCCAAGGAAGGTGTGGAATTAACCCATGACACTGAATAATGCATAAACGGCAAGCGCATTCGGAGGACATTGTATGGCCTAGTGAAGGTTCTGGAATGAATTAAGGCAACTGGAGGGTTAGATACAGCATCCCTACGAGCTCCACTTGTTACACCGGAGTTCCGCGGAGGAATCTGTGATCTATAATTCTGTTTTTTTTATCTAGATTCTATCCACTATCCGTGATATACCTAGCCGAGTAGTTCGATGTTTTATGCCCATCACACATCACTCGAGGCGAATTCCTTTTTTGTTTAAACCCGATACAAGCTATTAGGTTTGTCTAAAAGACACTACTTGTTGCATTAGGAAGGGATCGAAACTAACGTTACACAAAGCAGTGATGCTAGTGGGACTGCATAGTACCGTGAAGTGTTAAAGTGTAAAGTGTTGATGATGGATCTATGAGTCTGGTGTCTCCATGTCATATTTAAAATTTATATTAATTCCTTCGGTTTTACAAACTAGGATGGATGTTACTAATTTCTCTCATCGTGACGTTTACGCTACGATGCTCCTTCGAATGCATCTTTGAACAGAAACGATGGATAACGAAGATTTGGTAGCATTGCTCCTACCGAGTCAGAGCTGAGCAAAGAACAGGCTCCAAATAGCACAAACGAATGACAATGATGAAAAAGATGTTACTTTTGATATGAAATTTGTCCATTGCTGCTTGCAACACAGAAAAGAGAGAGGTATTATTGGCTTGGGGAATACTGAGCCCAGAGTCGATACTGGGCTTTCCGAGAGTTAATTCATCAAGGGAATCATTAACGTGTAAAGACCTGCCTAAATCCCGGTAAACCAGGTCATTCTCAACCAAAACAATGAGTTATTGGAAAAAATCATAAAACTTGAAATAGACGGTTTGATATCATCTTAGCCAACAAATCCGATGAAACTGGGATAATTAATCCGTTCATTTATCATGTTGCAGCGATGATAATGTAAAATTAATGACATTGATTTTTCGTCAAAAGCTAAAAGAATTATTCTCTTTATTTATTCGTGAACAGTTTTGGGTTTTAATTAATTTATTTTGATTAACGTTGCGCAAATCCGGAGTCAATAAGTAATAACTGAAGAAATAACCATTGGGTTTATTATTATACTAATAAAACTAAATAGACGATAAAACTGAATAGACCAGAGACAATTAAACTTCTGTACAAATCATATCAAAGGTTTCAATACATCAACAACCGACGCAATGATCATTGTAACGGTTGGAATGAATTTCAATACCAATCACAGCACAATGTCACGGATTATCGTCATAAATGTTTGTGAGAATGTCAGAGTTCATTGGATTAATAGTATGGTTGACAATTATAATGCTACAACCTACGATATCAACCACTAAAATCTGAATAATTCTGCATAGATCAGTCATCGTACTGAGTTCATTTTAAACAATCGCAACTTGCACTGATTGACGATCTCTCTTTTTCACAATCAATAGATCTCAGGATCAATCGTTCAAGTTGGCTGGATTATTATTAACCACTGAAGTTGATCTCACAGCTACGCACTTCTCTACCCAGCCTGGGCTGCCAGTTTATCGTACAAAATCGATAACATTTCCGATAACGCTGGATATGCGTTTGTTTTGTATTCTCGTCATTCCACCCATCACGACCGACCACACCAGCGCGCGAACGCAATAACGTCGAATCTTAGCTTTCCATCTCGGCTCGGCTAGAAACTGCGAAAAACACGCGCCTTCCACCCCAGCCCACCCCACCCCCAAGTTCCCAAGGATAGGCGAAACGGACCGCGAACGGCACAACAATAGCAAAACAAAATCCATTAGCACCAGATATGTCCCTTTGTGCTACTGGCTGCTACCTGGTCCCCGCGGCCTGGCGCAGGCAGGCTGATTGCCCTTCGGAAAGCGTAACGATCGAACGCAGCAGCAGCGGCACAGATTGGATTGCAATGGATGGCAATCTACGCCGTGCATCGGTGGAGCTGGTGTCATTGGAAGGCCCTCCCTTCCACCCTTCTCTTCCCTCCGGTCCCAATCGTCGATACCAATCGTCAGCATCATCTCTCGTCAGCGTTGGGAAAAAACCGAAACACAATGGTGCCCCCATAAGCACCTAAGTTTGCGTAGAACACTTTTGACTTCACTTGGCTTACACTTACATGACGTTTGGAGGGTTTTCCGTTTCCCGGTCGCTTGATTTTCTCTCTCTCTCTCTCCCGTGTGGTTCGTCTATCGGAATTTCAGGATCAACTTCACAACCTTACTGGTCGCATGTCATCCAGAGAGTTCACCTAGGCCAGTTCTTTCGGTTCTAGAGCCACGAGAAAGTAGTAGTTCGCGTTGCGCTGCGAGTCGTTGCAAAATGTCGTTTCGTGTCCAAATCGATCCACTGATCACTTAGCTACACTTTTCGTGCTTTTCTGGCACAGGATCTTGTTGGTTCTTGATCTTGCAGTTTTCGCAGTTTTTTTTTCTCTCTTGTTCTTGCACCACTTTCTCGTCTGCTTTTGCTTGCTTTTCCACCACTTTGCGCCAAAACACCCACTAAATCAATACCCAATCACGGTATCCACACATACACGCACACATACACCCAAAAACACAAACGCAAGGACACGCAAGGATTCGTTTGTGGGATGGTTTTTTTGGTTTTTTTTTATTACGGATGATGGACACACCGTCTATTGGGGTTCGCGTTGTGCACGATTGGCACTTGAAAAAGGGAGCAGTGGGGCGCAATGGGCAAGCAGCAAGTAGAAAGGACACTGGCTACGGCTACGGCAGCTTCTCGCAAAATCCTAAGCTGCTGCGCTGTGGACAGTTTTCCAAACCGAACTAGTTGACTCCGAGCGATCGGCCAAAGCTTTTTATACCGAGCCGTGCCTGGGGCGACAACCGATCGCTAGTTCGCTCGTTCGCTCGCTTGTTCGGTCGGTTGGTTGGTCGGTCGGTCGGCGGTGGCTGCGACGAACCTCGTTTGAAACACGATCGTTTGTGGGGGGCGACCGGGTGGTTGATGCTGCTGCTGCTGGGCTGGGTCATTCGCTCTCGCGGACGATTGGGGGGCGTCCACGATGCTTCGGTTTCGAGTGAATCGCGCCGGGCCGAGGATCACCCGGTTCGTTGGAAGGGATTATGGGGCGGCAGCTCCACCAGCAGCACCATAGCATAACGGGTGGTCTAGATGCGGGGGAGGGGGGAGGGCACTTGACTCCCCCTTCCCCCTCTCCAACTGCACTCAGTCGATTCGGTGTCTTGCATTCGGCTCGCTATTCGCGGCTAGAGATCGTTGCCGTTGGTGCTTCGATCGGTTTCTATCATCGGATTCGCTCCGGATCCGGATGACAGGATGCAGATCGCAGGCCTGCCGCCTACGGTCTATACTGCAGAATTTGTGCACATTTTGTATCCTGCGCGCCCCATCATCCGTGTGCACACATTTAATTAATATTAATTCATCTGCATAAAAATGACATACCAGATGTCAGTGTCACCGACGACGACGACGACGGAGATGGAGGCGCCACGTGCGTGGAGCAAGCCAGCCGGTCAGCAAAACGCTATTAGCCAGGCGTTTGAGAAATGTTGATTAGCCGTGGCTAGTGACGGCCGTGCCGGTGGACGGCGAACAGTTGTTGGCGAACTCTCTGCATCACTTGATCAAACTTGACAGCCACAACCAGCACCAGCGCCAGCGGCTCCATATGGGCTCGATCGCGCCTCGCCACGCAATGGGCGCGCGCGCACACATTCGGCGTTTGACATTTACACCTCATTGGCGCACATTGGCTCTCATTTTGTCATTCTAAGCACCGCCGAGCGCCTCGGGCGTTCGATAATAAAGGGGCGGACAAAGGTGAGCCTTTTATGACTTACTTTGGAGACAACATCCTTCATGGAGCCTTTCGGGGGAATGAGCGCGAGCGCGACCACGAGTCAGTGGTGCAGGAAGGACTGGATTCCGATGGTGAGCGTGTTGAGCGACAGCGTTGATTGAAATCCCCGCCGTGAGGCCTTAAAACACACACACACACAGGTACACGCAGCCGTATTATTATTGTCACCGGGAGTCGTCCGGTTCCGGCGTCACCGGCGATTTGCATTCGCCAGACGTCGTCGATGGAAAAACACACAGCGTCACAACGTCGTCGTGGCCACACCAGCAGCAAAACACTCGATCGCACTAACTAGTATGCGTTGTTCTCGTGTGTTGTGTTGCGAGAAAATAATGAACATTGATTAATGGAATTAAATCCCGGGTGGACTGGGAATGGCCGGGAGCGAATGATGCAATGGCGGGGAGGGGGTGGGGGGGGGGTAACCCGCTGAGCGCTTCATCGCTTGGAAGCCTCCCCCCGCCCTCATTGTGCGGGCGTCTCGCGTTGGTATCTGTGCAACACGATCGATCGATCCTCGACTAGGGGTTCTCGGGTTGGGGTTGGTTCTCTTCCTGGCTTTACTTACATAATGCAATGTGAACTTAAGTAAGCGTTCCCGCACCGGTCCCCGGTCCCTAATTACTCCCCTCCACCTCCGGTGGAACGAGGTGGAGTCCGCTAATGGCAGAAGATGGGCGATTAACTCGCCAACATGCGCCTAAGCGTAGGGAGAGTTCTGAGTGGAAAAAAATGGATTTTACCTGATATAACATCTATCAAATGATCGAGATGGTGGTGGTGGTGGTGATGGTGACCATGGGTTCCGACTAGACTTTATTTATCAATGACATTTCGCTCGTCGTCGTCCGTACCGTACCAAAATCGTTCCTCATTCACATCAGCATTGTGCTGATTAGCACAAGCCGATGCCATGTTTGTCCTTGTAAGCGTGAGCACTCGTTGGCGACGACAACGACGACGACGAGGGACAACGATAATCTGCACCTCGCCGAGAATTCATGACTAAAGTGTAAAAGATTGTTCTCGATCGTGTGTCCCTCTCCCTTTCTCTCTCTCTTTCGCTCTTCCCCTCCGGTTGCATTCCAATTCTGCATTCTATTCTGCCGAAGAACGGCGATCTGCTCAATGCCGAGGAATCCTTCCTTATGTGCAGCTCGTCTGTTCGCGTCGCATCGCAAAGGGAGGGGTTGCGTTGGAAAGGCTGCCCCGGTACTACCAGCCGGTTCCGAAGTGCATCGACAGTGTTCTTTTAGCAGGTTCCTTTCACGGTTCACAGCAGCAGCAGCAGCAGCAGCTGCAGCATCATTGCTGGCTATCCGCATTGCGTGGTGGTAACGTAAACACGAATTGCAAGGTACAAGCAAAAGACGGCCAGCGTTTGTGTCCAGATCGTCTAGGAGGGGATGATGCAATAAGATGGCGCAGTTGCTTAAGACGGAACCAGCATCGAGGATCGATCGTCGGATAGTGGTGTGTACAAGATACAAGTCCCCAGGAGTTTCTGATATAAGTCCAAACATAATGAAGCTTAGCTACTCCACGCTACTCTTCTGTAGCCCCGGTCCTGTCTAGTGCTCTTCTGGGTGCCACTCCGGGAACAGACGATTGCAAAGTCGAAGGAACCGGTGGCGCTTGCATTCCGTTCCTTCCAGCCAGCCAGCCAGCTTTTCGCTCCTCTTAATCGTTAGCTCGTGTTCTTCTCAAACGAGTATCAAACAAGGAAGCGGTGTTTCTTGCGATCAAACGCCACCGAACTGGTCCACTCCAGTTCGTCCTTTCAGTGCTAGTAACCTCGCTTTGATCGGTCGAATTCCTCCCCCCCCGCCCACGGGTGCTTGTCGGACTGGACTTGTCTACTGTTCTTGTTAGACTGGAGAGTGTTTTTTTTTCGCTTTGTGTTTTTTTTTGTGCCATTCTCCATTGTTTCTGTCATTCTCGAACGAAAATCATTGTTTACATTTGCACGTGATCGTGTGTGTGTGTGTGTCTGCATGCCCACACGCACCCATTATTATCCGGTTTGCCATCCTTCAAACCGCAGAACAACCCCTCCCCCCCCCCCTCCGCCGGTCCACGGTACTGCGCGTGGCACATTTGGCAATGACTAGGACGTTTGGTAAAGGATTTGCGCTTGGCTTAAGCTTGATCAATATCGGAAGCGTACCGCTGACAGGCCATCCAAAAGCCGGACAAAAAATCCGGAGGTGCAAAAAATGGTGGAGTGAAAATGTAAAGTGGATTCTACTAGGAGCGTCGTCCATATCCACCTAGCCGTAACCGCTTGCTACGAATGATTGCCATGGTGCCATGATCAGAGCATCTGAGGGAGTTGCTTCTACAAGCAGTATAATCCCAGTAAGCTGCTGTTTGTTAATGCAAAGCCCAAATCATGTACTACTGTGTCCATTTTTTGGACATTTTTTTTTAAGGTGACATTAAATTTCATTCGAAAATTCTTTTTTTTTCATTCTTCTCAATCAATTTCAACACCAATTTAATGCATTTTTTTGTTGTTCAAAAAATTTGGCAGAAAAATGCACTTTTAGTAGCCCACAACACACCAATTACAGTACTGTCGCCTTTCTACCAACCAAATGTTATCATTATCGTAATAAAGTCACCTGTTTTTGGATACTTTTCCTTTCCGGTTAAAGATACTGCAGACTCCATAATACGCGAAGCCTGGCACCGTAAATCTAGCTACGGGAGTCCATTAATCCATGCGACTAGTAGTCGAATTGTTGTTAATCATGATATTGATGGTCATGTGGGCACGCGCCGGTCGTTCGAGTTCACTGCCGGTTGGCGATCTCGCCGCCTCATCATCATCATGTTGGCGCGCCCCGCGGCCGACTGGACCTGGACAAAGCGGAGGGTTAAAGAATTAGTGGGCAAAAAATCAAGCACCAGTTGAATAATTAAGAGCAATCGACCAGTGCGAAACATGGCCTGCGGCCCTACCTCGTATTTATTCCACTCCACCTCCTCCTCCCCTCGCGATGGGGGCACGCGCATTCGCTTTCCGGTTTTTTTTCCCCCTTCTGCTCGTTGCGTTTGGCGTACGCCAAGAGGAACACACGCTCTTTTCGACAGCCGCTCTGAAAGCAAAAGTGGCGGATTTGGAAGAGAAGGAAGTTGATTGAAATTTGATCGCTCTGCTCCGTTTCCTAAATGACTTGTGCCTCGAAAAGCTAATATCACTTGGAAGTCCACCCCAGGTACCACGGTGCGTATCGCGGAACATGTTCTAGTTCGCTCGTTCGATCTCTATCTCGATTCACGGGTTGGTGCCCCCCGATGGAAGGTCTTCCTCTCTGTAACTATCAATAATCATCCATGGTGGGTTCAAACGGTTTGGCTTCAATCGGCCGGCCACCTAATCAATCAATCAATCGCGCGTGTGGCGACATTTGCATGCTGGCTTCTGTTAAGGGACATCCTCTACGGTCACTATCAGAGGGTAGCATTTGTTTAGTAGCAGCATAAATTAATGTTTTTGTTGTCGTTGTTGTTTTGGGTGGAAAATGGAAAGGGGACCCGATTCCTAATCCCCGACCCCGACCCTGGTACGACACACGGGTTTGGTCGATTCGTTTCGTGAGTGGCGTGTGCCAGGCACACGCCGCACAGTCCCGCCCGCAGTTCCGATCCGTGAAATCGGGTTTTGGGGCTCGTTTGCCATTTTCGCGCATTCCTTGACCAAACGGGCCAAGTAGTAATTTAGCAATTCCGCTGTGAATAGCCGTTGCCATGGATTTGCAATGACCGTCGTCGTCGTCGTCGTCGTCGTTTGGTCGTTTCTTTTTTCATTTGTTGTTGTTTTGTTTTTTGTTCAACTTCGTTTTTGTTTTGTCTCTACCTTACTCCCTGACCTTGTCCCTGCCAGCTAGCCGTGAAATCAACAAGTTAACACCGGCGGCAGCACGTTGCCGGCTTGCTCCGAGGCACTCCGAGCAGGCAGGCAGCAGCAGCAGCAGCAGCAGCAGTGCGGATGCGGAGGGCGCGCTGCTGCTGCTCCCCAGCAGTAGCAGCTCGTTGCAGTTCTGTCCGATGTCCTGTTATGCTCCCGGCAGTCGTCAGGCAGTGAGTTCAGTCAGTCAGCCACCAGCCGATTCATGGTCACCACCGATCGTTCGCCAATCGCTGATCCGGTGGAATAGTGCAGTTTCGGGAAGTCCCAGTCCGTACGCACCCTGCTTGGCGTTAATTACTAAATGATGTGGCCTATTTTCGGAGGTCATCGATACACACGCACGCACACACGCACGGATGGATGGTCGAGGAGAGAGGCAACGGCAACGGTCGTCCGTACGAAAGGCCTTCTGCACCTAGGACCTCCGGTCACTACTAAACTGTACTACCGTTCCTGGTTTTAGAAGGAAGCTAAACCGAACGGAACGTCGTAAACCCACCACGGCACGCCACGGCATGGCAAGGCACGGCACTGTTAAGGGTGTTAAGGTCTTGCTACCTGCCCCGCAGAACAAAGCGCTACTTCAACGCCTATGCGTCACGTCCAAGTCCAAGTTCCGCACTCGCGAAAACCCATTTGGTGCGCAGAAACGGCAAGGGCAAGTGCATGTGTTTGTGCTCGGGTGTGCGATTCGGTTGAGCAGTTTTATGATGCGCCTTCGGCGTACTGGCCGGCGTACAACTTATGCTCACCTCCATGGCATGCCGCAATGCATGCCAATTTCGGTAAAGGAGTGCCCCGCAGCGTGAACGTAAACATCATCATCAGCATCATCATCAGCATCATCATGATTATCCCGCTCACCGCTCATGTTGTGATCGCGCTTGGAGGCGATCGTGGAGGTCGGCCACAGACAAATTGGATTTTTGTCATCCAGCCGCTCACCGCACCTCATCAAGATGTCGGGCGACATCCGACTGCGAGGCAGATTGAGAAGTTGCGGGTAAAGGATGCGGACACGCTTCCGATACTTCCGCTTGCAAGCAGGGATCGCGAACGATCGATCGATCGGTCTATGCAACCGACAACAAACTTCAACACGCTCGACCTATCATCATCATCCGCTGCAGTAGCAACAGTAGCAGCATTCACAGGAGGAACGCTTTATGAGGCACGCGAGCCAATCAACCATAGCCACCAATTAATGGTCCCCGATACTACTGGCGACAAAGCGATTGCAGAGCCGAACCGTGGCCGAAAGCTCACCGCACCGTACTACACCGTCCTTTCACCGGTGCCCGCTAAAAATACAATTCCAATCCATAATCATCGTCGATAGGCCATAAATCGGTTCCTTCTTGCGGCGGTGTTCTATAGTGTGTGCGGTGCAGCAGGTGCAGCGGGATGGGGAATGGTGTTTTTTTTTGTTGTTTTGGGAAGGGGGGGTTTAATTTAAGGAGGACAATCTTAGCCGTTGTTGGCTCTATTTTGAAGTTACTCTGCTTCTGCGCTGCACTAGCGCCGCTCCTCCTGAGCGTTCATCCAATTTGCTGGCTCATTTGGCCGAGAACATTTGGCCCGGCGTGTGCGTGTGCTGGCGGACGCGGAAGGTGAAAGGTGCTAGCTCGTAGCGAATGGCAGCACGTTAATTGAATGGATTGCTCGGCTCGGCTCAGCGGCACTCCGGAGTGCCACAAATAATCGGGCAATCGGACAGCGAAAAAAAAACCAAAACTAAAAGATTTTTCCCAGCTCATCGGTATGTGCTAGCCACGGAACAAAGAGAATCACCGCGCGATAGGCCCCGATGTCCGGGGGTTCCATCATGGTCGATGGTCGTTTGCATTCCACTGTTAAGCCAGCCAAATTCTGCGCTTCTCATTGTGGTACACGGTGGTGGAAAAGGGCAGCAGCAACGGCAGCGGCAACGGCAGCGGCATCTGATGTAGTTGAATCTGTTGTAATTGGATAATATTGGCTAATTTAGTAATTTGCTTACCAATTCGTACATCCCTTCGGGGCGCCCGCGTACGTGCGTGCGTGCGCGCGAAGGTCCCTCCTCAGTACGTTTGTTCCGTTGGCCACTTCAATTTTGAGCCTGGGAAGGCCGCACACTCTACCTAAAGGAAGGAGGAATGGACTTGGTTGGTTGTGGGATTTCGGACAGCCAATAATGTTTACACACGAGGACAGCCGCCCGCCGCGGTGCACTTGTGGTTGCCATTTGCTGAATTAAGATATCTCTCTACCCCTCCTCCCACCCCCACTTGCCCTATCTCCCTGTTGTAGTGGCACGTCGTTTCAAGTATACGCCGCCAGCGACGTTAAAGACGACGTTACTTATTGCCCGCGAAGACGCATGATGGATTGTTTGCGAGCCTCAAAATCAAGGATCCGGTCGATTGGCCACGACTTTTCGGGGTGGTGGGAAGGGGGGCGGTAGACAGGGGAGTTCGATCTCGCGAAGGACCGAACAGTGTGTGTATTTGTTTTCGTTTCATTCATTTTATTCAAGTACATAGCGGGTTTTGCATCGCATCAGTGCGATCGTGTGCCGATCGCACGCCAAGGATTCGAGCATTTTGATGGAGGCTAAGGGTGATGATCAGTCGTCGAGTTCGAGCGTCCGGGCTTATTGGATTCCAGCCATTTTCGGGTTCACGGTGAACCTTTTATCAACACCAATAAGCACGATCGCACGACGGACGTACGATTGCTACTGCCACTGGGTCTGGTGGCAGTAGCCTGGTGCTGGTAGGGTTGATCTAGTAGGCGAACGTCATCGGAAGCGGATAGCTACCGGCGTTATACGATCGTCCTAATCGCGGAGAAAACGGCAGATTTCGGCCCAATCGGGGTGCGAAAGGTGGCCGCTGATGGTTCTCACCGACGGAATCGCGCCTTCCAAGCCGCGGTGCAGCCGTATGGTAGAACAGAGGCTGTGGTTTTCCTATCCGCACAGAAAGGGAGACAAAAAAAAGAAAAAGAGAGAAGATGCCTGGTGCTTCCTCCCCGGGCACGTCTTACGATCCTTACGTGCTTTGGCGGTCATCAACAGCACTACGTACGGTGTACCCTGGACGAGCTCACTGGCCAGCTTCTGGGGTGTCTCACCAACGTACGCTAGCGGCTCACTATCGAACTCTTCGACCAGCTCATCGTGCAGATCGGCCGGCAGTGTCCGTTTGCCAAGGCGCGGTCCGAACCACATGGCCGCGGCCCGTTTGCTTACCCCGTTCCCTTCCACACCGGCATCGTCATCGCGTCGCTGGCCACCGGCATCCACACCATCGCCTAGCAGCGAGCTGTCGGCCGCCTCGTGTCCCTCGTGGTTCCGGAAATCGGTGAACTTTTGATCCTAAAGGACACACACACACACACACACACACACACACACACACACACACACATGTTGGATTGGCACACATTAGATTGCATGAGTTGTTGGTAGGTTTCCCGGTGTTCTCACATTCGTTTCCAGCTCGGTACTGAGCGCACTCTTGATGGCCAGGTAGAGGCAGATGAGATTGAAGAAGAAGTACAGTCGGCACATTGTGGAACTGGGCACCGGAAATTCGTTTAAAGGCTCGATTCGGTCTCGATGTTCACTGCAGAGCCATTCAATCGCTACTGTATCGATACTGGACGAGATGAATCTCTTTTATATAGTAGATCCTGTTTCGGGACTCCTTTCTTCCCGGCTCCTGGCAGGTCCGGGCATGATGATGAATGAAATGATCCTGTCGTATGTAGGTGGAGCACCACCATGTGACACTTTATGTGGGAGATGGGACGATTGAAAAGTTCCTCGGCTTGGCTTTCGTTAAATGAAATCTTCTGCCGCATAATAAGGAGTTAACTGACGTATTTTTTAGCACGGTTAGCTATACTGCGAAGCTTATGTTTTTGATTAGTAATAAACAAACTTTAATCTTCTCGAAAACTTACCATACTCTGCCCCATAAAGAACCAGCTCGGAGTAGCTGGCACGTGGGCTCATGCGTCACGCTGGATAGACAACAACATGAAGCATCCGGCGTGTCGGCGGCGTGTGGCAGCCTTTCCGTTTGTTTTTTTTCTGTTTTTTTAAATCACAATCTCTGCTCCGGATCGACCGGTGGTCAGGTTCCGTGCCGTCCACAAAGGCAAGAATTAATATTAATTTGCCACCGATTGCAAAGCATCGTGGCCACTACCACCCCGGTAATCGATGCTGGTGACTGACGTTAAAACAGCCTTTGGCCGCCCTGGCCAGAGCTATGCCGAGAAGACGGGTTTTTTGCGAAAACAAAAGGATTTTGCTCCCAGCAGGACACACGGCACGGGACGGGACGGGACGGCGTTGTCTAGGCCAAAGGGCAATATATGTAAATCCAGGCGTCCTGCGACCATACACATCAGTGGCTCAACCCAGCAGGTGGTCTGTCGTCGTTTGCTGTGGCTGCACTCGATTGGTTCCGTAGAAACAATCTAGTCAAGGGTGGCTCTTGAGGAGCATTGAGGTGGAATGTGAGGTGTTGAACTCGCGGTGCGAAGGGTTCACCTGATCTGCAACAGTATTTAAGCTAATTTTTGGAACTATTTTTAGCTACTGGTGCCGAAGATACACCTGTTAATACCCTTTTCTCCATGGTTGGTGCGTAGGATTCGAATTCGAGTTATCGCGATAAGATAAACGGAATGTCTTCCTGTACACATCCATATCTTATCGCTGATCTCCATTCGAATGCAAACTATGTAATGTACTGATCGTTGGCTATTTTGTATGGGTGGAGGAACTTCCTGCATTTAGTTTTTTTTTTCTTAATATTTAATTTTCATTTTCTTCTTCTTCTCCACAGCATGTGTATTATAAAATGGAAGGCCCGTGCGCTGGCGTTGCGTTTTATTGTCTTTCTACATGTAATTGTAGTTCGCATCAGTTATGACTTCCTGCAATTCACGCACAACTTGTCGTCGCCAAAACGATACGACATTCGAAAGCGAATCATCATGTACGCATTGGAATCGTGAAAAAAAACCCCATTAACCACGCCGTTCACGCCGGCGACTTCCATATTGAATGTTCCCCATCCCTCAACCATCCCTCCACCACCTGGTCGCTTCTTTGGTCATTCATCCACGGTTGACCAACCAGCGGCACCATCTCGCGAGCGAAACGACGCGTGCGCATGCCGTACATGCCTCTGTTCGGCCACACGCTGCTTGTCCGCACCATTCATCGTTACCATGGTAATCGGAGAGCTCCGGCGTGCAAAACAAACAGTTTGACTCCATCAACAACTTCATCAGCGGCGGAGTATTCGCTCTGGTCAGTACGTACGCTGTTTGTGTTGCCGTGATCATGACCGAGGATCTGAAGTTGATTGTGATCGAGCTGAACAAGCTGCTCGGCACCGAGTATAACCTGATAACGTTCGATTCGCTGTCCGCGGAGTCGTTGCTGCAGGTGCTGGTCGACGTTTTCCACGCGTTCGATGCCATCGAGAAGCTGGACGTACGTGAAGCCGATCCGGAAGATACGAACGGCCAGGTAATGGAAGCCTTGCGAAAGGTCCAATACAGGCCAGCGGTGGACATCGAAGATCCGGGCGCATTTCGTCGGGGTTTACTGCGCGGTGAAAAGAAGCTGATCCATCCGATCTTACGCTGGATGCTCGAGAACCGGGAGCGCGTAAAGAAGGCGGCCTATCTGGCAAGGTACTGCAGTTGAGACCGAATGGGAAGACCGAGAAGCTCCAGTAATATCGATGATTCACTGTTTCTTTTTAGGTTTTTGATTCCGCTCGATCTACCACCGGAAGCGATGTCAATGCCGGAGCTGGGCAACTTGTGGGCACAGTATCAGCAGACGATGAACGACTTCAAGGAAGCACATCGTGCCCACGGTCAGTCCGTGTACGAGGGTACGCAGACGCGCGAGCTACGCAACGACATCAGTGCCATCGAGGCGGAAATCGAGAACGTGAAAAAGCGCATCGAACGAACGCAGGCGCGATTGGACAAAGTCCCTCAGCAGGAGCTACTACTCGAGGCGGCCAATGCTCTACGCATCGAGAAAGAGCGCCAGAAGGAGCTGCTGCAGCAGATCGACGAACAGCGCCAAGCGATGAACCGGGCCGCACTAATGCAGGAGCGTCTACAGAAGGAACTGCACAATGCGCGGATGGCCGTACAGGGTGCAACGCCCCAGAATCTCATGGAGAGCCTGCTCGAGGAGACGCAGGTGCTCGAGTTTATGGTGCAACAGAAACTACCACAGGAGCTTCGACAGCGCCACTCCGAAGTGCAGACCCTGCAGGAAGTGATCGACGAACCGAACATTGGTCGAGCGGAGCTGCAGGAGATGCAATCGAAGATCGATGAACTGAATCGCGAGATCCAGAAGCTGGTCGAAGTACGCATGGCCGAGTACAGCACGCAGAACGATACGCTCGGACCATTCCGCCAGCAGGCGGCTATGGTGGCTCGCAATAAGGAGGCGGCCGCCGAACTGCTCGATCAAACGACGAAGGAACTGCACGAGGTGCAGCAGCTGTTGCAGGACAAGCAGCGCAAGTTGCAGGACACGGTCGGTGAGGTGATACTGCGTGGCGAGGAGCTGAAGCAGTTCGTCAGCACGCTCCGTGCGAAGAGTAACGTGTATAAGCAGCAACGCGCCGAACTGGCCACCCTGAAGGCGGAAGCGAGCGATCTGACGCAAACGCTGGAGAATCTGAAGGCACAGGATCCGTCGCTGTCCGGCGCATTGTCGCAGATGAGCGAAGAGGAGAACACCTCACTCGGGACGGTCGTATCGACGGAGGAGGATGGTCGAGCGGAGTCGCCCACCGCACAACGCGGCATGACCGAGCTGGCCCGGTTGGTCGATGGCCTCCAGCGGGCGGTCGTGGCCGCGCGCGAACGTGTCACGCCCCTGTCGCAGCAGCTTCGACCGCTGCGGGAGCGCGTGATCGAGCTGAAGGACGAGATGGAGTCCAAGAAGCAGGTAGGTAAACTGTGCGATCCGGTGCTCCGGTGCTGCAGCGTACGACGTTCCACCTCGCTGCACCTGATGAGCATCTGGCCGTAGCGAGGGTGCCGGAGTGAGGGAGAAATTTATGACGGGGTACGCCAGTGACAAATTGGTTTTCCGTTTTATGGTTTCGACACCCGGTTTATAGCACCGGCACAGCGTCGGATCTACACAGCTGTGCAATCTTGGTGGAGCCGGTGCGCTTGCTCTAGGTGGTCCGTGGCCCGCTGCTCTCAGGGTCACTTTCGTTTCTCGAGTTCTTAACTCTTGGAAAGCGAAAACCATTCCGTGTCCACCGGGCCTGCCAATCTTGTTCTGCATAAGAGCAGTTGTTTATTGCGCCGTGCCGCCTTGCAGAATGGCAGTTCCAGGCAATTCCAGGCAATTCCAGGCTCGTATTCTAGCCGCCATTAATAGGAATGGCGAGGCGGTGGTGGTGTTCCTTGAGGATCCGGATGGCTCGTATTACCAGTTTAAAGCAACGACCTTTGGTCATGATAACGAACGGATTTACATATGGCCAAAACAAAGAGGAGAAAAAATCATAAAAACCATTTTGAACCATTCAACAGTAAAAACGACTTGCTTTCATCTACTCGGTTCGTCAGGAGGTAAATCAGTGGTACCTGCTTGTGGTATTTATAATGCGCAAATGGAAGAAGGAAATTCGTTGTGCATTCGAGGCGTATGAGAAGTGGAGGAACAGAATGTAGTAACAAACTTGAATGGGTTGGTGTCGAAGGATCATATAAAGAGACACACACTCACAACTCATATGTTACGATATCAATTATCAAAGACATGTGCAAAGGATCTTTTAATACAACTCTTTCGGTTACCTGTTTCATTGAAGGTTTTATATTCTTTTTTCAGGTCAGGCCCAGCACGCTTCTGGCGTGGCATTCTTAAGGTCTGAATTCGTGGGCAATTTAAGTTAAAAATGTCACTAAATAAGTGACTGCTTTAAAACATGGCTGGTTGGTGAAGATATTATGCATTGCCCCCTAGCAATACTATTCTTGTTTGCTAACATCTGTTGAAACACTTGGCCCAACTACTAAAAGTAATGTAAAAAACAGCCAAATTTAGGTCGTGTACAGATTCCCCCCTTAGACCCATTTTTTTCCTTTTTACATTTATTTCATCAGTAACAGCTCGTGCGCAATCGATTTTTTGCTGCCCGGCTACGCAAATGTTGGGGGAATAATATTGAACCATATGTTCTCTGTCATTTTTTTACTTGCCTGTGCCGAAAACGGATTGTCACTCTGCACATCGCTAGCGTATCAATCCAGCTTCATCTAACTTTTTCCAAATCTTTCCGAACACGATATTGATACGAATACGAATTCCGATAGACCCATTATCTATTTTCAAGCAAAAGCACAATGTTTTATTTTTAGCTATTTAAATCAATTCATCGTCATCAAATCAATTTTACTATTAGTTTTACTATTGAGGGTCATTGCGGATTCGTTTTCAATAAAAATCTTCCCGTTTTACTTTGGCACCATGATTTGGCAAATGGTACTTTTAATATTTTTGTATTGGTCCCCGTTAGTGTACAGTGGGTAAAATAACGTAACCTCGTCAAGCGAATACATTTTTAATTTCTTTAGGGATACATTTTGGAGTAATGCTAATATTCCAATATAAGCCTACCTCGACTCTTTGTACATTGCACTCGTTTAATGCATAAATGCTTCATTCAAACTGATCATTTTTCGTTATTAGAAATTTGTGTTCTCAGAGAACTACATATAATAATGCCGATGTAGTGTTCACGTTGATATCAAAGATCGCTGGATACCTGTATGTTTTATGAGCGAGACGCACATAAAACATCACAACTAAGATTAATTTGCTTCGTTGCCAGGTGCGAAATTCGAGATTCTGAAGACAACGGATAATCTCCAAGAAAGGATGAGCAAAAGAGGTTGAGTTGGTCTTGTTGTGTACATCGGGGGAACCGCGTGTAAAGAGCTAAGAGTGTGAGCGGCCGCGTGCACGTTCCTTTTATGGGCTTATCTGCGCCGGTGTATTCCAATCGCGTGATGGCACCCACTGGCGCTTACTAACTACGTCTCTCCAGATGATCTGGACATCTGGACAGGCTAGGCCGCTACATATCACAAGATAGAATCAATTCTATTCGTAGTGGAGTTGATAGATGCCGCTGCTGGCGTCGGTGTTGCTGCTAGAGGTCCTTGCACTTTTCTCAGGAGCTGCAACTCACCTATGATCACGCCATTGGCCAGCATTGCAATCAACGCTCACTCTGAAAAAATCTTTGCATTCATTCCATCGTTGCATTGATTGCAACGATCTTCTACTGGCCTTGTAACAGTTTGGTGTAAATAATGCCACCAACCGATGAAGCTAGTAGCGGTGGTTATCATTTCGTCGACAGGTCCGGGAGTGCTTTTTCTCCTCAGATTCCCTTCTATGCCTTGACCCTATGGAATAAAGTAATTATTTATTCATTTATTTCCGGTCTCTTACTTCCACCTATGGCATTCTTATCTGATCAAGCTTCTGGAATGCAATTTACTTAAGACCATGATCTCGGAATTCTTCTCTAGTGAACAATCACTTCTTGCTAGCGGCAAAAGAAGATCCCGTGCTCTTTTGCACAACAATTCTTTCGGCCTTCATTAAAGGTGAACATATGCTAATCTTCGAATATTTGCATCGATCGCACTGGATTGGAGCGGGAATTGAAATAAGAAGGATATTTTATAAATGAAAACGTTTGCAACTGTGGAGATTGTTCTTGCGGATTGGCAGCGACAGCTGGTCCGATGTAGGTTTTGTGCCAGACTTTTGCAGTAAACGTTAGCTAAAAGTGAGTTGGTTAAATTCAAAATAAGAAGCCTGACAGGCCGTTTAGAATTACTAACATATGAATGTACTATTTCTAATCAGAGTTATATAAACTACAGTAAATGATTCTCGCGTCGTTTTGTGGTTCGGTATTAGACAATTGAAACGATTTTATTCGGAAACTATTCCTCTAATGAACGCAAGTTTGACTATTATAGCTATTTTGATTATCTATTATCTATTATCTTGTGCATGATACCTTCGTGGTTATCTTTAATGTTAAGTCAAAGGCAATCATGACGAATTTCATGGGTACGATTAGTATTATCAGTCAACAGATTATATTTCTTCGTAATCGCGTAGAAAAGGGTGAAAGGCAATTAAAATATCAGAGCATTCGCACACTATTTAAAACAGGATCTTTTTGAACTAAGATGTGATTTGAGTCTCTGAAAAGGATCTTGGGAAAAATGGAATGGTGGAATGAGTCGCTTCATCTGCGTTTTCATCTTCGTTGTAGCAGCAACTGACCTACGACATCCCCTTGAGAATAATTTAAAACAAGAAATGGTTCTCGATTCCTATCCAAGATACTAAAACTGGAACTTTCAAATGACCCTCAACATCATTCTTTAACTCAAATCGCTGATTGCAATTCCTACGCTGGAACGATCACTAACATTTCCTAAAATCGTAGCACAAACGCACACCCGTTAGTTTGAGTTCAGAACATAGCTCACAGATCCTTGTGATCGTCGAAAGCAAGTTGCATGCTCGAAGCGAGAGGACAGGATATGGTATTGTGGATGCTGCGCTGTCTTAAAGCATGTTCAGCATCATTCGTGCGTCCATGCTTTTCCCAGACCTTCTGAACACAAGACACAAGGCAACAGAACCCTGAACAGAATCCCTACCACATGTGTCCTGCCGGATCGATCCTTTCGCGTTACCTCCGCTCTACTTACCCCGCTCGCACGGTTTAGGATTTTCTCATTTTCTCGGGTGTGATCCTCGTGGGTAGCATAAGTGAGAGAAGCAGAAGAAACGACCAAAGCAGACACGACGAGAAAAAAAAGGTAGATTAGGTAGCAGCAAACTCGTCCTTTTTATGTGGGACTACTTTCGGCTTCTGGGCCATTCCGAACGGCAGTCAACGGTTTGTCGTCACCCGGTGCAGTAGTGCAGTTTTGAACGCCTGAAAGGTCCTTCGTGGCCACTACTAGGAACAACTTAGGCTTTCAATCCAAATCCAGCCCGTGTGCGTGATACACCGTGCGTGAGTGTTTTTGTCAAGTGAAATCGTATCCAGAAAGCCTGCTTCACACTTCCCACCCCCCCAAAATGCCTTGCAAGTGTTGCTTTGGTGGTCTTCGTCCACGGGCACTCAACGTGAAGATGAAGCAACGTGGAGAGTTACCTCGGAGGATCAACCGATCGCTAAAGAAGATGGCCAGACTGAACCTGTTGGCACTGCTAAACGAGAACGTCACAAAACCGCTGACACGCTTCTTCCGCAGTGACTTTGTCGAACGGCAACGTAACAAGGCGAAGGACGAGTACCATTACTGCTCGGCCTACAGGGTGGATGGGCGCGATGGGCAGCGCAAGAAGGCCGGCAAACAACAGCAGTACGGTCAACAGGACCAACAGCAGCAGCAGCCGGTCAAGTGTATCGAGTTCTCGTGCCGCGAATACAGCCCCAACAAACCGACGCTGCGTGATCAGCTGAAGCAGTTTACGATGAAGCACAACCCCTCGCACGATATGGTAAAGGATCTGCTATCGCTCATGAAGGAGAACGGACTGGAGGTGTCAAGCACCAGCACCAGTAGCAGCAGCAGCAGCAGCACCGACACATCCCTTTCCTCCTCGCTTGGCGACAGTTTCTGTGGTTCAAGTGGTCCAGCGACGTACCACAACTTCGACATAATCCCGATGTCCGTCGGTCGCTATCTTAGCTTCGGCATCAAACGCTCGATCACCAACTATCTGCAGCGACACGTGGACGATAGTAACCACTGGTACATGCAGACGCTCTTCATGGATCTAGCATTCTACGTGGTGAAGTCGGAACGATCACTGGACGATTCAACGGATGGTGCAACGACCGAAGATGGTCGCCGTCAGCCCCACTATCTGATCATACTGGGAAAGCTATCGATCCAGCTCGACGAACCGTTCGTGATTGGAGTGTACCAGGGTGGTTTTCCGGCACCAACCATCGGCAACGAGATCCTGCGCCCACTGGTGGACGAGATGAAGGAGCTGGAGAGCCGCAAATTCGAGATCGAATCCCGGCTGTACGCCCTATCGATCCGGGCCGTACTGTGCGATCCGATCGCCAACAGTCTGATCACGTGTACGGCTCTACCGAACTCACAGTTCGGTTGCAGCAAATGCAACCAGAAGGGCCTCCTGCAGTTCCACGAGGGTATCACGAGCTTTCCACCAACGGCAAACCTGGCGACGCTCCGAACCGATGACGATTTCATGTACGGAATGCTGGTGAACGGCCATCACGTCGGTGTGCCGGTACTGGGCGAGTTGAACCTCGGGCTCAAGTCACAGTTTATGATCGACTACAAGTACGTCGTGTGCGAAGGTGTCATGAAGCGCCTCATGAATCTGTGGATGACGGGCAAACTGGACTATCGGTTGAACAAACAAACCCTACGGCGCATCTCCAGTAAGCTGGAAGCGATGGGCAAGTACTGTCCGCGAGAGTTTCGCCAGAAACCGAAAACCCTAGACGAGCTCGATCAGTGGGATGCGTACGATTGGCGTCAGTTTCTGCTCTACTATTCGCCGCTCGTCCTCAAGAAGCACATGCCCCATCGCTACTATGTGCACTTCCTGTATCTACACCTTGCCATGCGTATCCTAATCAGCGGTGAGCTGTTCGTCGAATGCAACACGTTCGTCGCCGGCCAGCTGTTGAACACGTTCGTGGCCGATTTCTCCACACTGTACGGTTCGGAGTTGATCGATTACAACGTGCACAATCTGTTGCACTTTGAGGAAGTGAACATGAAGGCCGGACCGATGTGTCGCATGAACGGATTCCACTACGATCGCCAGATGGATGCGATCCTCAAGTGTATCCGATCGAAGGAACGCGTCACGCTGGAGGCGATCGGAGCGCAGATCGAGGATACGACCAGTGCCATCATCGAGAACCAGCTGAACGAGTACAAGCAACCGTTCCCGCGGCTCGAGGCGACACCGTTCGGGATGGAGCTGCTAATGAACCAGCAAGTGACGTTATCGACCCGGGAACCCGATAACTGCGCCATCACCAAGGACGGTGTGATCCTGATCGATTCGTACGGTGTTAGCGAGGGCGAGATCATCATTACGGGGCGCCGTTTTACCGAACAATCCGTACTGTATCAGGCACCGGTTACGTCGCAGAAGCTGCTTCTCGTTACCGGACCATCGCAACCCTGCACGGCGCGTGCCACCGATCTGCTCTCGAAGGGCGTCAAGATCGATACGTACCGGGGGAACATCGTGTTGCCGCTGCTGTTCCACTGATAGCCGGTGGGGCGGTAGTACACCACCAGATTATGTGATATTTCGGGCGCACACAACGACACGCTAAACGACTTATACCCAGTGTTTCGGTTGTACTTTGTAGCGGCTGAAGAGCCAAGCAGCAAACGTTGTAAATAGGGAGCAGGAACTACCAGCGTTTTAGTGGTCAGGTCAGGGAATCCAATCAGGGACCAAAGTGTATTGTACCAAATAAAAAATGAAATCATTCTCTTTTCCCTCGCTAAAAACCCAGGCTGTCGTCCTCTTTTTAGCTTGCTTTTGAACCAGGTAGAATGGTACATCCGTGAGGTGTACACCTGGAAACGAAGGAATCGGGTACTCAGAGTTGGTGTGGTGGCAAAGGGCAGAAGGTTTTCAGCGCACTCCAGTTTTTGGCCGTTTTACTCCACAATGATATCGAACAGCGTACACAGATTGTAGTGCTGCATTCCTACCTGTCTGTCTGTTCAGTCGGACAGGTGAAGGGCCCAGGATTTCTCTACCAGCAACACTACCGCGCAGCAGCGTCAGCAGGAGATGCATCCTTTGCAAGTGATCGTCGATTCGGGTTCTTTATACCTGCTCGGGTGTGCCACTCCGTTCCGGGGTTCGATTTTTTGGGACTTTTATTTGATTTTCCTTTTTACCGTTCCCCGAGTCTGGGTCAGGGATAGTTTTTTTTTTCTTTCGATCTTTCCTCGATGGATCAATAGATCGTTTTTCGGTTTCCTCAGAGGGCTGTGCTTTTAAGCAACTATAAGGGATCGTCTCCTAATCTCGGTCTAACCATGGGTTCGGTTGCACGAACAAAGCCCCTTTGCCGACCGGTTGAAAGGAGATTGTACAATGGTTTCGCAAAAGATTGATCGCCTTCGTGCAGTGAACCGGTGTTTGGGATGCGAAGAGGAAATGAAGGTGGTCCAAGCCCATACCTGCCCCAGGCTTGAATGGTGCATGTTTGTGCAAGTTGCATTCCTTCGAAGGACCGTCTATGGGTTAGGGATTCATAACAGGGTTCACAGCACGGTTCGAGGACAGCTGTGGACATCTTTTCTTGTTGTACTCATATCCCTAATAGCACCGATTGTCGTTTGCCTATTTACAGAGCTACGATGCGCTGCTGGCCACGCTGAATGCCGAGTCCGCGACGATGCAATCGAAGATCACGGAAACGGAGCGAGCGATACGGACGCTCGAGCAACAGTGGCAGGAGCTGCAGCTGGAGCACGAGCGATCGCAGCTTCTGCTCGAGAAGGCGAACGAGGAGATGGTGTCGGCCCACGGTGGCACCGGGGGAAGGACATCGCTCAAGGAAACGCTCTCCCAGCAGATCTTCGAGCAGGAAACGATTGCGAAGCGGCTGTCGGAGGAGAAGGCACGCCTGGTCTCGAGTAAAGCCGATCGTGTCCAGCAACTAGAGATGTGGACCGATTTGCGGCGTTTGTTCGAGGTTAAGATACGGTGCCTGAACGAGAGCAAGCAACGTGGCCCCGGTGGTACACTCTCGGTGAGCCGTGGTGGGGCCGAAACATTCATTTTACAATAGACCTTCACGAAGGGACTAGCAAAATGGAGACAGATCCATCCCGTATAGTATCTGTTTTACCAAAGAAACAATGGGCACCTTTTTTTTGACCGATGAATAAATAGAAGAAAGGATTTCTTTACAAAAATATCTTGCGATCAATGCGGGAGACGAGTGTAGCGAGTGATAACAATTAATCCGAAAAACCGATCACTACCTCAAAGAGAACTTCTTGAATCCAGTTGACTTTCCAGCCCCTGGCCGGGAGCTGTTGTTTTCTGATAGGTTATCTGATAGAAGCCATCGACTGATCAAGGAGGTCCTGCGCGGCTTCATGAATTTGGAAATGATCTTACTTGTGGAAGACGTCTTACATAGCTTCTCTTCTGTGCCTTCTTTATTTAAATTTCGTGGTGCAAGATCTTCCGGCAGCTTGTACTTGAGTTCCGTTCGGGTAGTAAATCTTGTTTTCTGCGTGCGTGTGTGTGTGTATGTGTTGAAAAAAGTCTGTTCGTTTTGGCCGTTTTTTTTTTTTAAACGGTGTTTTGAAAAAGTGGCGAAATTTTGGAAAAGCGCGAGCGAAATACGCACAGAGCTTCGAGCGTTGGACCAGTAGAGGACGCTAGTTTTGTGCATCTCGCTCTCGCATGCGAGAGTGAGCGAGAAAAAACACAATTCAGCGCCCTCTACAGGCTAACTACTTGACCACTGCAAGCTTCACAGTAATGATCGATGAAATATAACCATTGTGCCCAAAATAAACCAAAATTTTAAAAAATATCAAAATTTTGAGCAGTAAGTAGGCTGCGTAGCACTGTACCGTTGTTTTGGCTTTGAGGTTAGAAATTCGAGTTCGCTGTAAAAAAGTGATTTTTTTTTAAGATTTTTGTACAATTTCATGATAAATATTAAGGTAATAAAGTGAAATTAGAGTCATTTGCAACTGCCGCCGTTGTTTCCGTTGGAAAAGTGTGCCAAAAAAGTGAAAACCTTGGAAAACAGCGGATTCAGATCCACGGAAAAGGATTCCCCGTCTTTTGCTCTTCACTAAAAGGTCCTTTTTCTAAAAGGATCCTTCCACATCCTCCGGGAACCAATCATCCATAGAGTGGATTGTAGTTAAAGTATGCCTATCCAAAAGAAGAAAGTGAAGAAAGACAAGGATAAAAGTGAGGCCAAACCGGCGGGCGCCAACATCAAGCAGGAACCGGAGGAGTTGAAACCGCTGGCCGAGTACATCGACGACCGGCTGGAGCTTATCCGGCAGGTGTTTTCATGCGTGAAGCCGAAAGAGATCAACTATCTGCTCCCGGACTTTCTACAGGGAAAGTCCAACGATATCATTAAGGAACGGTGTCTGGATGAACTGCTCGGAATCTCGACGAAGCGCTTGCGCTCAATCATCAACAACACCAAGTGTCCCACGGACACCGAATCCGACTCGGAGAATTCGGATCTAGAAAAGATCGAAGGTAATCCTCGCCGGCCTCACTCCGGACCGCAGAAGGTTGCATGATCTCTCGTGTCATTTATTTGCAGAACACATTTCACTGGATGAGATTTCTTCCGATTCCGATGCGGATGGCAAGCGCTCCGGCAAGAGCGGAGGGGCAAGAGACAAGCGCAACAAAACCAACGGTAAGATATTCTACCAAACCTTGTTCCGTGGCGATTCTAAAGGAACGTACCGCAGATCAATCCCGCACACTTCGCCACACGAAACATCGCCAGCGAATCCGCTTACTACGCAACTTCCACTCCGAAGATATCGGAATCGTCTCCCGTATTCGATGGCATAAGAAATCAGGCCCTGGCGTGTCGTTCCGGTTGTAGCGATGGTGATAGGGATTAAATGCTTTCGTAGAATGATTTCGTTGGCTTGTTCTTCGTTTAATACGAGGATAAATATCGGACAATGTACATTTCCAGAGGACAGCTGTAGGGCAGTAGCATTATTAGTTGATGGACAGAGTATAATCGCACTGGCATCGCCCGTTTTAGCAGCATAACTCAAACATTCCAGAAAGGTCGTCGGTGCTGCTCCTCCTACAATATCAGGGCTATTTCGTGATATGGCCAAATTGGAATCGTTGAGATACTTCTTTATCGTGTTGATCTCCTGCAGATCCACACTAATGATATCCGCCTTGTACATTGACTTGAGTGATTCTTCCATCGAACAATTTAGATCGAAGAGAACAGTCGTTCCTTTTGCCTTTTCCGTTTCTAAAATTTCAATATTATTAGTGGCAATGGCTTTATAAACTGGCTCTTTCCCACCGCGCTGGTTACAACGACGTATGATTTGGATTTGATCTGTACTCAATTTTGCTTTTTCCAGTACTTCGATTAGCTTGTCGTATGCAGCGTAGCTATGCCTTTCCGGTAGGACCACAAACTTACACCCATGCTTTAGTGCCATTTGGCACTCCTGTACAGTAATCTCGGTCATGAGGTCACTATTATCCCCGCAATTGGACGCAGCCCGTGTCTTCGAACATTGGAGAATATTATAGGGTTCAATGATACCACCGGTGGCGATTCGACACGTTATGTATCCGTTTAGGATCCTTTCTACTACACATTCAACACAATCGCCAATGGAAATGCAATCACCTTGAAGAACTGCTTCAATCAAAAGCCCAAAGTTGTAAACGTACATAATCTCAGCAAACGTTTGGTTTTCGTACCTTCGGTCATCGGTGAATGTGATAAGATGGTCCTTGGCAAGGGGCATTGTCGCTCCTTTGCCTCCGAATACCAGCCTCGGTTGTAGAACACTCAATTCGCAGACGATTCTCTTCGGATTGGTCCATGGAGAACACTCGACAGCATGATGGTTTATCGCTTGGTTACACCGTTCCAACAGTTTTTCACAAGCATTCAATGTGTAGGGTTCAAATTGAATGTACAAGAACGTAACCCCAGCTTCAAGGGCGAATCTGATTTCGGCCAGACTTGTGTCGCATCGCACCACTAACGCCAGTTTCTGCCAAAGAAACACATTCTCTCCGTGAAACTCCATAATTCGAAGTTAATTTATTCCCTCCGCTCTTCTTCTTGCAGTCGAAAACGCTAAACCAGCGGACGAGCGAAATGGTGGTGGTGATGCCAAGAGTAAGTTCCAGTAACTCCCGGTCTACTGTTCCCCATACCATAGCAACACCGACGTAATTTGTATTCTCTTCGCCAGGTGAAAAGGAAATGACAGTCCTCGAGTTGCTGGAGTTGCAAGCCCGGGCACGTGCCATTCGATCGCAGCTAGCCCTGGAACCGGTCACAAAGATAGAGATCGATTCCGAGCATGAGGATGAGGACGCGCGCCAGGCTGATGTTGACACGGACGAGGAAACGAATCGAGTGACACGCAAACGTGCTTCACCGAAAACGGTTGCTACCGGATCGGTAGAAAATGGGAAGCAACTCAAAACGGAAAACTCAACGACAGAGCCGCAACCACGGAGAGTCCGCTTGAAGAGAAATTTCCGCGTCCGGCAAGCAGGCGATGACAGCGATGCCGATGAGGTTTCCAGTAATGCCACCGATAAATTGCCCACGCCAGCAGCATCAGAACCTGAGCCATGCTCAGAGCCAAAACCAGCGGAAACGGTTGAGCAGGTGGCTGCAACGACGGGATCTGTTGAGGTACAAAAAGAGTCAGATGAACCGAAAGCCCC
>NC_064874.1:39321902-39336902 GCF_943734745.1 Anopheles darlingi
CAAGTTGTCCGCGGCCAGTATCTGCAGCATTGAGGTGATGGTATCGTGGATGTTACGTACCATCTCACTGTCGCTCTCGGTGTCAAGCATTCCAAACAGAACGCCCGGTAGCCCGTAATCGGACAGCGCGTAGCGATCTTCATCGTTCACTAGATTGGCGGCATGTTCACACACTTCTTTCGCTTCGCGTGTCGTCAGCTGCCGCAGACACGACACGGCAGCCTTCCGTAGCATCAGGTAGTTACTGCTCAGGTTCTGACACAGATTAGGAACTAGCGTGGAGAGGTTAACGTGTCGTGGTGCGAACAGATGCAGCTGCTGTAGACATCCCGTCGCTTCGGCCTGTACCAACGGATCCGAGTGTGCCTGCATGATCGCTGCGGCACACAAGAACGATGATCGAGCCGTACAGACGGACGTTGAGTTACCCTGTAGCTCGGGACCGATCGTCGTGATCAGTGCGCTCAACACTCGTCCGATGCACTGGTGTACATCCACGTGCGATTGCGGCACGGTGAGCAGCAGCTTCAGGGCTAGCGAGAGCGATGGTTCAACGTACCCACGGAACATGGGACCACCGGAGTCAGCGATCAGTGAAAGGGCGTAGAGCGACCACACCTGCACAACGGGAGAGCTACCATCTTGCGCCAGTGCCAGTAGAATGGAAACGCTCGTATTAAGATGCTGCGATGATCCCATTCCACCAACGTATCGATGCAAGCAGCCGAGCGCAAGCGAATGACCGGTACGCGTCACTACGTCACGTGCGGATTTTAACCGATCGAAGCTCGTCTGCGCCAGTTCGGCCGTTATACGCGAATCTCCAACGACTTGTGCGATGCGTCCGAGTGCTTCACCGGCGGCACAGCGTAGGATCGGATTGGCACTTGTTAGTGCACCGATGATCAGATTCGTGGCACTCTTGCGTACATCGTCCTGTCCGATAGCGGCCTTGGTTTCCGTCAGACCCTTTAGACCGCTCAACAGTGCCGTGAAGATGTTCATCTGTACCGCTTCCTGGCGGGAACTCTTCGCATGCTTAATGCACTCGCCAAAGTGTTCCAGCATCTGCAACCGATGCTTGTTGGCTACCTTGGGAAAGATTAGGCCAAACAGCGTCACCGACATATCGATCACTGCAACGCCGAGTGGTAGCGGACCGGGGCACTGCTCACCGGCCGCGATTGCACGATACAAGCAGCACGCATCGTGCTCCAGGGCACCTGAACCGGCCGCGCTATTCGGTTGAAGCTGAAACGATCCAAACAAACGACCATTAGTGGGTTCCTTATGGAGGTACTGCGCATGGCGTGTGATTTATAGCATTTTAATTAAAGCATCAGTTCGCTAGTCACACTCTACGGACGAGAAATGGAAAGCCATGGAATTGTAGCAAAAAGCAAGCAACACCGGCGAGCATCACGAGCATTGAGTGGGATGAATGTGTACTTGAAGTGAAAGAAAGATTATTCCGGCATGTCATGATCAGGGTGCAAAAGAAAATTAGGAAAAATTAAGTCACGGACGAACGGATTAAGGCATATGCCAAATGAAACGCATTACAGAGAAGTACACATGGATTACCATTAGCTGAATCATTAGCTTATTCAGATCATTATCCTTCATGTAAATCTTGTTTTTGTAATTGACAGCTTTTTTCTTGTTGAGAAAAAGTAGTTTTAAACATAAAACAAAAGCTTATAAATTGCATAAAGCCAAAGAAAAAAAATAGTAATATTGTTGCATGAGGTGAAAATACGATTGGGAATATTCATAATCGGATGCTACGGTGAATGTATATTGACACTGGATCATCGCACCAGAATTATCTGCCATTCTTGTAGAATCTATACGAATGTGATAAGAAGTAATAGGACGAAACTTATTGCGAAAAACATAACGGATTGATAAAATTGATTTGCATTTGCATATGCATGTGTACAGGCTGTTCAAACAACCAGTGCAAGGACGAATCTACGAGTGAGGAGTTTTAGACCGATAGAGATCATAATTGGCCAAATACGAAAGTAAGGTTGAAATAATTAAGAAAAAAAGAAAAAATGATATTATCATTAAATGTAAAAAAATGATTAATTAGAACCAAGTAGAAAACGAAAAACGTCCAGACGACGGTCGCAATACGGCTGGCGAGGTGAATAAATGGATGGCAACGGATTGAATGGAGTGCGTTTGTTTTACGAAACTGAACTGAAAAGCTTGCATCAGGCATTTTCGAGAGCAGGAATCACACCTGCCCACTGGTAAGTAGGTAGTAGTAGGGGGGATGGGAAGAACAAAGTATTTCAGTATGCACTTACATAGTCACCGTCCGCCTTACGGTTCGGTTCCATCTATTTTTTTTTTGTTTACAATTTTCAAATCATGACAACGTAACCGATTACAACGTGCGGATTATATTGTTTGAAATTTGAAGGAAGGGAAGTAAGAGGATAAGAAATATTGTAAAAATACTCTTCACATTCCACCGCATTCGCAACAGCCGCCACAGTCCGACAATGATCTAAATCGAATGCACTACCGAGCGGTACCTACCTGGTCCTCGATCGTACGATGATCAGTATCTTGCAGCCAGGTACCGAGTATGATTGAATCGTCACCATGGCACATCTGGCGCAGGAACGAGGTGGTTGTATTGGCCGGATTCTCCGTCAGCGTAAACTCTGACACCAGCATGCGGAGCAAATGCGTGTAGGATGACTCAAGTGCGTTAGCGGGAAGTAACGTCAGCGTTTCGTACAATCTCAGACGCACCATGGCTGTTGGGGCTTTCAGGTGCTGTCCATAGTTTTTCAACAGTGAAGTTATACTAAAGGAGAGAACAAGATTAATGGATGTTTGGTCTTGAATAGTAAGATCGGATTTAAAGATCACTCACTTGATCAGCATAGCTAACGCGCTCTCGATCGGTGTCAATAGCCGTCGCGTTATATCATCCGTTACTAGCTCGGGACAGTGCAACAGGAAGCTATGCATGACGGACAGTGCACCGGCTCGACCTTCGAGTGTGACCTGCCATGTAAATGCATCGCCGCGCGCCTTTTCCGATTCCAGTTCCTTCGTTGATCGTGGAAAGGCATTACGCCAGAGTAGCAACATGCGGGGCAGCAGTCCCTTCACCACGGGCACTCCGAGCGTCATGATGGCACCGATAAGCAACCAGCCGGCCTGGGTTCGATTGAGCGACAGTCGACTGTTTTGGCTTGCGGTACGTAACAGCTCCTCCGCCGTATTGAAGATGATCTTGCCCCTTGTGTGCGGTATTCCCAGTGGCGAATGGCGCACACCGCCAAGAACTGCCGCCAGTGCACCGCTGTACCCCGAAATGGCATCGGGCGAGGTACGCATCTTTTCTATCGCATCGATAAACCGATCGATCAACGGTGTTATCTGGCTCGGAACGGCAACACAGACGCACCGCAAACACCAAGCGGCGGCCAATCGCGCTGCCATACACGGATGTATCAGTACGGCACAGATTGCATCGACAAAGTTAAGCGACTGATCGGAGAGCAGATTCTGGGCCGTTGTGCCTAGTAGCAGCACTAAGCTACCGAGTTCCTGCAGTGCACACACGAGGAGATGTTGGCTGAACAACGTTTCTTGGTTGGAGTCTTTCGCGTTTTCTGGATTGAAATCGATCGAGTTCATCTGCTTGGCGATCAGATGGATCAGTTCCTTGCAGGCTGACGATTGTGCCTTCTCGCCCAGCATTTTGCCGATGACGGAGCGGAGAATGAAGTTGATGCATTTGCGCGAGTACACCGCATCGACGTGCGAAGAGGCGGCCTTTGGATTGGCCACCAGATCGAGTACGTGCACCAGGAACGATTGCAAGTTGCGTTCCAACCACAAACCTCCCATCGTCTGCACGAACACGACGTACGCATGGGTAACGCCAACCCGTACCTCCCGATTGACGCCCGAGCTTCCTTTAATAATCTCACCCGTACCCTTGAGGAACGAGACGCCACCGCGCAGAAAGCCCGCCATCAGTACACCGAGCGCTTCATCGAGTGAGACCGGTCGAAGGGACTTGGTGCTCGAGGCCGACGCGGTCATGCTACTAAAGTTACGCAAACTTCCATTTTGCGTACAGGCAATCAGCGTGCCGAGCAGTTTGGCCACCGCACAGCGTACCTCGTAGTTGCAGCTATCGAACGCACGGAAGCACAGTGAGGCCAGACTTTCCAGTTCGCTCGTGTACAGGAAGGGCGCGTGCTGCGTCATCTCGAGCAAACAGTTCGAAGCGGCCACCCGTACGGCCATCACACGATCGGTCAAGCAGTATCGCACCGACTTATAGATGTCCTTGTGCACGTTCGAGATCGCCGACCCCATACCGGCGCACACCTTCTCGAGCGTGATCATAATCTCGACGCGTGACTGCGATTCGGCATTCTTGAGCGATTTCAGCAAGATTTGAACCGTCTCCTCATACGAACGGCCCATCATGCGGCCCAACTTCTCGTACATACAGCCAACGACACAGATCGCCGCTAGCCTGGTTGGCAGATAGCTCGGTGAATCATCCTTGTTCTTCAGAATGTCATTGCACTTGTTGACCGTTTCGAACAGCAGAAAGGTATCGCCAACGGAGAACAGGGTAGCCAGGCAACGCGCAATAAGCTTACGGGTCGGCGGTCCCGGTGAACCCTGAATGTGTTGCGTTAGCTGCTCGACCAGCTTCTTCTGGCAACCCTTGATGTCCGATTTCTGGGCTGCCACCAGCACCTTGTCGAGAAATCGGAGCCACTCGAAGATAAACACCGGGCGCTTCTGCTCCGGTATCTGCGCGAGGGCATCCTCGTTGAGTGTTAGACTGTGCGATAGCTCCATCCTATCGTTCTCCAGTTCGGCCTCGTACTCCTCGTTGTAGTCGTCGTCGTTGCGATCGTTTCCGTTTACTTCTTCGGTCGACGTATGGCCCACCGACCGATGCGGCAGCGGTGGAAAGTGTTTCAACGATGTGGTCGCCGCGTCGCGAATGTATCTAAAATGATATAGAAGAAGATTAAGATACTGCCAGCTTCCGTCGGTTACAAGAATAGAAGTTATTCTAGGAAATCATAAAAGTGCTCCTTGACGCCTCCTTCGATCATAGTGGGCTACAACAAGCTCATGACCGTTGATCGCGGTGGAAACCATATAGGGCCCACCAAGCAACCTTCCATATATAACCATGCCATGCGCTGACTCGGACAGCGTGATCCGACAAGCTTATTCATGCGGTCATTTCGTGTCCATTTAATCTATCCGCCGGCACCATCTGTGACGAGATTTTGGGAAACATATCGTCGCCACACATCGTAGCTAGTGGGATGCTGTTTCCAAGGTTCCAGTAGGATGAACGGTGGCGATGATGATGATGATGATGATGAAGCGTGAGCTCATTTTGATCTCTTTTTTTCATAATGAGAAAATACGATCCATTTCATGTTGACGATCTTCTTCTCACAACTATTACGATGATTGGATGTGTTTGGCGGCAAGTATCATCGCCTGCTTGAGCCACGACGACGTAGATGGGAGAACCATCAGTGGACGGCACCGTTCCGTCGGAACGAATTGAAGTGCTGCTCTGCGTCTCATATTACAGAACCTTCTTCAATACATGTCCAGCGAACCATGAATTGTCGTTCCCAATTCCACCACAAGATGTCCACACAAGCCCCGGAATGGATATCGGAGGAGCACTGCGTACTAGAGGCTTCTGATATGTTATGGGGATTATATTCAAAAGAAATTTACCGAAACAAAGAAAGATTGTCGACGTTGGCCATGATTATCACACTAAAATCCGAAGCAGTACTGAGCAGTAGTAAGCTTTTTTCAAGCTAGCTGGTATTCGACTTCAACCTAGCTCGTATCCCGTTGTAATGCACTTGCTGCAAAATCGTTTAAATTCTGATGAATTGGCCAAATGTTCCACCACCAGTAGCAGCAGGACGGTATTGGATGACATTGAAAACGGTATCCGCGCTACATTCGCACAGTTCACTTTGCGCCTTGCGTGACATTCTACCCGTTCAGTCAACTGAGACTGAGGTCGCAATATTCTTCAGCGTCCAAAAGCGAGCCGCACCAGATCGCACAAACAGTAGCTCAGCTCGGAAAAGCCCGTTGAAGGTTCGAATGGCCACTTGAACTGAAAGCTACAGGGCCTCGTTAGCCGAGATTACAAACGGATGGGCAGTAATCGCGCCGGGGCGCCGTTCAAACACACACTTAAGATAACGGATACTGGTTAGTGGAATGGGTCGGTTTGAACTCACCCCCCACGAGTGGGGAGGGAAAGTGGGGATCACGCGTCCATTCTCTGTCCTAAATCACGAACACGAGATGCCGAACAACGTTCTGCTGCTCATCTGCAGCGTTGGAAACCGGTCGGCCGGGGTCGATCAACAACACGCGACAACGGCGGCCCGGGAGTGACTGACGCAAGCGAAGGCTTTCGGCCGGCTAGCTAACCAGACTCGCCAACCGACCGATATGCGCGTGCTGCTGCGTTCGGATAAAACTGGCCACGATGCATTATTACCGGTTCTTGGTTCGAAACAACATCGGAGGAAAAAAAAGGCGAACGAAGGAGAGCATATAAAAGGAGCATCGAACGGGACACCGAAGAGGAGGACCAAAACGATGAACGATGCTGCTGCTGCTGCTGGCGATGCTGAAGCCAAAAACCATCGACCCAATAAAGCTTTTTGGATGCGTTCCCTCGCCAACGGTGCCGCTTTTTATGTTGGTTTCCATCCTTCCATCCAACCACCTTCGAATAGCACCTCTTTAGCACCAGACCCAAATGTTGCCGCCGCTTCTTCTAACATTTCCCCGGAACGCGTTCTCTACGGGAAGGTGCAGGGCCACAAGGAAAGCTATCGCAATCAGCGAGTTTACCTCGATTGTGTAACAATGAATAAGGGGGGGCTAGAAGCGTTTACCCTTCGATTGTGATTAATAGCCTACGATTTGGAGCCCATCCCGGTTACCGGGCTGAATCGAGGACCGGTAGAGTAGGATCTTGGGGCCGTTTTTCTGATGCGGTAGTTAACCAAATTACCATCTATGTGAAAGGTAGCGACGTGATTCACGCCTCTTCAAAAGACCTGCCGGAAGGGACTCAATTCCATTTATGGTTCCATTTACCCGACCGGCAGGCACATCATAAACAGGACGGCAAGTGTTAATTGTTAACATAATTAGTAGAACAAATTATTGGGCAAGGGAACGACTGTACGTTAAAATAGGAATCTTTTTAACAAATAATTTAAACAATCCGGGTAAAAACCCATAAGACAACGTTTGATGTGAAGGAATTACTCTATTTTTATAAACGAAAGTACAAGATTGTCAAGCACCATCTAGTCAGCTTTGCCAAGAGAACGTCCCCATATCACGAAATTGCTCCTTCTCAGTATTCGTTACTTGTAATCCATTGCTTCCTTACGCTCTAATCGCTACCATCACGCTATCGTCCGAGTTGGACTCTAGGGATTTGCAGCATCTCCACAGGCCATTGCGCTGGTAGTCAGCGTCCATCACATCGCGACAGCGACACGGATACCCCGCCTGCCAGCCACCCCAAAAACTTTAGTGGACAACGAGTAAGGCTTTGGCTCGGCACCGGTCTTTTTGGCACCGGTCAGACTGCGTTTGTCTGTCTGCCAAATAAACCATAAAGGCAGACTGACGCCAGCCAGCAGAGTGCCCGGAGGGAGAGAAGTGAACCGGCATTCGGGTTTCCTCCGTCGATGCCCCGACGAAAAGTGAAATTCCTCCGGCTACGGTGCTCGGAACGCACGGAAGGCGATAAAGTTCGGGAAGCAGAAGAGACGGTCGAGCGATATTTCAAATATGAGAAAGGAAGCCACAAAGGACGAAGAAAGTTGTGTGTGAAATATGGCCGTAGCCCTGCTTGTACGGTTCAACGCCTCACCGTGTATCTGGCGGTTCTTCATAATATCGATCATATGCGTTTTTTGGAAATGTCTTTCAATATTCATGAAATTTCTTAACTTACCAACTTGTTATTTAAAACATCGTTTTTGTAGGAAAAGCATCAATGAAGGAATACGATCGTTTCCATAGTCTACTGTACTAAGTTCATTTGTTTGATCAACCTTGAATCATCATCGTTCACAAGGCAGTTCCTGAGATTCTTATTTACTCTCGCCTACTTAAGTTAGAAAAATCATTGTCTTTCACTGTTCCGCTGACACGTTGCCACCGTGCAGTGCTTCAAACCTGCGTTACCTTCTACGGCACTAGTGCCCCTTCGAAACCACCGATTTGGTAGTGTGTACCACCTACACGTGAATCCCACCAAATCGATTCCGCCGTCACCACCGACCAACTAGCCACGATTAGCACACCGTTACGCCGCGTTCGTACACTCAAGCACACGCGCTCGCGGCGGATTGGGGGTGACCGCACATCCGACGATTGTTGATCATTGACCCGCGAGGAGTCGAGGGAATGGACACGAAAGCAACGAACAATTCCGTTCCACCCGGATCCACCGCAACCATCACTGCGTTGCTTCTTCCGCACGAACCGTTCCGGAGACCTGCACTTCGAACGGCGAGGAATCTTGGAGCTACATCGCCAGTCACGCTATCATTTTGCCAACTTCCTTACCTTACCAGTTTGAAGCTCAATAACAAAATGAGGCATGCTAGCTGCTCTCGTTCGGTGAAGAAGACACCATCTCCCAGTTACACCCACACGCATTCCGGAATCGGTCGATCGGATAAAAAACAATCTTCACCCGGGGGGGATGGTTTAGTAGAAAAAAGTACACAAAATGATATCATCAAAAATGGGTCACTACCGATAGTGAGCGGAGTGGAGAACCACAACTTCTGCTGCTTTTTCGGGCCGATGCGACTAGCGGCAGCACTTTTGCTCCGATGAACGGAAAGAGGCTGCAGACGGCACTTACTTTGTACACTATTTCGACATCCTTTGCACGTTGCCCAGCTGATTTTTGCAAAACACTTTTCCACTTTTCCGGAGCGCAAGAAGCGCAGCGCCTTCGAACGGGTCTTTATTGATAGAAAAAAACAAGAAAACTGCTGCTGGGGCTTCTCGGATGGCAGCACGGTTTGTGAGAGTAGTTGGGTTTGTGGAAGGTTGCTTCCTCGGTTAGCGGGAAGGTTTGAATTTACGGTTTTGTGGCTCGCCTTATCACCTTAGGAACTTTTCGGAAAGACAAGAATAGAAGTCAGGGAATAATGTGCTGAATCAATATAAAATTTACTATCGCTTACTTCCGAATCTTCACACAAAAAAGTAAAATAAAAACAAAACTAGCAAATGTAGACAAAATCACGATTTACCGTCTCGTAGACTATACTGCTTCAAGAAGCAAACAATTCGGCGTCCACTGTGCCGCCAGCAGCACACCTTCGGTAGTGACTAACCCTCTTTGCACTGTTCCGATCGGTTTGCGTCGCCTTCGTTCGCGACTCCTGGTTCCTGCTTGTTGCGCTCCAGCATCACGGGATCACGGCTAAGAAGCAGCTTTTCAAGCTCGAACAGATGTTCGTCCTGTTCTCCCGGGTACAGCTGGCGCATTGCTTCCGCCAGCTTGTAAATATACTCCGGATTGCGTCCACTTTGGCCAGCTGCCCCCAGCGCTTGCTCGGCGATCTCTTCGAGCGTATCGTTGAGACCGGCAAACGAAGGATTATCGTGCGTTGCCACGTACAACAGAATCGGCTGCGGATCATTCAGCTGCTCCGCACTCCATGGGTAAGGGTAAAATTGGACCCGATGTCGCTCGTACCCATTCTTTTCCCGGTGATCAAGATGCTGCAGTACTTCTGCCTTTTCATTGGCCGCGATCCGATAGCCCATGCCCCACACACGAGATTCGGAATTTTCCGAGTGAATCAGTGTGACCACCCTGCCAGGCTGTAAGATAAACAGGAAAAGGATTAATGAGCTTAAGTAACGCGACATTAGCTTGTCCGGGACCTACTCTTTCAAGTGTGCCACGGTGATCAATGCTGTTCTGATAGAACCGACGCAGGAAACCCTTTATGTAACCCGTCCGCTTTTCCTTGAACGGAAAGTCCGCCTTCCACACCAGAGATCCATACCCAAAAATCCAAATATCCTCCTGGTCCATCTCTTCCTCAGGTTGGTTTTGCTGTGGTACCAGTCCTTTGTCTTTCTCCAAAGTTCCTTTGCACACCATTTCAACTGCTCCGACCATATAGGATACGTGCAAATAATTTCGAAACAATAATTTGGGAATGGACGCGTACACCAATCAGACGAAATACGGAAAAGAAAAGCGTTTTTCTCCGCGAAGTTCTCGTAAAATCTTTTGTTTTGGTAAAACCCAAAGCATCCTTGTCTTGAATCTGTGCTCATACCAAATATTTTCTTGCCTTTTTTGAACAGTAGACAACGCAGTAGTAGCCAACGGTAGAGACACGTGTTCTTTATTTTTTTAATAAATTCGTTATGGCTCCATTTAAGAACTGCTAATGTTTTCGTCATTTTACCATGAAGTGAGATAACACATATTGAATAATACAAGGCTATTGTAGACATTCTTCAGACTCATAAATTTGAATCTCGCTACCACCTCCAATCATGGCCTCGCAAAAGGCAATTTTTCCATCGACTTCCTGAACTACCATACGGCTGAGCGCCATCACACACGATACACTAACCGGCGATTATGTCCACGCATCCTTTCGGCTACTAACACCACGACGGCGACGAGATAACGCGAGAAAATCACGTGTTGCGCTTCCCCGCACGAGCGGATCAGCTTCGGCACGCTGTTTACAAACAATTTTTGTCGCGTGCCGTGTCGTCTATTAGCGCCATACTCCAACATGCGCTCTCTCGTGGCCGATGCTCCACCACGTTATGCGCATGCTTCCACCACAGCTGACTCAAAACGCTTGTCGTGGACAGAAGGAAGCGCCCGCGACGGACCAAACACTAATATCGAATATCAATCACTGTCACAGAATCCGTGACAGGTTTTGTCGTGTGTTTTTCATCACCCGATACGTTCCGATTCATTGGCCACACACCAAACACTACACAACCGCAGCGGCATGTCGCGCCGTGGATGAGTGCGATTTAAATTGAATTATGTAAGTGCCGAATCGTACGACGACGAGCACGCTGCTAAGATTGTAGAATCCACCCCGGGAACGGAAAGCTGCTTGGCCACCGCGGCAGTTGGTGTCGAGAAGTGTGGCAGTATGTTCGGTTTTCTGCGTGTCCCCGGTGTTGGGCAACTGTGTGCCCTCGAGCGGATACCCTTTCGCTGTACGCATAGTGGTCCACCCACCGGCGGTCAACCAAATCAAGCACGTGTCGTAGTGGCCGGAGCCGGATTGCTTGGCAACTCGGTCGCGTATCATTTGGCGGACAACGGATGGACGAATGTCCTGGTGCTGGACCAGGGAAGGATCGGTAGCGGAACGTCACACTTCGGTTCCGGTACGATTGGCCTGTTCAAACCAACGCCCGAGCGGAACATTGTCGAGGAGAGTTTGAAACTGTACCAGAAGCTACAACAACAAGGCCACGCGATCGGGTTGAGAAAGTGCGGCAGTCTTAATTTAGCGCAAACTCACGACCGCATGATAGCACTGCAGCGACGAACCGCCTACATCCTGCCAACCGGCAGTGTGCAGTGTGAGCTGGTGGACTCGGAAACGGCCAAGAAGCTACACCCCTTCCTAAACACCGACGATCTGCAGGGGGCAGTCTACGTACCGGATGACTGTATCGCAGATCCGGCCGCAGTCGTGCAGGTGCTGGCCAGTGAAGCGAAACGGAAAGGCGTCAAATACTTCGAAGGGTGTCAGGTGAAATATGTAAGTTCGAATCGAAAATCTTTCCGCACCGAATGGTGTCACCGAACTGTGAATTAATCGGTGGGCGCTCCTTAAGATGCCGGTTTCATTCCGATGTGCTGAAAACATGGCAAAATGTTTTGCCACAATCAGCCAGCCATCGTCTGTGTGCTGCTGGAACTATGCGCTTATTTATATCGCTTCTAATTATACCCTAATCCGAGCGAACTGAGGACTGAGAAACGCAACAAAGAATTGCTTCAAGCCGAACATGGAATTGTAGACCATTTTGCACTAAATGAGGAGCTCTATTGCCATTTTTTGCAGTTTTTAAATCTTTTGTACTTTCTAGCTTGTCTGGCGATTGCTTCTTCTGCAGGCAATCGCTAAGGACTGTATCGATAAGATAATTCAAGGCGTATTCCCTCACCAGTTGCACACATATCTGAACTTAATGCTACATCAGCTGTCTTCCGAATTCTCACGTTTTCACAGATTCACACGAAAAATGGACGAGTGGATTCGATCGAAACGGATGTTGGCATCATCAAGTGCGAGTATTTTGTGAATTGTAGCGGTATGTGGGCCCGCGAGCTTGGTCTACACTGTAAACCACCGGTACGCATTCCGGCCTACCCAGCGCAACATTACTACGCCCTAACGCCATCACTCAATCTACCGACGGATGACGATAATCTGCTGCCATGTGTCCGTGATTACGATGCCAATCTGTATGCCCGCCAGTATGACCAGTCGCTGCTGGTCGGATGGTTTGAGAAGGAAGCGAAACCAGCGTTCGAAGATACCAAGGACATACCGAAGGCCTGGCAGGAGTATCTGAACCAGGACCCAGCGCACTGTGCTCCTTTGTGGGAGAAGGCAGCCGATCGGTTGACGGTTTTGCGTGACATTCCGATGCCGGAGCTGCGCAACAGTCCCGACAATTTTACGCCCGATGGTCGACTGATCTTCGGTGAGTCGGCTGAGGTGGAGCATTACTTTGTGGCTTGCGGCATGAACGGTAATCCACTGCAGGGTTCCGGTGGTGTCGGTAAAGCGCTGGCCGAGTGGATCATCAGCGGTACACCGACAATCGAAATGTTGCCATTCAATGTACAACGGTTCCTCGATCTGCACAATAACCGACAGTATCTGCAGCAGCGGATCCGCGAGGTGGTCGGACGCCAGTATGCCATTCTCTATCCGAACCAGAGCGAGTACAAGTTCGCCCGGAAACTGCGCTGCTCACCGTTGTACAGTGTGCTCGAAGCACGTGGTGCCGTCTTTGGGACGAAGATGGGCTACGAGCGGGCCCTATACTTTGATGCCGATTATAGGCGTAAGTTTTGGGATGTTCTTTTGGAGCCGTAACGGGAATTATGTTGTTTTAATTCATCTTTCATTCCCAGGTGGTGATCCATTACCGACCTTGCCAGGGGGAAGCTTCTACAAGCCCAAGTTCTTCAGTTCCATGGAGAAAGAATACCAGGCGTGTGCGCAACACGTGGGCATTATCGATATATCGTCGTTTTCGAAGATTGAAATCAAACCCGGAATCCAGACGGACACGGGTTCGGGAGCGAATGCGGTTCTCAGTTATCTGCAGATGATGTGTGCCAATGATGTGAACATTACCGTCGGTCATATAGTGCACACGGGCATGTTGAACGAGGGTGGTGGCTATGAAAACGATTGCATGTTAATACGTCAATCGGAGGACAGCTACTTCATGATTTCTCCGTCGTCCCAGCAGACCCGTATCTACCAGTGGATGTCCCGTAACTTACCGTCCGACGCTTCGGTGCAACTGAACGACGTTACCTCGATGTACACCGTGATTAATGTGGTCGGGCCCAAGTCGACGCTGTTGATGAGTGAACTGTCCAATTCGGACGTACGGTTGGCACCGTTTACCTATCGCAAACTGAACGTTGGTTATGCCAGTGATGTAATGATCATGTCCTTTACGCATACCGGTATGCCGGGCTACTGTCTGTACGTACCTTCCGAGTATGCGCTCCACGTGTACGACCGGTTGATGACCGTCGGTCGGGACTATGGTGTACGCGATGTCGGAACCCTGACCCAGCGGTTTCTGCGGATCGATCGGTTCATTCCGTTCTGGGGTGATGAGCTGACCAGCATGACCACACCATTCGAGGCGGGCGTCTTTTACTCGGTACGATTGGATGTAAGTACGGTGTGTGTGCATGTCCTGTGTGTTCTGAGGCGGTTCGTCCGTTGATTTTATAGATTTCCCAATTGAAGAAAAAGGAAAACTTCATCGGCCGCCAAGCATTGGAAGCGCAGAAGCGGGACGGCATACAGAAACGGTTGGTGCTGTTCCACGTTGAAGACATCGACATCGAAAAAGACGTGTGGCCATGGGGAGGTGAACCGCTCTATCGCAACGGGGAATTCTGTGGCACGGTCACTTCCGCTGGGTAAGTTAAACCTGTGTTTCCTTTGTGCCAAATCAGACAAATCAAAGACATTCCTTCTCTAGCTACGGATTTGGCACGGAAAAGCTCGTTTGCCTGGGTTACATCAGTCGACCGAAAACGTCGCCAGTGACGGTCATCACTACCGAGTTCATCATGGATAAGGACGCCGTCTATCATATCGATATCGCTGGTAAGAGGTTCCGACTAACGCAGCACGTCCATCCCATTGCAGCAATGAGTCAATCCAACGAACGCAAGGATCACAGCAAATCGTACCGTCCGACGGTCATGAAGATTAAAAAGCAGTATCGATAAGAACAGTAGAATGGGCAACTCGTTCCGCCAATCCGTCTGTGACTGTTGCAAACAAGATGCTATGTAGTATCGAACGCGATACTTGCGAAGGAACTTCAAACTAAAACTCTAAAACATGCAAAAATAGGTTCCTTATCGTGCTTGATTTTTGAGTAATTCGTTCACATTGTTAAAAATCTGTTCGCAAAAACATACCAAAGATAAGACATGAGCGTGGTGCGATTGTCGATGATTGTACTTTGTATAACTGTCCTTCAAAAGGATTCAACCTAGTGGAAGGTAGTAACTATATTGGAAGGAAACGAATCATCGAATGTTAGATTTATGAATGTTCAGAGTACCTAGAAAGAGGAACGTCAATTAGTAATGAATTTCCCACAGCACACAGC
>NC_064874.1:39341902-39371902 GCF_943734745.1 Anopheles darlingi
ATCCACCGAGATGCTCGAGTCAAAGTCCTCGTCAGTGGTGAACAGCTTGATGCGCTCTCCATTCTGCAGTCCGGTGGCAATTTTGTACAGAATACGAAACACGGTCAGTATGAGCGGTTCCGTCGAATCGTGATGCTTCGGTTGTTGTAGTGTAGCGACGGAGAAGGACATACACAGCTCACCGAGCGTAAGCAGCAGCGACGTTAGTACCGTCTTATCCGTATCCTTCGGGTGCGGTACGTTGTGGATGTCAAGCGACAGGCAAACGGTGTCAATGATGAGCTGTGGCAACCGCTCGATCTGCTCAATTCTGTGGCCCTGTTCAGCACACAGCTTCAGTGTTTCCGATGCTAGCCGAGCGATCGTATGGTGCTTAAACTGAAGTGCCTGCAGGATCACTTGGAATGCTTCCCGGATTCGTGGATTGACCGCGACTGCTGGTTGCGATGATCGTTGTTGATGCGCTTCGCTAACGTGGTGTGGAACTTTTTGCGCAAATCGATGTCCATCGCTATTCACACCTGTTGCCGATGGCGCTGGATTTGTCAGATTTTGCAGTATCCACTGGCCAAGCGAGGCAATGGCAATGCACCGTGCCTTTGCCGTAGGTTCACGCCGTGCACAGCGTAAGACAACGTTCAGGACATGCTCTTGCAAATCGGGACACTCCATCAGATCGATATGCGGTTCGGACGGTTGCAGTACCGGCCCTGGTAGCGAGGTCCGTGGGAAACAAAGCAACGATCCCAGCAATCCCGCCACCTGTGCCCGTGGAGCGTGAGGGCCCGTTTCCGACGACGTTAGGACGACCGTAGCAGCGTGCACGAGGTCGAGCAGCAACAGTGTGTGACCCGGAAGAAGCAAACTCAGGAAGCGTGGCCCTCCCAGGTACCGTAGCGCCGTGTACGCCATCGCACGATCCTCTCCGGTGAGTGCCTGGTGAAGAGCATGATAGAACAGCGGTAGCTGATCGTTGCCGAGCAAGGCACCACTCTGCACGATCGTACAGAGCAGCTGCATTGCGTACAGCTTCCCCTGAGCGTACTGTGCGTCGAGTGCTAGTGCGCCGTAACACCAAGGAGCTACCAAAGCAATCGGTGGCACCAAATTAGCCGTACCCGGGAGTGGTGCAGGTAGTGGTACCGTTCCGGTACCTCCCTCGAGCGTAATGCCTTGGTTCATGCGAATTTTTATCAAACTCTCCGTCATGTTCACCAAATACTGGTAGACCTGAGCGTGCAGCTTTGGATTGAGAATCTTGTTTACGTCGCCAAGTGCACCGAGCATGCGGCGCCACATTATGGCTGCCACATCCGGTAACCATCCGCGAGCCGTACCACCAGCTAATATCGATCGTCGATCGGCCGACGATATGCCACCCATCGAGGTCGACGAACCTCCGAACGATTGTGGATCATCCTGGGTATCGATGCTGGAACTGTCGGCCGTGAGTGCATCTGCCAGCTGCATCGGTGAATCCTTGATCGAACCACTCTCGATTCCGCTCGAAGCCGTCGGAGAAGGACTGCGGGATCCACCCGTTCCTCCACCAACTACACCACGATGATGATAGCTACCGCCATCATCTTCGGCGCTCTTCTTTCCCGATGCATCTCCACCGGAGATCGGACGTACAGAATCCAGCGAAACAGCTCGCCGGCCAATACCAGCACCACCATTGCTAGTAGTAGCAGCAACACCAGCTCCTCCACTACTCAATATGGAGGTATCGTGACATTCGGAGAACGAAGCCATTTCCAAGTTCTCGCTGCTAATGCTCAGGAATGTGGACGTATTGGATAACATTCGCACGAAGGAGTGATCATTGGCCGCCGACGATTGCTGTTGATGTTCTCGACTAACGGTTCCGCTCGGACCACCACCATTACGAAGACGTCGACGTGCGCGTGATTTGCGGAATGGTGCCGCCAGCAAAAGGCTTCCCTCACTGTAACTTCGATTGAGTGACGGTGTTCCGGGTATGCTACTTCGACCGCCCGACGATAGCCGTGTGATCGGTCTTCCCTGATCATCGATCATTATATTTTTATTGCTTATACCTCGTTGGCCAGCACCACTTGACGAACCGCCAACCGCTCCGGTACCACCATGGCTTCCGTTCGCGAAGCTTATGTCCGTGGAAGTAGCGCCAGCAATGAAACCAGCGCCTGTCATTCCGGCACTAGCCGTACTAGCGCCCGTGATAGTCGCACCAGCCAGCGACGCCGTTGTCACCGTTGATCCGGTGGCGCCGCCACTTGCTGCTACCCAACCGGACGGTGTACCACGCTTCCGCTTTCCTTTCTGCTCCGCCAAACGATCCAGGGGCAGATCCGAGAGGTTGATGTTGTACACTTGCCGAGCGAGTACCCGAGTAAGCGTTTGCATCGTCTTATCCCACTCGACGATCAGCTCTTCGCGATGCGTTAGCGAGGAAAGCACCTTGAGAAAGCGATCCCAAAGCCCAGCATTCACGGGTACATTTGTGTGCGCTCGGATCCAGGTAACGATCAGAGTCTGGAAGATGGGTTGCGCCAGACGACCACCGAGATTGTTGCGCTTTGCGTTTGGTGGTGAGTTTTGCAGAATTACTGACGTCACCTGCAGCAGTACGAGCAGCAGCTGTTCCCAGGTTCGCGCTTCCATGCGCGTTTTCATCACCATCGTGCGATAGATATTGAGGACGCGCTTGCATATGTCCGTCTGCTCATCGAGCGGTGTCGCAAAACCGTCCGCGTTCGTCTTCGACTGAAAGTGCATGTTCAGATGGGCCGTGTTGACCATGAACACATTTACGGCGTTCGTCACAAACACCTGTAGCACGTTCTGCAGCCCAGCTCGAATGGAACCCTGACCATCCTTTGCGGGCATCATCGCGCCAAGGTACGAATCCGTGCGTAATCGCTGACTACCGGGACGGCCGGCACCGATCGTCGGTGGTGGCATTGTCTGCGGAGGCATCAAAGGATCACCGGAACTGGCGACAACCGGGAGTGTTTCGAGCTCCGGTTCTAGCAGGAAAGGCGGTGGTGGAATGCTGCTCATCCAATCCCGGTACACCGAGATGGCAATGCGCATCGCTTCGATTTGCGACTTCGAGGTAAAGGCCATCAGGAACGCTTGACGGTAGATTTCGTGCACAAAGTTAACCGTTTCTCGACTCGAGTACAGTACATCGCGTACCAGCTGTGTCTGGGTGTAGCCCAAGTGGCGTAGGTTCGATAGCAGGCTCGTATGATCCGATGCGACACCGGATGATCCACCAGCAGCGGACGCAGTGGACGTAGTTCCACTTCCTGATCCTGTTCCACCGAGCCCGCCAACCGTCGATGGTTCATCGTCGATCGAGAGAACCTGCTCGAGTTTGCTGCTAACGTGCCGTTCGTGTGTATACTTTGCAATCCAGATAACGAGAACCACCACACACGAGCTCATGACTTCTTCACGCTTCGAAACGTTACGCACGACCGGTAGATCGAGCTTTGGCTCGTACACCGACGTGCTGTAATCGAACGAGGGACAAAACACGGGCAGATACTGCTCGCGGAACTTGGTCAGCAGGAAGTTGAACGTTCTGATGTGACGCTGGGGACTGTTATCGCGCCATTTCAGACACCCGCAGGATTGCACCATGCAGTCGAGCAGTATTTCCAACCCATCGCGTGGATCCGGCGGTGCCGACCGTTCGCTCGAGCTGGGTGGAATGAGAGGCTGTATTTCGGGCGACTTGACCGGGTGCGTCGCGGACGTATCGTGAAACACTGAGCCGCCGAGTTCACCTTTGAGATTTGGATGATTAAGCAGATCGGTAGCGATGAACTCACTGTCACCCGGTATCGGTCCGATCACTTCGCGGCCCTTGCCTCGCAGTGGCACGCTCAAGCCCGGCACCAGCTCGGTGAACATTCCGTGCACAAAGGGCGGTGCATTGTCGCCCAGGGCTTGATACCAGAGTAGAAAATACTTGACACCTTCGCGGCGCAGCTTCACACTGTTGCCGTAGTGTAGCAGCTTCGCCAGTATGCGCCCAAGCGAGTGGCACTGCCATCGTCGCTGTACCAATTCCGGCAGTAGACATAGGATTTTACTCAACAACCATAACGATCCATCCAGTTCCTCGCGATGCGTTTTATGTACTGTGAGAACGGAAAAACAAGCAAAATGTATAAAATTTTAGTCAAAGTGGTCCCTTTCAGAGAATTGTTTTTTCGGCTTTTAAGTAACAACTGTCGCAACGGACAGCAAACACAATTCGAAAGACTACTATAAATTTAGAATGCATAAGAAATAAACTGCCCACAAACGGAAGTCAGCCTCACGCGCAAAACATTATTAATATTTCTTGAAAATCTTTATAAAAGATCACATAAACATATTTAACAGAATAATTTCACAAGCAATTTAGTTACACCAGTGACTTGAACTGCGCTCCAAAACTTGGAAAAACTATTGAATATACTGACGTACGCTAATTTGGCTTTTATGCATTTTCCAAACAAAAAACGTTTCTTTTGGAAAGAACAAATGATACAGTAATCCGTTTATGAGCAGCTGAATCAATGCCAATACAATGGTTTTTGTGCAAAAAAGACGGCATTATATATTGTTGTTAATCTGCATGTCACAATGTGGGTTAGCATTGTCCGGCTTTTTATCGCCGGAATCAGTCGAATAAAGTGCTGGAACAATAAAAGCGATGGTCGTACTCTATTATACTACTGTAGCAATTACCAAGCAAAAGCAGATGTGAAGAATTGATGAACATGTAAATCGACAGCATACAATTACAAAAGCAATGCATTGTCGAATAGAAAGATAGCGAAGTAGCGAAGCAAGAACATTACGAGTAGAAGCTAGAAGCAGCGGACCTACGGCGGTCCCATCAACCACAACTTACCAAGGTGAAAGGATAGTTCTGATAAGAGAAATTGGTTCGGTGCGAGTTTAGTTTTCGTTCATTCGTTCGATTACATTTCCAGGCAGTTAAATTTGATCCCGAAAGTCGTGTGTGGTGTGATGATACAGATAGTGGTAGAGGAAAAGAAGGTATCACCATTAAAAAATAATTGATTTAATTTAGGTAACCGGTTACCCTCCTCTTCTTCACCAGTGCCAGCAACGTAAACAAAACGAAACAATAGCTAGCGACGTGCACAATAGAGTGAATGCAGATACGTTCATTAAACAACCAGTCCGACTGTTTCGGACACATCGATACACGGAGCGAGAAACGCGGTCCCCAGATAGAACAGCAGGCGCCCCCGTTGGTCACGGAGTGGGTGTCAATATTTAAATTTTACATTTTTCTCGCGTAGGTGCCTGTGTCTCGTCAGAAGGCTGACATTTCCTATTACAGATCGGGTCAGTGTTCTCGTCTTGGACGATCCACGATGCGCGTTAACTTACCGCGTTGCTTAAGATTCGCTTCTGCCTGAACGAAGGTATCGTAGAGGATGTAGTAGACGTGGCTGTAATTAGCTTCGAACAGATTCTTCGCTTCGTCGCTGTCCACGTGCTCTGGAAAGAACAGAACGTAAGAAAATGGAATAAATGGCTACGAACGAAACGGTATTCAATTAACTTTCTCTCCCTCCCTCTTTCTTTCGATATGGTAAGAAGAATTAAGTTTGGCCATGGCTACGTTTTAGTTGTTTGGCTCAACAACGGATCAACAAAGGCACACCAACCGACACGCACTATGTGCAACGTGGGTGTTTACGGGGCGTGGGGGTGTTTCATGTTTTTCCCACCATATCCAGTCCTCTACCCCACCGGCAGTGGTAGCGCAGCAGCACAGCATGCCAATGCACACATGGCTCATGCATGATGAGGTGGGGCCATGAACTTGTGAAAGAAGAGCAAAACAAAAGTATTGTTTACAGTTCTCGCGATCTCACGAAACAACGAAACGATGGTCTACTACGATGCGGTTCACTTAGCTCGCCGAACATACTCCCCAGCTACACCTCACGCACACATCGTCCTACTACGATTGCAAGAGAGTGGGGAGCTGGGGGGAGTTGTTGGGTTGCTGGTTACGCCGTTCTCTTCGTCCGTTTCGTGCGTTCCGTTCGCTCAAGTCGTCGGCTCTTGCGTTCGACATGGCGATGGCCACGCATAGGCCAAAGTGGGTGTGGAGGGGGCACGCAAGGGAGCGACTACAAGTTTCCCACCCTCACGGACCCCTCCACACGTTATGCCGCCATTTCCGAAAGCGACGTCTTTCGCTCGCCTTTGCGTTACACTTCATCCAGCTCTAATTGTTTGGCAACGTGTGCTTGCTCCCGTGGCAGCGTGTGGTCTCCTGCGAAGCGAGAAAGCTGCGTGGCGGCTAGGAAGTGTAGGAGGGGAGTGCTGTTTGGTGATGGAGCCTCGAAGCGCGGCCCCAAACCTGTATCGCACCTACAGGTGTGATTCAGCATACACCACACACCCACCAACAAGCACACCTGCTCAACAAACGGGCTGCTTACCACCCACACCACATCCTAGTTCACGTACTCTGCACACGATGCGCATGCAAATTGAATATCACATAAAATCGCATCACCATGCCTGCTCAGATGCCTGAGGCTTCCGAATCGATCAACCAACAGACGGAGCCCCCTCCCCATTTGCGCCCCTCCGCGATGATCCCTTTTCTGTCCCGCCTGCCGAAGACATGTGGGGGGGGGGGGGGGGGGGAGAGAAGGGAGTTGCCACCGTGCTTACCGAGTATCGTTTTGAGGTGCCTTAAACGGGCGGCCGAATCTTTTTTGCTGTCTTGAATCTTTTGGGTCGACTTTTTCAGATCGATATTCGTCTTCTTGGTGAACATTGTGCGTCATCTGGGAATCTGCCTGTTGGCACGGTGCAAAATCGGAACCTTTTCCACTTCTCGTCCAAGCAGCAGCGCCACCGAGATGGTCGGGAGCAGGCAGGCGGGTTGTTGGTTGAGGTGGCACCACCGATTAGCACATCCACTTTCTGTTTGCCCGAGTATGAAGCCTACTAGGTTTTCTGTTACTAGTTACTACTGTTGGTGCTACTGGCACGACCGAGAAAACAAAAACAAATCCTTCATGATGGTCAGCAGACGGATTTTCTTCACACGCAGCACGACACAATTCCGAGCACACAAAGGAGAAACACATTGCTAGCACATTTCGCACAGCAGGACAGGATTCCTCTCCGTGTCCTGTGGGTGGGCTGGAGTTTCACTTTAAGTTAAATCACTTTTTGCACTACGCTAATTAAGATGCGCACGGTGGCCAGCACTTTTCGTCGTCCAGTTTTACCACACAAAAAACACGACGACGGCGAACGGCACACACACGCGATTCCTATGCACGCACGCACGCACGCGAGCACACACACGTTTACACTTATGGCCCACACAGCAGTAGCTTGAATTCTTATTCCACCGAAATATTTTCTCAGTGCTTCGCGTGGTGGAGTTTAAACTGACGGTTGCACAAACGCTGGTGGCGCAAAATCCATGTTACGGGACAGTCATCTTGAGATAACACGATGCGATGACTGAAAGGGGCGTACGCACGAACGAAGCTTTCCTGCTCAACCGACCGTCCTCGCGAATTACGCTGTAGTGTATTATTGGGGAAATGTATTCCCGTATCGTGTATGTGATAAGATGTTTTTATTCGTTATACTTATTACGCTAGTTGATTCATTCTTTTCTCTTTAACACAAGTCTAGTCTCTACCTGGAGCTCTAGCTCCGGTTTCATATAGTTGAATATTGTACCTGCTCTACGAATGCACTTAAGGCGTGAAATTAAGAGCACTATTCGTTAGCTGACTAGTTGGAGCAGCGCTGGAACCTAATTTGTTCACTTTCTCCAGAGTAGCTAGCATGGTCTTGTTCAAATTCACGTCCGAAATGTTGACGCACTCCAGCTCGTGCGTTCTCTCATTGATACCTACGACCAGCTTGATTCCGGCAATATCACACAGCCTGTGTTCCTGGTTTAGTACGGCACACTGATTCTGGAACATCACCTGGCCATCAGGGCATCGGTTGGGTACGCATCGTGGATATTTGCCATTCGGTTCGATGTACACCATTTGGCCAGATTCGCAGTTTCCCTTCGTGTACAGCTGATAACAACGCTGCGAACTCGGATGGTAAATGTAAGCTAGACGAAACAGAATAAAAATTAGGATTAGCAGTCTGCTCAGGGCTCTGTTGAACATGCGTAGCTTTACATACTCGGTTTGCAATCACACACCCAATCGCTCTCGTGATCTCCTGGGTAGAAAATTTCATCCTCTGCGCATCCTCCAGGGATGTAGATGGGAGTACGGTTCTACAACGAAACGAATTTAGTCAAACGACGACACTGGACGCTCGCGTTATCGCCTGTTGATACGGAATACATACTCGAGCATTTTGTTTTGATTCGATGCCCGACTGTTCGGCAGGATATGCAAAGAGGTCAGTCGTCGAGTTGCGTGTGTTCCGTGCCTCGCCGGTCCCAGCAGGCAAAGCCATCCCGTGAGCGATAAGAAGTCCGAGCAGGCAAACCGTCGCGACTCCGATGTCCGAAATTTGACCCTGTATCGCCATAGCCTCGATGGTAGATCGCAGCCTCCTTAGCTAGATCGCTGGAGAACGTAGTAGATTATCCCGCCCGGTGCGCTGATATGTGTGAGCGTAACGAAACTCGGATTAAAAGCAAGGGAGACCACTTAAGCGAAAGTGTTTCTTGCGGAAGCTTCCTACTTGCTCGCTCGGCTAGTGCCACCAAAGTACTGGGGCCACGATCGCTGAGTTCGAGAGGCTGTGGAGCCCGACGAAGAACGATGCCGCCTGATGGAGCCAACTAATGGTTGGCGGGAAAGAGAACGAACGTAGTAGCCGGTGCGCGCGAACAGAACGGAAGGCGCCATCGGACGAGAGACAACGAGAAATACGAGTTTCCTATCTCGTCGTCGACTCCTCCGGCGGGGGAAAACCCCCGCCAGTGATGCAGTTATTCTCCTTGTATGCGTACTGGCTAGAGCTGATGATCGTGTGTTGAGGCGGGTTCGCACAGCAAGATGTGTTCCTGCTCGACGACCTTCACAATACCGGACGGTACCGACGTCATCACTGCCGAAGATGAACCGGAGATGGCCATCGATCGAGGTCAACAGAAAGTTTTTTGTCTGAAGACAAGTTATTTTCTAAATAAATCCATTGAACTTGAAGACATGTTTGCCAAAATCTTATCCATAAAAATCCCAAATCGGATAAGTAGTAGTAAAGAAACGGCTGAGAAGCAGCAACAGATGAGATTCGAGAAAGAGATGGTGGGGAGGAGGGACAATAGCAGCACATCTGAAATCGTGATCCTCGATTGATTGAATCTTGATCGTGCAGTAAGCCGGATCTCTTTCGGTTGTTCAGTCGCGCTCTGATCGGAAAGATGGATGGAAGGAAGACGATGGGGTTAAAGAGTCTTATCACTTGTGCGGCGATTGCCGGATTGGCGGTCGTGCAAACGCTGCCCAGCACTGAGCCCGGAAAGCCACGAGTGCAGGAGGAAATCTTTGGTTTTCCGGCCGATGAACAGATCAGCTACTATCTACAGAATGCACGGGTAAGTACCGGCCATCCGGAATCCCCCTATCTTGTCGATGGCGCATCGTCCTGCGTCGAAAACTGTCGTTTGCGTTTTGCGCCTGACTTGCGGAAGGTTCAAAAGTTATCAAGTGTTTTGGCTTTTGATTCAACTATTATTGCCGCGCTACCAATAGGAGGAAAATTACACCAGTGAAGCATGTTCTCGAGGGCAAAGCGTTAGGTTCACCCCCGGACCCTCGGGGGCAGTTTGAAGATGATCGCCGACAGGGACATACGAGTTCGGACAGTTTTTGACGCTAATAAAACGACAAACCGGTCTTTTCAGACTAACGCAAACTTTGAGCCAACTCGCGACCTGATACAACTCATGCGTACCGTTAGCCTTGTCGGAACCATTTCATATGTGTGTTCGTAGCGATTGAAAATCACTTCGAACAAACGAACCGACATCATTGTGCGTCCGCCAATCTGATACGCGCTCCATTTTAATGCGGTTGAGAGCCGTTGATACACGATTACTGGACCGGGGATTTTCGGATCGGTTGGAAATCCACAAATATGTTTGTCTATCGGAGACAAACAACACAAACATCTTCCAGAGTGATACTGATCCTCTTATTGTTTTGCAGAATCGTACACCGATCTTTGTGCCCGGTAAATGCGCGGACAATGAAATACTTTATCCCGGTGATCACGAATCGGACTGGGTATGCGATTGTCGACCAGGTACCGTCTCCGCTAACCATTTGCCGATGTGGAACTGCTAATGAGCGCGATTATGTTTTTCCCATTTTTCAGGACACGTATACTACCCCCAGATGAACAAATGTTACCCTCTGTTTATGCAAGGTTTTTGCAAACCCGGCGAGTATGTCGATGTAATGCGACCGTCAATGATAGTGAACTGCACGACGAATGTGTGCTCTGGCCAGAACATGGTACCCTATGATGGAAAGTGCGTCGAGCTGAATCGCCACAACCGGATTTGTAAGCGCGTTGGTCGTGTCTACTGGGTGATTGGTGTTAATGCGACCACACTAGAGCTGGGCTGTGTCCCACCGGATGCTACCACGATGCTGCACCGGGTCAACGGCGAAGAAGGCGAAGACGAAGAGCCGATACAATTCGAAGGAGCGAACCGCTGCTCAAATGGAACACGCACCAAGTATGAAGGGTTGTGTTAGTCCCCCCGGGTTGGGAGAATTTGTTTGAGAAGTTTTAACTTCCCCTAGCGGTGGCAGTTTTTAGACATGGTTTTGAAATAAAACAAACATACGATAGGCAGATAGCTGGTACGATACTATTGTACATAATTTAACTTTTTCTCATACGCACTTTCGGTATGGGTGTCGCCATTACATCATCCGGTGCATCGACTAGGGTATCCTCTTCCTCAACTAAACGGCGTAACGAGCGCTGTTTGGGTTTTTGGCTTTCAACTGCCTGCACGAATGGGGATTGGTGGAACTCGGACCAGTTGATGAACTCGTTGAACAGTGTCAGCACTTGCGATGGAGTCAGTTCGCCAAATTCCGTGTAGATTGTCATTTTCTCTAGATAATCATTCGCAGCCAAAGGAACCGACTTCACCAGCTGGCATGGTAGCGTAACAGGTGGTTTTTTGTCCTTCTCCTGTGATTTCGCGTAGTTCGAGTTCATTATTAGCCGTGCACCAGAATTCGGTATCCAGTGTCTGTAATTAAAAAAAAAAACAAGATTGTAGGAAGGGATGGGCTGATATCTACCGTCGTCTGCATTCCCGTAGCTCTACCACTTACTCTAGAGTGGGTATAATACGATTCTTTCTGCTTACGAAATGCTGTGTCACGAAAGAAGCGAATAGAGCCAAGTTATCCGGTGGCAGATATTCGTACAGATTTTTACGAGGCATTATCTTAACCAGATACCATTCGTCGGTACCATCTTGTAGTAGTTTTTGGTGTAGCGTTCGGAGCTTTTTCGTGTTGCTACCATGAAACCAAGGCACTAAATGGCGCCGGGGAATGGTACCGATCAGTTCATGCTCAAAGTATGTCTGAAACACGATGGTACCACCACGGTACAGCTTGTATCCGGATTCTTTCGTCGATGCAATATGCTAGGGGGAAAGGTAAGAAAAAGATTCACGAATAATATTACTGCTTACACAACATCGCAGTGCATTGTTACTCACCGAAAAAAGAAGGGGCGACATGACCAGAATCATCTCATAGCGACCGAGCGAGTAAAACTCATTCTGATACGTTATTGAGTTCATAAGATACCGCAGGAACTTGATGGAACCAATGACCGAAAAGAGACGAAAATTCACCTCATCCTGCCACCGGCGTTTGTGTGGTAGATCATTCAACAGATTAGCTGCCCGCTGCCCTCCATCGAAGCTGTCCAAGTATGCCAGGCGCCACACACCGTTAAAATCCGCTTTCCGAAAAGCATCGTCCGGTAAGCCGAGGGTTTTCAGCCGAGACTCGAAACAGGACTCCGTTTCGTATACTCGCAGGTTTTGTTTGTGTTTCTTCAATAGCTCGGAAGTTAGCAAACCTGGACCGGGATTCACTTCTACTAGCAGTCGATCTGCCGGCAGATCTCGAGTTAAAACGTCGGCTACTTGCTGAGAGACCGATCGGTCGGCTATGTAGAATCGTTCCGTGTTTTGGCTGCACTTGCGGAGCAAGTTCGGTGGAAAGAGACTCAACACAGAGGCATCCCTGGCCTGGAAGTAATCCTGGACGTCTTTAGGAACGGTCACAGGATCGGCAACCGTCGTCGAGGCGGTGGTGTCCGCTGTTCGCAGTTTTTTGGTGCGTGTAGTTTTTGCATTTTCCTTCAGGACTTTAGTGGCCAATGAACGGTGGGTAGCAAGACGACGACCAAACACAGTACTGCACAATAATCGACAAAAAATCCCGTGGCTGTTCATTGCGATCACAGCGATCATTCATCGCAAATTACCGGCTACTAAGGCCACATGCCCAAATTTCAGTATTTTTCAATGACTGTTGGACAGTTTCTGTTACTTTTACTGTTGTTTCTGTTAATCTTCTTGTTTGGCAATTATTTTTCTGTGCGGATGTTCCGGATGTAAAATGAATTAGAGAGACCTTGCCGTGAGCTTCAGGCTGGAAAGAGAATTCGATCGTTAACGAATGCTTGCAAAATCGCGATCCTTAAAACTTGCCGGTTTCCGAGGGTTTTGTTTCCGTGACTTCCGTGATCTCTGGCACAGATTTTTGTACACTCTGGGGTTGATTGAGAGCTGGTTTCGTTGGTGTCGTAAAAGAATTTAGACTCCTTCTTCGTGGTTTCAGAAAATCTAAACCGAATCGCTGAAATCGCGCAAAACTGTTTTCCACTTTTTTACAGCGAACTCGAGTTTCTAACCTCAAAGCAACAACAACGACGCAGGGTTGTAGCCCATTGTTTTGGTTTGACATTGCCTTGTGACTTCTGGCGTGATTGCTGAAAAAGGGTGAAAAATCGCGAATATTTAGTGAAAATGAAGAGTTTTACACTTTTTAGCGCAGCTTTATTACTGACTATCGCCGGACAGGCGGTTTCCGGAGACAATGGAATGAAGGAATTCGATGAAACCGTCCGGTACGCCATCGAAGGCAAGGTATACCCGCCGGAACTGTACGGGGATGCTGATTTGACCTGGCAGCTGGACACACAGATATCGATTAACGGTGGCGAATACAAAGGATTCCTGCGGGAGGATGGCACGTTCGTCATTAGCTCTGTCCCCTCCGGAAGCTATGTGGTCGAAATTATCAATTCCGACTATTACTACGAACCCCTGCGCGTAGAGATCAACCCGAAGGGCAAGTTCCGGGCTCGGAAACTCAACTACGTGCAACCGGCCCAGGTTCTACAAATGCCGTATCCCCTGAAGCTGAAGGCCCTCACGCGCTTCAGATACTTCCAGCAGCGCGAACAGTGGAAAATTACCGACTTCCTGTTTAACCCGATGGTGCTGATGATGATACTGCCCCTGGGCATTATGCTGATTTTGCCGAAAATCATGAGTGATCCGGAAACCAAAAAGGAAATGGAAAATCTCAACCTTTCAAAGGTACACCATCAATCTGGAGTTGGAGATTCCTATGGGTGATATAATCGAGTTTCTTCTTTCAGATGACGAACGAAATGCCCGAGTTCAGTGAAATGATCACCTCTTATCTTACGGGCAGGAAGGATCCCGCCCCTGGTACCAGTGCACCCGAAGAGAAAACCAAATCTAAGCAAAGCAAAAAGAAAAATTAATCACACGTTTAGCGGGCCAGAGTTGGCGTCATCTAGTGAAAAGGAATTCTTTTGTGGGTTTTAGTCAATACCAGGGTAACGCCAGGAGAGAAATAAAACGGGGAAACCCTTTCTGAAACATGTACCGCTTCCACTTGTCTTGTCTTCAAGCATCATGTGGTAGTGAATCTATTTGCTCCTTTTTCCGCCGTCGACGCCGAGCAATCAATTTTCGTTTATTATTTCCTATTTCCGTCGTAACATACTCCAGTATAAGCACCAGAGTTAATGATTTCAGCAGAACGAAATGACTAAAATTGTGTGAGTGCTACGAAGAGGGTGCAATATCGTAACTTTCGGTGGATGCGTCTCCGTCGATTATGAAATTTGAATTACCTGGGAAAATTGGAACGCGTTGTGATCAGGATAATTTGTTCAACATGGTTAACAGTTTCACTATTCTATGATCAATCTTGGCAGTAGGTTTAGTCAATGATTAGCAGAAAGAAAAAAATATATATAATACTTCTATTAAATCGCCCTTTAATACATCATGCGCCTCTTAATTGTGGCTGTAAATGAATAATCAAAATCTAAAAAAATACCGTTCAAAAACTAATGACTATGGAGTACGGAAGAACAAGTTTCTTGTAAAAAAAAGTAAAATGCGTTAAAAGGAATGCTCAGCATCTTCGCCATCGTGACAACAAAAGGCTCATCGAGGATATTGTGGTTGAATGGGGAAATGATGATAGTTACTAGAGTTCGAAGTTAATATTGAGCCACTTTTGAGCAGTAAACGATCGGAGGTTTCGTAGCAATTTGCCTTCAGCGCCTACTGTAGCAGTTGCACGTAATTGGCTGGGAAAAGGCCGTACTTGTTGTTGCACCAACCGCGCCACCAACCTTCATCGATCTGGAACGAAACAAATTTCGGAACCGGTAAGCATCATTTCCACGCCCTTCCACGTCTCTAATCCCGCATGCAAATCCATGCTCACCATTTCGATATGCGTTATCTTATCGTCCGGATCGAACGAAATTTCATCGTCCGCTGCAGCCTGATAGTCATACAAGGCTATCGCTTGTATGCCAGGATTGTCAGGCGACAGCACAAACTCTTCCACTTCCTCCGCTTCCGGTTGGCTGCTCGTGACCGGCTGAGGAGTGTGCGGAACTGTTGGCTCTGTTTCAGTCGTTTCTACTACCGTCGCCGTATACGAGGTGCGTGCTACGGGCGATGGTTCTGCAATCGGTGCTGCTGGTGCTGGAGCTGGTTCTGGCTCAGGATCAGCCACTGCTTCTTGTGGTGCTGCCGCATTGGCAACCGGCACAATCGGTTCACTAGTCGGTATAACGTCAGGTTGCACAAACTTCCGTGTTTCGTCCGTTTTCGGTAGCACGATAGGGTCCTTCTGCGAATAAATCAGAAGTTGATTTGAACTGATCCGACCGTTTCAGATGCTTGCCTTTCGGTCGTTACTGCTTACCCTTGTCTTGTCCGGTGTATCAGCTGCTTGTGGTTTATTAAAGTTGTTTATGGCGCTACTGACACCGGTCTCTCTACCCGTATTGATTGGACCCTTTCGTTCCGGTTTCTTGGGTTCCGTCGATTCAGATGAATAGTTCTATCGGGATGAAATGAAATTAGACGATGAACATAGTCTATGGCCCTCACGAGCAAACGGCATGGTACTTACCACACGTTTGGCAGCCTCTTCGCGATCTCGACGATCCTTTTCCTCACGTAAACGCTTCTGCTCTTCGGCAGCCTTGCGTGCTTCTTCCTCGGCCGTTGCCGCAAAGTTTTCAAACTTAGCTCGCAGGTTCGACGGTTTGGCCGATCCGATGTCCGGCTTCGTTTTGGAATAATTTGTACCAATCTTATCCTGCTCCTGAAATCCAACGGCCGATTTGTCCATTCGATCGTTCTGCACACCAAACTTGCCGCCGAATCCCTGGAAAAGGGCAACACAGGCGGTTAGGTTGCTGATAGGTCATTTTGATGCAAACCGAACGACAGTGCAGAGGGATTAACCGACTAGTACGTGCGAAAGCTCTAGAGAATTTGCAGTGGAAGCGTCCGTGATAAAAACCAACACCAGCAAGAGCAAACATCAGCCCAACACCAGCCCAACTCCAACACAAGCCGATAACGGGATGCGGTCATCCCGACTGACGAACAAATACATTACTCACAATTTTATGATCGAGCTGGCTTTCGTGCAATTGCGGTTTCTCGACATGGTCCCAACCTAAGGCCGATTTGTCCTTTCGGTCGCTCTGGACACCAAACTTTCCTCCGAAGCCCTAGCGGCCAAGATGATCAGTTCCATTATGTCGTGTCTTGTCTTCCCACTATAACTGTCCCTAGTAACCGTAACCACGCCCTTGGCCTACTTACCACTTTGTGATCAACCTGGCTCTCGTGTTTCTGTGGCGCCTCCAGATGATCCCAACCGACGGCCGACTTGTCCTGGCGGTCCTGCTGCACACCGAATTTGCCACCAAAGCCCGTCTTGTAATCCTTCTGGGATTCGTGCTTGTCCACCTTCTCGACATGATCCCAACCGAGGGCCGATTGGTCCACACGATCCTTCTGTACTCCAAACTTGCCACCGAATCCGGAAGCGTAGTCTTTCTGCGACGCGTGCTTTTCCACCTTTTCGATGTGCTCGTGCCCGACGGCCGACTTGTCCATCCGGTCCTTCTCCACCCCGAACTTACCGCCGTAACCGTGAGACGCTTTCGGTCCTTCCAGGCGCTTCTTCTCCGCATCCGCCTGCTCGGTTTCGTGGCGCAGCTGATGCATATCGATAGCCGCCGCACTGCGGCCACTGCCCTCGATGGTTTTCGAGCCCCAGCGCTGTTCCTGTTCGCTGACATCGTTCACAAAGTCCGGATCTGTCTCCCAATCGTCATCCTCTGCACCTTGGCCCGCATCGATATCTCGGCCTGCCGTTGATTTCCACATTTTTGCTCTTGTAAGCCTGTTGCACCACACTCTGGGCGGTGGTTCCTCTGTTTACGGTGAACAGCTCTCGTTGCCTTATCGCTTCTGCTGACTCACCTCTTTTGCCGAACCCGAACAACCCGATCCGTGGCAAACCGTGGAACCGGCAGGAACTGTTGTATGTTTTATTTAGAAACTGCAGGTAACGCGATTGTAGACTGTTATAGATTACCTATATACTATAGATTACCCTAATGTTTGACTATAAATTACCTTAAACAATCACAATTAGACTAACTGTCGCAAGCGGACGGTCTGAACGATCGAGAACGAAATCCGCAAAAACGACCGCGACAAGTTCCGAAGTTTTTTACACTTTCCCGGCCTGATTTTCCAACGGGAACGACGGTGGGAGTTGCAAATGACTCTGATTTTTCTTATCTTTCTTTTTTATCACAAAATACAGTAAATACAGTACAAAAAACTTAAAAATTTCTGTTTTTTACAGAGAACTTGAACTTGATAGCACCATTCGCAGCAACCCTGGCAAACAGTGCATTTGAGCAAAAATGAGCAAAAATGAGCAAAAGTAAGCAAAAATGAGCACAACCGGCAACAGAAAAAATCCGGCTTCATTCCTAGCGTAAGTTCCGTTTTTACACTTTTTCGAAAGAATTTAACCGTTTTAGGATAGTTTTAGAATATACCATGAGGACGGACACATCCACACGCAGTTCGGATGGCCAAGAGCTGGTCGATGTCGATAGTTATCGCGCGATAGTGAAACAAGCGACGGAATTGGTAAGCGTAAACAAACGGTTGTTTGGTGTTTGGCCCGCGCTAAAACTTGGTTATCCTGGGTATGTTCCTTTTCAGCGTCGCTTTAAAACTGCCCTGTTCTGGGCCGAGAAGGTCACTGTCCTCAGCAACGACGATCCGCGCGATGTGTACTGGGAGGCACAGTGTATGTTTCACCTGCGGGAGTACCAACGGGCTGCGAAGATCATCTGTAGTCGGGAGCTGGAGAAACGCAACCTACTCTGCCAGTATCTGGCCGCCGAGTGTATGACCGAGGCGAAGCAGTACCAGGCCGCGCTGGATATCCTAAGCTCGGTGGATAGTGAAACGCTTTCCGTGGCCACCACAACGGTGCGCGATGAGGGCACGGATGGATCGGAAATCACCGGTGGTCTTGGATACGATGAGCCAAACAGGAACGAAATCTTGGCCTCGGTGTACTACCTCAAGGGCAAGGTGCTAGAAGCCATGGACAACCGTTCACTAGCGATGGATTGCTACGTACAGGCCTTGAACAAATCGGTATACTGCACGGAAGCGCTCGATGCCCTCGTGCAGCACGATATGCTGATGGCTTGGGAGGAAAAGGAGCTTCTGCAGCATATTCTAGGGCCCCAGCAATCCATGGAACCAGAGCGAAAGATTCTGAAGCGGCTCTATGAGAGCAAGTTGAAGAAATACTACGAATCGATTGTTCCGGTAAGACCCGTATCTCTTCTATTCCTAGAGCACCGGCTCCGACTAACCTGAACCTGTATTCTCTCATTTAAGCTAACGAACCCTGAGCAAACGCCTACCCTGCCCGGGAATCCCATTATATGGCAGGAGTTGAAGGAAAAGATGAAAAATAGTAAAAATACGGATTTTTCTAGGACATCGAAGAGCTTCTTAACACCGAGGCAAAAGTCAGAACAGACCAAAATTATGTCGCCGGCGAAAAAGCTTCTGGAAGATATTAAAAACACTCCATCGTATCTCATTCATACGTCGCTTACGAGAGCCTCGCTACTGGGAGGTGGCGGATTTTCCGGCGGTTCCACAGCGCTGGGTGATACGGGAATAGCGAATAACTCGACCCGCAAAGAAACCCCCATTCGGTTCACCTATCCACTAACAAGCGTCACTGGAGCGAGTGGCATTCCGTATGCTCAATGTATGAGTAAGCTGGAGAACAGCATCGATCTCTTGACGGCCGAGGCGGAGCAATATTTCTATCGAAGTGACTACAAACGGTGCATGAAAATACTGGATGCCATCCTGAAACGCGATCCGTACCACAGGCGAGCGCTAACGGTTCAAATTGGCTGCTTGGCGGAAACGCGCGCTATCAACAAGCTGTTCTACGTCGCGCACAAGCTAGTAGACTTCTATCCAGATGATGCAATCTCGTGGTATGCCGTCGGTTCCTACTACGACCTCGTCGGCAAGAGTGATCATGCCCGTCGCTATCTCTCCAAGGCGACCTCACTGGACCGCCTATTCGGTCCGGCATGGTTGGCGTATGGTCATTCGTTTGCGAAGGAAAACGAACACGATCAAGCAATGGCAGCCTACTTTAAGGCTACGCAGCTGATGCGAGGATGTCACCTTCCTTTGCTGTATATCGGTGTTGAGTGTGGCCTAACGAAGAACCCGGAGATGGCGGAAAAGTTTTTCTACCAAGCGATGACGATTGCTCCACTCGATGTGTACGTGTTGCATGAGCTAGGCGTCATTAAGTTTGAAAACGAACAGTACGAGAGCGCCGAGCAGGTACTGCGCAACACGCTCGATATGGTGCGCAGTTTGTCGAAGCAAAACGGTGAGCATCTATCCGTGCGCTGGGAGGCTGTGCTGAACAACCTTGGTCACTGTTGCCGAAAGAACAAGAAGTACGACGAAGCGCTGGAGTACCATCGCTGGGCGTTGTCGCTGAATCCGCTTAACGCCAAAACATTCACCGCGATCGGGTTCGTGCAGGCACTTACCGGACAGCTGAGCGATGCGGTTGATTCATTCCATAAAAGTTTATCCCTCAAGCGGGACGATGTGTTTACCACCACGCTACTGAAGCAGGTCATTGAGGATTTGGCGGAGGAGCAGGATGTACCGTTCTTTTCCCTGGAAAGTGCCGATGATGAGGAGAACGTCGACAAGGATGGCACGACGGTGGAGGATGAAATGTCAGTGAACTCGGTTGAAAAGCCGTCCAATGTTCGGCCTCATCCAATTGCTACGGATAACGTTCTCTTACCGAGTCGGGTAAAGTTGCGATTCGATGAGTGTGACTCGAATGTGTCCGCACTAAGCGATACGAGTGCCGATGATATGAGCATGGATATTTAGGATGGGTATTGCTGCAAGCATGTCTTTGGTTATCGATTCCGATCGCCGAGACTCTCGTTGTTTGATGTATTATACTATTGCTTAATATCCAATAGAGTGTGAAATACAAAGTCATGTTGATCATTTATATCTATGCCGATGACTGTTCTTTAAACCTAATTTTTTTAGTTATGACGAACGGATGAATAAGACGCTCCAGGGCATCGCTAGCGATAAGTATGTAAGAGGACTTGTGTATAAATTATTTATTTCTCTTTTGCGTGATTATTAGAAGAAGAAAAAAAACAGACATTCACCCATGCGGGAACCATAAGTGAAGGCATTATTCTTACATCGAAAGACCTGCCTCTTCGTACGATTTAAAAATCTTCTCCACCGACCATATGTAAGCGGCCGTTCTCAGATCCAGACAGAGCTTATGCTGGGCCGCCACCTTCATGATACCCTGGCCGGCCGTTTCCAACACAAATTGTAACCCGGACGAAACGACGTCGGCCTCGCTGGCATGCTCGAAGTAGTGTTTCAGCTGCTTCGTTGGCAACACCGTCACACAAACGCCCGCACTTCGCAAGGATTCCTGTACCGAGGCCAGCACCTCACGCAGATTGTGTGCCTCATGGCGGAAGGACAGCTTACCAAAGGAGATATGATTGATGTTCTTTAGGTACTCAAAGTACGAAGCCGTCACACCGCCCGCATTGCAGTATAGATCCGGTATGACGAGGATACGGCGCTCCTGCAGGATCTTATCAGCGGCCGGTGTCGTTGGCCCGTTCGCGCCTTCGGCAATGATTTTGGCTTTAATTTTCTTCGCATTTTCCGCAGTAATCGACTTCTCGACCGCCGCCGGTATGAGTATGTCGCACTGCTCCAGCAGCAAATCACCGGCAAACTCCGTGGCCTTCGGGAAGCCCTTGATGGTTTTGTGTTCCGTTTTGTAGCGACCCAGTCCCTTAATGTCGATACCGGTGGGGCAGTGGAGCGAAACATCCCGTTCAATGATACCAACTACCTTGCAGCCCGCCTTGTGGAAGTGCTCGGCGGCGTACTGTCCCACATTGCCGAACCCCTGTACGATCACCGTTTTACCCTCGAGCCCCGGTTCCAGCCCGATCTCGCGCATCCAGTTCGCTTCGCGGGCAAAACAGTTGGTGGCAATATAGACACCCTTCCCGGTCGCTTCGATACGCCCTCGGACACCACCCTGATTGAGCGGCTTCCCGGTCACGACCGCCATCGTGTTAATGTCCCGGTGGCCAAACGTTTTCCCGTACTGGTCCGCAATCCAGGACATTTCGCGCGACGTCGTACCCATATCCGGTGCGGGCACATCGATCCCCGGGCCGATAAAGTTCTTCTTCGCCAGCTCGACCGTGTAGCGGCGCGTGATGCTCTGCAGTTCCTTCTCGCTGTACCGGGACGGATCAATAATGATGCCCCCCTTGGCTCCACCGAACGGTACATTGACGCAGGCACATTTGAAGGTCATCAGTGCCGAGAGAGCTTCCACCTCGTCCTGGCACACGTCCAGCGAGAACCGAATACCACCCTTGACCGGTAGCCGGTGGAGACAGTGGTGCGACCGGAAGGCGGTAACCATCTCATACTCGCCACTGTCACGCCGGAACGGAAACTGTATCTGCAGCGTGCTCGAGTTGTTCGAGATGATCTGCAGGATCGCTTGCACCCGGGCCATCCGACGTTCGGCACTCATCGTCGGGTATTTGCTCATCGATTCGATCAGCTGCGGTTCCAGCACCAGACAAGCCTTGTGGAAGCAATACTCGACCATCTTCGAGAACGGTGGATCCTGCTCGGTCGGGATGGATTGCAGGTGCTTCGGGATGGTGTGTGCCTGTCGGCGAAGAATGCTGAAGGCTTGTGCGCCTCGTAACATTGTGTCTCAAAACTCTTTGACCCCCTTCAGGTAAGATCTCTTAGCAGAACGCGTTTCTGCTCCGTATCTGCTCCGTGCACCGTTCACTGGCAAACTGCTTAATGCTTCGATTTACTCTACTCCACAGCTTACTAGGGAATCGTTGGAAAACTCCCAGTGCGCATCGAGGTACCAGGAGCACATACCGTTTCCTGGTTACCATACATTCGAGGCTCCATCGACCTCACGTTTTCGGGTCTAGCAACCATTGCCACGTAGGAATGGCGAACGTACCGTTGCCCGTCTATTTCGGTCCGTCGGAAAATTTGTCTCCCGAGGAACGGGCCGAGCGGGAGCGGCTGGAGCGGCAAGAGGTAGCCCGATGGAAGCATCGATTCCTTCGCCTGGATGCGATCAAACCGGGCGAAACGGCCGAGGCGCAGGAGATGCGCTGTCTGGACAAGCGCCTCGTGCACATCGAACGTGAAACGACCCAAAAGGAACTGCTGCTCAAGGTAAGGCACGCACCGGTGCATCGTCGCGAGGCCGAACGATGCCGCACCATTATTCTACGTCTGCTCGACGAAACGACCGAAACGAACCAGAAGATCGCGGCCACCAAGATCGACATAGGAGAATTGGAATCCCAGATCAAGCGTGCCCACCTGGAGCTGCAAACGGTCACGAAGGCCATTCCGTCGGATTTTCTGTTCGCCGAACAGTTGGAGCGTTCGTGTCGCCAGGTGGCAGCCCTGGAGTCACGCCTTCATCATGTGCGGACCCAGGAAAGTCAGGTGCACACCGAAAACCGTAAGTTGCGTGAGCAGCTCGAGGGAATGCTCGAGGAACGGAAACGCTATAACCGCCAGTGGCAACAGTACGTCCAGCAGCTTGCCCGGAATCGCAAGTTTCTGATCGACATGATCGAACGCGCCACACTGGCCTTTAACCAGAGCGAGGAGCTGTGCCACCGGATCGAATCACTGAAGGCGCAGGAAGCGCGCGAAACACGCCAGCAAGTGAACGAGATGATCGAAGTAGACCGCCAGATTGTCGGCACACGTCACACCAACGCATTCCTGCGTACGAAAGGTGCCACGAGAACGGTGGCCGATCTGGATCCGGCCATCGTTGGCAAGCGGAATCGTTTCAAGCGGGGCTGCCTCGACCGGAACACCCGCTACCGGACAATCATCGACGGTACACAGGAAGCACTGCAGCTCCAGTCGATGCACGATGTGCTGGCGCTGATCGAACGGCAGCAGGATAAGTATATGGCGCTATTTAAGTACGCGAACGAAACGGATGCCCAGCTCGAGGCTGCCACGGAGAGGGCACGCGAGCTTGAAGAAGCGGCTGACGAGGCCCAGGAAACCTATCGTCGAAAGCGACTCGCTCACGAACGCAAGGAGAAACAGACCGAGGAGCAACTGGAGCAGGCACGCCAGGAAACGGAGCAGCTTGAGGAGGACGTTTCGTTTCAAGAGGCCGCTCTCGAGCTAAAGCTGGAAACCGTCGAGCAGGCGCTGGAGTTGCTGGGGTTCGAACGTTCGGCCATTGTCGCACTGATGGGTGGCACAACCCGCACCGATCGTCAGAAGCTTACGAAGGAAGCACTCACCAAAGCGCTGGCTGCCATCGAACGGAAAGTGATGGAGCTGGTGAAACGCCGTCTTCCGGAGGGTACGGTTCCTCGTGACACTGAGGAACGAGAACCAGAAGCGGTAGCCGCACTGTGCCAGCAACAGTGTGCCGAGTGTGCGGAAGGACAGGACGTCAATCAGCACGACGAACACATCGTCCAACCGACCGAGGACGAGCGTATGGCGGAGAACGTACGGAAGCGGATGGGCGCACCGGAAATGCAGTACCGGCTCCACACGCTCAGCCAGTGCAAGCTGCCCCGTTCTCGTATGCTGGTCAACAAGCGCTACCAGTAGATTCGGTGTTTGGTGCCGGATCGGATCGGATCGGATCGGATTACTTTATTCTAAATTCACGTTCCTCGTTCACATCATTTGTCGTTAGTTGTTGGTTCCTCTTTGGCTGGCGGCTGCGGTTCTGCGATCTCCTGCTGCTGATGCGGTTCCACCTCATCGTACGGGTAACCGGGTCCGTACGGATAACCCGGATTCGGTCGATAGGCTGGATAGTACGGTCCTGGGTACGGGTACGGTGCCGGATAGGGATAGTACGGTCCGGCACCAGGCTGTGGATAGTAAGGCTGTCCAATCGGATAGCCCGCACCAATCATTCCACCGTTGTTGGCACCGGGCAACAGGGCACCGACGAAGCCCGGTGGCTTTAGGTTTGGCTGTCCACCGGAGGCAGCGCCGGAGCTTCCCTTGCAATTGTACATTCGGTTCAGCTTCTCCAGATCGTTCCACGAGAATCCATCCCGCTGGCCCATCTTGGCCGTACCGAGCGATTGCTGCAAAAAGGGGGTCGAAGAAGAGGAAGAAGAATCGAATGAAGGAGCAGATGGCGTGGCGTATAGATTGGGGCAAGATCCGTTTATTTTGTTGAATAAAAATGGGGTTTATGTTAAAAAAAAAACGAACGGGAATTGGGCGGTGAGGTGGTGAGGAAGAGCGATAAAACGATTAATTTGTTCGAACGATGGCTCTCTATCCCTGAGCTCCTGGTGTACGAGCGATGGACCGGTCAGATGTGTGTTTAGCGACGTGCTGGCGCCACTTTCGGGTCGGTTCCGTTGTTGGTGTCCGCATCGCCAAACAAACTGCCGATCATGTTGATGATGGCACCGGCCACCTGTCCCCCATTGGCACTGGCCGGTCGCTGTGGACGCTGTGGACGCTGTGGACGCTGTGGACGCTGGGGACGTTGCGGTCGCTGGCCTCCACTGTTGGTGGTCGACGGTCCCGTTTCGGATCCGGTGCATCCGTACATGTTGCGCAGTTTTGCGATGTCGCTACTAGAAAACCCGGAACGTTGGCCCATCTGGTCGCCACCGGAGCGCTAGAATATCGGGTAGTAGTGTTGTATGTATACCAAGGATGCGCGGAGAATGTGATGATGGCGATCGTATCGGTCGTGGATCGTCGTGATGATTTTGTTGCCCTTATGCTTCGTGCGTTCAGTTAAATGGTTTATGTAAAAAAGCGGAGTTAAGTGCGGGAGGGGCGCGGCCCCACAATGAGGGAACTTTATTTTACCAACAACAAACTAATAAAGATATCTGACGTCGAGGCGCGAAAAACCGATCAGTCCGCACCATCCCAAGGAGTCGAATCCCACAGGCGAGCATTTGACTGGAAGGAAGGGTTGTTCCTTGTGTCGAAGTCCAGATCCAGGGGATGATTTCGGGCGTGTGAAGCGATGATGTTGGTGTTAGTTGGATGGGTGTAATGTGGAGGAGTGGCTACTGTACTAGTCGCACCCATACATGGCCCTAATCTTGGCCAAATCGTTCTTACTGAAAGCCTCCCGTTGGCCCATGGTTCCGCTGAATGATTTCTGCGCACAGAGAGAACACACACACAGACACACAGACACGCACACAAACACACGGTTGTCACGGGTATGTATGAGCAAAGTGATGAAGCCTGTCCCCCCCCACAACTTTTCCACTTACCTTAGCTACGATCGTTGGCTGCCCGTTGGAGGAGAAAGCATTGGCCGAGTAGTGCATGATGCTGCCGTAATCGTACTCGACACCGAAGCTGTTGGTCGTACCTTGCTTTGCCTTGTCGAAGTTGTTGGCCGTACCGGGTTTGATGTTCTGGGTACGGATCGTTACCCAGCTATCGCGATCCTCGCGGTTCTGTTCGTGCAGAAACCCGAGCGCGTGCATCATCTCGTGGATGATGGTACCGACGAGCGTCGTACAGCCCGGTATCTGCAGGTTGACCGCCTGCTTACCCCCGATCCGTCCGACACTCGACCAACACCCGCTGCTGGAACTCTCGAACGATACGTAATCCGTTTCGGCCATCCGTGGTACGAACCGGATGCACGTCTTCGCGTGATACTCATTGATGGCTTCCTCGATCAGCTGCATACCTTTCGCATCTGTGTGCAACCGTGCGCGCGCGTGTGTGTGTGGAGTGGAAGGGAAACCAAAAAACTGTGAAAAAAGGGGCCCCAAAAACCTGGATGACACTCCAAAGACGTTACTTACCAAAGTTTCCGCCGATCACGAACGGTACGACACCGTTTGGCCAGCGGGTGGCGGTGCTGGCCAGCCCATTACGTCCGGCCGGGCGATCGATCAGCATGTCACCCTCGAGGTACGTACCGAGCTCCTCCACGTTACCGCCGGCCGCAGAGGGATCGAACGCATCGACCAGCTTGCCAACCGATTCGTCCGGTTCACCGTACAGTTCCGGTCCGAGGTGTGACAGATCGATCCTCGGGTCCGAGTTCTCGCCCAGTTCGTTCTCGGCCAGGTCAGAATCACGCAGGATCACACTGGCGGCCATACTGGTGCCGATGAACGTCGACACTACCAGCGCTCCTTGGAGCAACAGGACGATCGTTTCGTGCTTCTTCCTTGGTGACACCATCTTCGAGCCGGGAATGTCGCTGCAAAAAAGGGCGATTGGATTGTGTGGACGCGTTGACGAGTTGCACCGAACTGAACGGTTAGAACTGATTAAATGTTCTGGGCCGGCGGGCTCCGTATTTATATGTCGCGTGTGTGCCACTCCACCTCGCCTTCAACTTTGGTACCTTTGCAAGGCCGCGTGCGTGTATGTGTGTGTGTCTCTCGTGGTTCTTACGCTTCGTTCTACAACCGCGAGTCCGCATTTCGTTTATTGCTGCTGCTGCTGCTGCTACAGGTTAGTATGAATCAAATTTGACTTCAATTTGTCACAGCTACAGCAACAGCAACAGGAACCACGCGACAACAGACAGGAGGAACCGGGTTAGCAGCCGCCGTTGCCGCCGTGGCCACCGCCGTGTTTGTTTTGTTCCGTGACCGATAAGACAACAGCGCCACCCAGCCAACCGACCGATCGAAGCCGGTTGCTTCTGCTGCTACTCACTGTTCCTTGGCGCTGTTCTTTCCCCACCTAGAACGCGCCATTGTGGGGCACCCCTCTGTGTCCGTACGTCGTCGTTGAATCGAAAGCCGATTCCGATGCCGGTTGCCATTATCACCCATTTTTTTTTGTTCACTTCATTCTGGCGTTCGATTGGCGCCGCTTGTAATATGGCTTATTTTATTTTTGGCGCGCAGAACGCTTCGGAACGGGAGTGAATGGTTTGAACGTCGTCGTCCCTCCCTCTCTTGACCTTGCTCTTGATTGCTGGCAATGACTTCCTCGTTCTTCCCCGAGGGAGGGATGTCCGGTTAACCGATTCCGTTGGAATCAGATTTTCATAACGCCATCTTTTGCGGCGAAATGGGGCGCAGTGGGAGTACGAGGTGGCGCTGAGTCGGTTCTGGTGACGGCAAAGAGTCACCTCCAATTCCATTGACCCCATTACTTTATGATCATTTGCATTCGCGATGTGTAAACGCCTTCCCCCTTTCCTCATATCGGTGGTACATTTTTCATTTTTATATTTCCATTTTGGCCGTGAGAAATCAGCCAGCTAAGGACGCCCCCACCAGAGCCCACCCCGGACTCCCGGTCCGGTGTCGTATGGGAAGGGAGCTGGAGCGCAACCGAACCGGTCCTCCCAGGGTGGGACGAGGGGGGAAATTGGGTGAAAACATCGTTTGAGGACACATTGAGAACATCGAATTTTACGGGGGGGAATTTCTGCCAAATTACCCGCCATAAAGCCGGGCTGGTTGATGGCCTTAATCTCCTGGCCCATGGGAATTAGAGACCGATTAGAGGCTCACTTGGGAGGGATCGCGTACTTGGATGGACACGGTTGCTTGCGTCTGCTAAAGCGATGAGCGAGTGACGTCCTATCGCCGATGGAAAATGACATTTTCCTTGAGAGTGCTATAGTCTTTTCCTACTAGCATATACATTTGAATGTAAATGTTCTTCGCTATTTTATGAATTTCAGAGTTTATCGTGCTTTCGTAATGTCCAATAACCATGGAATGTCGAACAATGTGACATGTATTAGGTTTTTGATTTTGTTAAAAGAGTTTACCACTTGTTAAGGTGAAAGTTCTCAGCCCTGTTACTTATGTCGTTTTAAGGCATCAACAAACACCTTTACAACGCAATAAGTGACTCTGCTCATAATAATAATTACCTACTGTTTTATTTCTCGAGTGAAAAATGTTGAGTTTCGTGTCGAGAGGGTCGTACACTGCGAACCTCTGGAAGCTGGCCAAACAATTATCGACAGCAATTGAACCGTTTGAAGCCAGCTCTGGCTAGAAAACGGTCAAAAACGTGATAACGGTCGACCACATATTGCAAAACCGGTCAAGTGCTATTTACCAAATGTCGGGTGGGGAAGTGTTACCCTCCTCGCTGTAAACGCCAGACATTGTTCCTTCTGATTACAACTTGAATGAGTGCATAAAAAAATATTTTACACTTTACGAATGTATCAAAAAATGGATAGTTGATTGAATTACATCAAAAGATGCGGAGTTCTTTCGAAACAAAATTCGAAAATTGTCTGAAAGATGGGAAAAAGTAGTGGCCAGCATTGGGAAATATTTTTATTAATGTAATTGTTCTTTCAGTTTTGAAAATAAGTGTATTTTTGTCTAAAAAAATGGGAAAAACTAATTAATAGACCAAAGATGACACGAAGTGTCGTTGTAGCAAAGGTGGGTAAATAGTCTTGGATGATTTGTTGTTCTAACAGAACCATACTGTCGGTCCTTTATCAAGAATTGAACTCAAACTTGATCGTAGATCGTACACTATCGGTAGAATTGTGTTTAAATATATTTTTCGTTTTACTGTTCAAAGGTTTGTTATTTAAATTCCGAATCCGAGAGTCTGTATCGTAGGATACGTAGCTGTAGCATATTTCATGGCTTTAGGGACAGCAGCTAGTTTCATCGAAAAGCACCCTACTATACCTTTAAATTAAATTTAGTATCAAAAGTGCTTACCAAACATGGCTTACGCATATTGAACCTCGCTTCGGTAGTTTGGGTTGCTAAGACAATCTGGCAACGCTTTGCCTAGCTACACGGTTAACGATAAGGAACAGTATGGCGTTTTCTCAGATCAACAGTTGACCATGTTGTCCGGAACTGCCCGTGGATCCCTTGGGGTTTTCGGAGATTGTTGGTCGTTGTAGCGGACATTGGCTCTGCTCGTAATCTATGAAACAGAGACCTCCTGTGAATACTTGCCAGAAAATTATGAGCAGCACAACCACACATGGCTGAAAGAACCCTTCACTGTGCCTGGTATCGTCGAATATGTGATAATTCTTAACTATAACCTTCGGATAACAAATTAGCAGTTATCATGCGCGTCATCTTTTTCCACAAACATATGCTTCTACGATTGTATGACCAACTGTTACTTTTTTCTTTCAAAAAAACCCACGAAAGCAAACAGCACAGATCGGGAATAGTACAGTTGCACAAGTTGGTAATATAGATTTTGAGCTTTTTTAATTTATTTCCAAATTTTCACGCTTTCCGTCCACTATCGTTTTCCCCTCCTCTTTCTGGCGAATTCTCTTCTACGATTCGTATTTTTGTTTTGTTTTCTTTTTCCATCCGCTTTCACGGCACCGCCTCTTCTAGGTGTTTTCTAGCATTATATCTACATCGAACAATTAAAGTTTACAACTGAGTTTGCTCGCCGATCTTCGTCCTTATCTCCGGGCCGAGATCCACTGTAGGAGGATCGACCGGACCGTAGCTTCTGCATGCATTGCTGCTAGACTATCAATCAACACTTCCGCGCAATGAAAGATGGTTGCTTTGATTCGTTTAATGCTTTCTGAAGCGCCTGACAATCGAAACCAATGGCTTAAGCTACAAGTAGATATCTTAGTACTGCTGGGTTGCGGTGTTTCCAGTTTCTGTGTCTGTGTTCGCCGCCTGGGTAAAGAAACACGCATCGCATTTATCTATTGGGCCTTCTTATACTGTTATCGCGTTCACACAGCTTACGGTAGAAGAACAACTTAACCGAATGCACACGTACACGTTACAGACACCACAGCAGATACGCTCACACACACGCACATACACACACTCACACATATACAATTTTGATCGATTGTTCGTGCCAGCCGCACTTTCTTCGAAAAGGCACGAAAATGAAATCTATTTGTGAACGCAAAACCAAAATATCAAACAAAAACTCGCTAGAAAAGCTATCTGAAG
>NC_064874.1:39376902-39409402 GCF_943734745.1 Anopheles darlingi
AGGTGACGCTTCGAAACGATTCCGCTGGCCACTTTAAGTGATCGCGACGAGGTATGTTTACCCCAGCACATTATGCCACATGATGGTCTCTTTCTCTTCTCCCGCCTGCCTCCCCTAAGCAGGTCTTGTGGTTTATGGTTTATGAATGAGCCTCGCTTTGAACTGGAACCAACCAATGGGTCGTGGTCGTTCATTCATAAAATTGCTATTTACCTCCTGGGCCTGGGCCTGGGTCTGGGCCCCGGGGCCACACCATGCCGGATTGTTTGTCCAGCTATTTATGTTGCTCCGCCACGTTCTTCGCTTTGTTTTTCGGCAAACGGAGCGGCTTTTCGTGTTTGATAGTAACAGCGAGCGCGAGAGAGGTGGTTCCGTTCCGTTCAGTTTGGTTCCGTCAATATTGACCATGTTTTGGGCGCGCGGGGCAAGCGGCGTACAAACAGCGCACAAATGAAAGGACGAGAGCCCGAGCCCTCGGGTAAAAGGAAACGAAAGGAAAGCAGCCAGCAATTATCGGAATGCTTGTCTCTCGGCGGACGTCGGCGGTTCCATCTAGGCCAATGGTCTATGATGGTCTGGGTCCAGGTATCGCACCACGATCACGTCTTTGAATAGTTTAGAAGAGAGGAAGGATAGATAGTTCTGGGACCCTTCCGCCGTTGGGTGAAACATCTCCAGCGAGTGTAAGGTTAATGATCGATGGTTAGAAACCGATTTTACCATCCGGTCGAAGGCTCTGCCATTGAAGACCTGGAAGTGCCGGTCAACAAGGCATATACCAAACTGAAGGACGTCCCTATTATTAGGGAAAAGAAGTTCAAAGTCGCCGAGAACATCATTTACATAGAGTTAAGAGATAGCATCAGTTTTATCCCGAAAAAAATAATTTACGAAATCGGTTAAGAAGAACAAACTTAGATAACTTGTATAAGAATTAAACCCTGATTAGAAATGACTAAACCCAGGATTATCGAAAGGTTAAAACTGCGTTAACCTAAGTAAATTCCCCAAATGAAAGATGACGTTAAGTTTTATGTAAGTTAATAAATAATATTTGGAACCGTGGGTCATAGGAGGCTTAACATAGAGTTTCGATAGACGACGAATCCGGGTTCCTTCGATCCTACAGCATCATCATCATCGTCATCACCATCATCGTCATCATGCTGATCATCTTCCAAGCATAATTGAAACATCCGCCACAAAGTAGGCGTGGTATAGACGCTTCTAATCTCGCCAAGACGCCGTCATCGCAATCTCCCCTCCGTCCGGGCTCCCGGCATATACTCTCTATGCACAGCATGCTACGTTAGAAGAGGCGCATGCGCCGCCGCCGTCGTCGTCGTCGTCGTCGTCGTCGTTGTCGTCGATTCCCTTCACCAACCATCGCTCTATTGGAGGCTGCTTCGATCTCGCGCCTATTCGCGATTGAAGTCTCCCAAGACGTTCTCTCTCTCTTGCTCTCTTTCTCTCTCGCCTCTATTGCTTGGAAATCAGAAATCTGTGGAGATGATGGTGATGCTGATGATGATTCGAATCGCGAACCAATCATCGCCATAGCCCCTTCTACTCCGGCTTCGGCGCTAGAAGGAAAGCAGCATACACCGCCATCGATAGAAAGGCCCACTGGCCAGAAGGAGACAAATCCTATCTCTCCCCTCGAAAGATCCAGCGCGTGGAACAGAAAAGATAATAATGATGCGCAATGCGTGGAACAGAGACGACGCTAGGGATGACGGCGCGCGTGATGAGATTCGTCGTTTTTCCGCTTCATTCGGTACACGGACCGGACCAAACATGGGGTGGTGGAAATTCGCGGTGGAAAAATCCTTGACCAAAGGAAAACCGGAGGCCACACCATGGCCCTGATTTGTGTCATAAAACAGCATAATAGGCTTATGGCCCCCTGGCGTTGGGGGTCATGGGAAAATTCGGTCCATTTTAATGGCAAGGCAAGGACGGAAGCTGGAACCTTCCCCCAGCCCATTGAAGAACCTTTTCCGTCCGAATTTTCCCGCAAACCAACATCCTCATCATCATTGAGATCGTTCTCACGAAGCAGCTTACTTTAGATGCGTACTGACTGCTGACTCGTTGCATCTTCTGCGCCGAAGAGGAACAGGTTGTTTGCCTTCCTGTCCTCCCTTATGCACGCGCATAGATCATTGCACCGAGTGATTGCAGCGAGCGAGCGAGTGATCGAGTGAACGATCGAAGCCTTGGTTCGTGGTCGCGGAACTGGTCGTTCGGCCAGCGGTCGATCGCTGGCAATCTGTCATCGGGGTCGGTGTCAGGTGAACGATCGCGTGTATCTCGCGAGATGTCCTCCCGGCAGCCGTGGGCCGTGTAATGCATAATTATGCATAACTTGTTGCTGCAGCAGCCTCCCTTCCTTCCTTCCTTCTCTGCTTCGGTTGCTGCTACGATTGAGCGATCGATCGAAATATGTCCCATTTGCCCTTATCACCATCGCTAACCAGACGACCCAGGGGCTAGACCTAGGCCACCTTTTCTACGTCGTCGTGCCGTTGAGTCGCCAGTGAAGCGCCATTTCTGGTTTGGATCGTCATCGATTATCGCATCCCCCTCCCCTCCGAGAGAGAGCCACCATTTATACCGCAGGGCCTGTCTGCGGTGTTGCAAGAAATCACGATCATCAACACACACGCGATGCGCACGGAACAGGAGCACTTGCAGCGTGTAATTTAAAATTAATTTTAATTTTCATATTATAATAACTGTTTAGATGAGCGCAGCGTCGTGAGTGCACTGTAGTGCGGTGTGTGTATGAGAATCTGCATCGGGTATTGCAACGATCATCATCGTCAGTGCCATTGCCATCGCCTTCGCCATCATCATCGCATCGCACAATCCACTCAAACAACGCCAGGCGGCGGCGGCGAGGGCTGCGATCGATCGATGCTGTGGCGCATCTGAGACGCATAATCTCTCTTCCTGCATGCAATTAGTGTCCGCAACTGCACTCAGCACAGTTCAGTCCGTGCACACACACACACACACACACACACACACATCTGTGAACGGGGAAGAGGAAGGCCCAAAAGGGGTGCTGCTGCTGCTGGAATGTATAATTATCGATTTTTATCATGGTGCGCTGATCGATTCGCACCGCCAGCAAAGTGCAAGCCAGTCGTGTGTGTGCTGCTGTGTCGACGAGATCAAGTGACACAACGGTGCTCATCATCATCATCATCAGCCATACGGGACGAACGCACATGAATGCGCGTACACGCCATCATCAACCGACTGAACACAAACATACACACACATCACACATGTGATCTTTCCACAACGCGTTCGTCCCAGCCCGTTGACCGGTACTATACTTCCTGGTCCGGTTGGTGGTTGTTACGTGCCCTGGCTGATGAGTTGGAGCTCGGAAACGGAGGGGGGGAAGGGGGCAGCAAAAAGGACCCGGGGTGGGAACGACCAGGCAGAGGCCATAGAAAGCGAAAAGGATGAATGAAACAGAGTACCACCGAGAGCTGTATGGTGGATCGCGGTGCATCGATCCCAGTCCCCCTCCCCACATTTCTGGACAAAAAGGAAGCCAGCCGCGCGACAGCGGCAAGCGCAAAAAAAGGCGTAAAAAGCCCCCCCGAAAGGAACTTAAAGAACGAAAAGACTGCAAAAAGGAAGGAATGGTTGCCAAAAACAAGTATAAGAAACGCATAAACGGCGCATGGAAGGTGACCGAGAACGAGACCGAGAGGATCGGCCAGCATGATGATCATGATCATCATCATCACATCGTCCCTTTTTCTGTGCGTCGTTCACGTCCCCCCGTCCCTCCGTCCCCGAGTCCCTTTTTCTGTGGGAATTTTTTCACCGCTTCGCAAACGCTTCGCATTCTTCCATGGCCTTCTTGTTCGCAGCAAGAAGAAGCAACCCGCACACAGCAGCAACAGCAACCGATGCACACCTGTTGCACTTCCGTTACCGTTCACCGGATCCGGTCGACACATCCGGTCCGGTGTGGAGGATGGGGAGGATGGCCGCAGCAGCAGACCGTCGTGGGGTCTGGTGGCTGGTGAACGGTTTTACGGTTGATTTGAATCAACCAACCTCATCACCACCAACATCAAGCAACATCAGCATACTTTCGGGGCGGGTTGTTTTTTTTTTTTTGGCAAGTTCCGATTACCGAGGAACGATGACTTATGAGGACGAGCACGACGACGACAATGCAGACGATGGTGCAGATGATGCGCCTGATGATGGATTGCAAGGAGCCCGTGCAAGGAGGAGAAAAGTCAATCGAGAGTGGAAATCGATTCCCCCCCCCCCCCCACAATTCCAATTGTGCGCTCCTTCCATCTCCTACCCCAGGACACGCCTCACGAACGTGTTAAAAGGTTAACTAATCGGGCCCTTGATTGCGTGCGGGCGCAAAGACAATACGGTGGTGTAGAAGTGCAACCGGAGATGGGAAAAACGATTTCTTTTCGCTCGAGAACTACCGAACAGAATTCTGTCACTCTGGCGGGCACCGTCGTCAGGCAACAGCCTCCTCCCTTGTTCTCCCCGGGCAACAGCGAAGGGGAGTTTTCTCTCTGCGTCCGCCGCCTCGAGGCGCGAGAGATGTCGCGACGACGGAAATTACACCGGAAACCGGAATTTCAACCCGGCGCACAGGAATGAGGCCAGTGACACGCGTACCCCGACGACCGAACGGAGAGAACGGGAGAGTGCACAGCATCGGACGGAGATGCCACCCTGTCATCAGGACGTTTTTAAGGCGATTTCTTAAACAGAGTAGGCGGACGGTCTTACAAAAGCATTAATCGAAGTGTGCCAGACGATGGCTTTAAGGACACATTTTAAGCATTTTACGGTGGTGATGTTCGACTAAATGTCTGTCGTCATCGCGTCTTGTCACGGCTCTTGTACGGCGCGTGCACGCGTTTGCGAGATTGCACACACCCAAACACGGGTGGGTGGCCGCAACGCTGACATTGAAGGACACCATCGAAATGGCACTATCATCAGTAGTGAACCTCGTGATCGCGCACGGTGCAGAGAAGCGGAAAAGTTATGGATTTTTCGGCATTTCGGCGGGAGGAGGAGGGTCAGAGAGGAGCCACCAGCGTGCAATCGTTGGCCGATCCGCGATTGGGTTGCACTTGGCCCACACAGATGACGACGACGCACGCGGGCCCCGCCGTGCGCTTAATAGAGGTCATCGCATTTTTATGATCAATTTCGGGTCGCGCCGTCTCTGGCACGGTGTTGTCATAACTGTTGCTCCTTCGAGCGTGATTGAACGATCTTTGCGGGCCGTGTGTGAAAGAGGTTTGGACCGATAATCAAGGTTCTCGTCGCACGACCGGCGCGCGCGTGTCTGTTACGCATCGTTGCTGTATCCTAACCTGACGCACTGCTACTGCTATGATCGTGTTGCTGCTGCTGCTGCTGCTGATGATGATGCTGCTGCTGCTGGTGATGATGGTGATGATGGTGGTGGTGTAGGTGCTGTAGCTGATGGTACAGCTGATGCGAGGGACTAGTGGCCGCCGGATCCAGATCGGTATAGTAGAGGGCAGGTGGTAGTGGAGTGGTCGAATTGCTGCTGCTCGATGCTGCTGCTGCTGCTGCTGCTGCTGCCGCCGCGGCACTTGTTGTGGTACCGGTACCGGTGGTGGTGGCCGCTGCGGCTGCCGCTGCAGCCGCTAGCAGCGACGACGTTGGCGCATAATCGGCCGCATACGGTGACACATTATCACTTCCGTTCAGCGTACCGTCGTAGCTTTGCAGCACCATATTTCCGCAGGGCCGGGTCTGGTTACGGTTCGCAACAGAACTGTTGTTGTTACTGTCGCTTCGAACGCGGTGCTGCTGCTGCTGCTGCTGCTGCTGATCAAGTTGCTGATGATAGGCGATGTTGGCGTTCGCTTGGAAGCCAGCACGAAAAGCGGGCAAATCGGACAGCAGCAAGCCCGTGGACGTGTCAGGATGTGGAGATTCGTGAGCCACCCCTAGACCTGAGGGCGGTTGCTGCACACCGAGACTGTAAGCACTGGAAGAACCAACAATGGAAGCAGCAGGATCGGCAGCAGAAGCATCGGCATCGCTGTACTGACGCAGGATGGCTACAGGATCATCGGATGGTGTGGACTGGCGGAGGAGGACTGGATGGTCCGGTGGCAGGAGCAGCAACGATGGCGAAGTGATCGAATCCGCCAGCGCCAGCCGATCGGTCGGTGCAGCCTGAAGCTGCCTTTGCAGTAACGCACACACTTTGGCTACTTTTTTCCCCAACTTTTGCACTCCTCGAGATGCTCAACACGACGGATAGAACGTCGCACAGTTTGATCGCAACACCACCAGAGATCACATAACCACCTCGTTAGCATCCACTTCGACACTATGATGAATCACACACAACACACACTCAACGGAAAAAGGAGATCCAACGAAGGATGGCTCCAGTAAGTACACCGAACAAAACACTATTCCACTGAAGACGACTGAAGATAATCAGCACACAGCACCGAGAGACCGAGATTCGAGATCAAGTTTCCACAATAACACAAGAAGCAAGGGCTCCACCAGGAGCACACATCACACACAATTGCTCCCCCCCAAGGACTTCAACCCAAGCCTTCACCACTTTGGGCGAACGACTAACGAACGCTCCACGGACGGACGGACGAACGAACGAACGAACGGACGGACGGAACCACACGCGACCGCGATGAGCTATTCCGACGGAGTGTTTCGTTCCGAGCGTTTCGTTTCTCATGTTTCATGTTTCCCCAGGTTTTTTTTAATCGTTTGCTCACGCTTCGTGGCCGAACGGCACCCGAACGGCCGTGCGTTCGTGAAAAGATCGCGCTGAGCCGAGAGAGAAAACCGAGCTTAAAGGGGGGGGAGAGCTAAGGTTAATTCGGGCTCACTTTTCGACGATTTTTTGTGAAGAAACCAGTCAACTTTATGGTTTTTATCTTAATTTCATATTAATATTTGATCGTATTTTGGGGAAGATTTGTTAAAAAACTACGTTCATGGCATCGAATTTAGGAAGGCGAGTTTGCAAAAATGTACATTTTGCGGTGCCAACCAAAGCTGGATCATCGGAAATATGCAAATCGCTATAATTTTGTTAGATTATAAGATTATCCAAGTAGCCTCGTCGAGTAAAAATTCCATAAAAATGGAATTTCCAATTTTTCCATTTTTGGTAGCCGGTTGAAGTTGAAAAAGTGATGCTACGAATTTCATCACGAAACAAGTTTTACATGTTTTATTTTTTAAAAGAGATGATCAACATTTTTTTATAACAACTCAACGGTTCTAGCTGATAAATAATGTAAAAAAACACTTAATCTGTAGTGTTTATGATTACAAAACGATCGGTCCAGCAGTTTTTATGCTTCGATGGGCATTGACTTTGAAAACGTAAGTTAAAAAAAAACCACTTTAACTAGCGAGATGCATTGAGTCATATTTGAAAAATTAATATCTTTGCTAGTTTTGCATCGATTGATTAACAAAACACAATACTCTTGAAAAGATAAACATTCACTGTAAAAAGTAAATGTGGATACCTTAGCCTCCCTTGATGAGCTATGTGCAAACCGAACACTAAAGTCATAGTATTTCATAAAAAAAAACTTTGGAAATGACAATCCGTGTTTCCAAATGATATGATTTGGCGCGAAAGGCAAAGCCTTGGGGGGACAATTAAATCGTTAACATTATGCTTACTCTCAAGGTCACATTTTACCATCAATTCGGATCTCTATTTCCACCATCGCTATCTGACCTAGCTATTGATTTGCTTCATTGATACGACCAAATGATGGAATAGAAAATAAAAAATAATATTTACTGCCTTTTTTAGTACGACATTTGTCTGGACAGCTAGTGACCAATACTTCGGGGAGCATCTTTAGTCACAGCCTCATGTTGATCATCATCATGATGATGATGGATAATCGTCATCAAGTGCGTGTCTGCGTGTGTGTGTGTGCGAGTGGGCGCGCGCGCACTGCCCCGGAACGGAAATAAACGAACATAAAATGCCACCACCCTTCGCATACCCTCTACTGCACCCCTCGTGACCGTCCTTTTCCCACACTTTACATGTGTGTGCGCGTGTGTGTGTGTGTGTGGCTGTGCAGCAGATCCTTTAACACGGTGTCCTGCGCACGTCGGTCAGCTCGAACACACGAACACACACACACTAGCGAGCATTGGATGTGAAGCAATTTTCGTGTTCGCGTTGCGTGCTTTTCCCAGGATCGCGCACATGTTGTGGACATGCGAGGGTGCACCGGGGGTGCCGCGGCCCCTCCTACACAACACCCGCAACACCAGCGCACCCCGAAGACCTCATTTTCCCATGCGACCACCTGTCGCCGTTTCGAAGTCACGAGTTGTGTCGAGGTTTCGGTTCCGTTCCGCCACACAAATGCACACACGCACACACAGGCGTGCGCAGGGGCACTACCACTCCCTGAATGATGCAAGGATGATCGTCATGGATGCAGCATCATCAACCGATGGTGGTGATCCTTGGAAGTGAGCTTAAGACGCGAGGACGCCACCGTTAACGTTAGCAAGAGGGCGCCCCTCTTCGGCTTATGGTTTCCGATCTGCGCTTCCATTGCGGACCAGCACGGTCCTCGTCCTCGTTCTGTCCGCTTTGTGCTTCCGTTCGTCTAACGAACGAAGGACTTCTACTTTGCATCTACTTTGCAGCTCTGTTGTAACATCGAAAAGACCAACGCGACCATTTGATGTCTCTATTTGATTAGGTTTGTGTCCTCTCTCTAACAGCGTCCCGAAGTACTGGAGTGTGCCTTTCGTGTGTTCGCTACTGGGACGCGGTTGTTTCTCACAGACGGGCAGGCAGAAGGCGTCACAGAAGGAAGAGATACATGATACTTGAGAGCGGCCTGATGGTAGCAGAAGCGATGGATGACACACCGAACATGAACATGAAACTCAACTCAATAACAAGAAAAGGACACACAAGGCACCAGGCCATCCCTTGCGCACCGCAACCGAAAACCGGGACTTGACTTGGGATAGTATCCTGTTTATCGATCCCACGGCATCCGTAGTGCTCAGTGCAGTGATCTCTAATGGAAGGTGCATCAGAATGCTGCTGGTGCTGGTGGTGGTGTTGGTGGTGCAGAAATCCACAAAAATGACGTCACATTCTTTGCCTCTGGATTTACCCGAGGAAATTACCCAATGACCCATATTTGGGACGAAGATCCACATCCCGGAAAACATCCGCAAGGAACAGCAACAGGTACGTCGTCTGGTGTGATTAGCCATGCATCTCTCTCCCTCTCTTGACTGTTGATGGTAATCCTTGTTTCCTGTCCCTTTGGGACGGGGGTCTTATGGCACCTTATCGAGGTGCTGCTTAAGAGCCCACCGAAGCCGAGGGAAACCAAACAAAACACAACAAACCAATGCGCCAGCGACCAGTGTCCGTCGAGCCATCGAGACCGGGCGCCTGCCGCTGCCTCCGTTCTCTATCACTTTCTCTCTTTCGAGGGTGTATCGGGGTAGGAATACCGGAGGTTAGATACTTGATATCAATGGTTCTCTGCCTGCCATCGAGGAAGGGAAACCCCGGATAAACGGATGTGAACAAGCCAAAAAAAGAGAGAGAGGGCGAAAGAAGAGACTACCAAGAACCGGATGTCGGGGAACAATGCGGTTCAATGAAGGACCGGAGGACATATAGCACACGACGACACACACCTACACACACACACACACATGTACACGATTTGCGTTGTTCGATAAGAGATGCGACACATTCCTCGTGATCCTTTCGATAGCCGGACAGCAGCAACAATAGTGCCACAACTCTTGGAGACATTGTTAGGAGCTGAATTCATGTATACCCTTGGTGTGTGTGTGTGTGTGTCCGTTCAGAGGAGATAATTGGTTTATCGCTTCGGAGTCGTGGCCGAGCCGAGCCGAATAGGACATTCACAAGGCTCGGTGATCGGAGAGGAGTGCTCATCGAAGCGTTACCGCTGCTCGAGTTGCTTTCCCGTTCCAGGATCCAGAGTTCTTTCCCCCACAAATCATACGCTCCCACGATCGGTATCAGCGTCTGTGTGTGTGTGTGTGTGTGCGTACGGGGGCGCATACCCGCTTTTCTATCGAATTAAAAAACGGAACATTCTCCACTTAATTTTATGACATTCTAGGGTAGAGAAGGGGCGCGCGACACAGACACACAATAACAGAAATGACTTACGATCATGCATTACCACCGTTACCACCTGTTTCACTCGTTCGCCGAGGGATCGCCGCGATCATAATGGCAGGCAGGACACCTTCCGACGACGCCAACGGCCGAGAGGGTGTCTCTCCCTCGCACACAACATATCGTTAACAACACCGAGGAGTGGTGGGCACTGCGGACGTCACTGAAGCGTTAAATGAATATATCTGCCTTTGCTGTTCTGTGACTGAGTGTGTGTGTGTGTGCATCGTAGGGGGGGTCCTTTGCGCCACTACACAGGACCACACCGTCCCCTTGTTTCTGTTCGAAATCGAATCGATCTGCGGGTCTCCCTGTTCCACCCTGGATTGTGGCTGTCTGCATGACTGCCTGCCTGATCGTTCCAACTAAAAAAAAAAGGGTGACAGATACTTGGGCCGCCTAGGGGAGGATAAAAAGGTGAGGAGGTTGCTGGTGAGAAAATTGAGTCCCCCAACCAATGTCAAGCAACCTGGCTAGCTAATCAGCTCGATCATGCGATCATTGCCGGCGCGAGAGCCATTGCTCATTGCTCCCATTGGGGACCTCCGACCTCTACACACTACTATCCATCAAAAAACCCGTATCCAAGGGAAAGGGGGATGGTAAAAACGCAATAAAACGCAAATACTGTCAACTGCGTCAACTGGTGGCAAGGTGAGTTTGAGTGGCGCTCTCTGTGTGCGATCACGATCGTGGTTGCGTGTGCGTGTGTGTGTGTCTGTCGTTGAATGATGGTGGTGGTGGTCGATGACGACGACGACGACGACCATCAGTGTTTTTTCCCACGGTTTATTTTTAATTTGAATGCTAAAATGTGATGCATTTATCTTTTTCACTTCTCCTCCACAGCTCCTCGTCTCTGGTACCCCTATTTGTCACCTCGCAACCGCCCAAGCCAGGCCACATCATTTCGTTCGTGGTGTTTGCGTGTTTCACATTCGATTTACCGGGAGCACGATCATCGCGCGCTCTGATCTTGTTGCTGCTGTTGCCCTTGTGTGCCCTCCTCATCAACGTGCACGGTGGTTTGTGGTGGCCGGAATGGAGGGAAGGGGTGCTTTTTAATTGTTACTTCCAAAACAGCCTCGCTCCACGGAGGAGTCAGTTCGTTGGAATCGCGCACTGTCACCAAATGTCATCTCTCTCTGCAAAGGCCCCTCCACCATCATCCTTCACACAAGCGGCCAGGCCAGGGGCTTCTTTCTTGCCGTTACGTCCGGTTGATTTATGACTTGGGCCGACAGCGAGCGAGTGAGCGATGGTGGTGGTGATGGACGGAGGTGGAGGAGGAGGCATTACCACAAATTAAATTGAAATCATAATTAATTGGTCCGATTTGCGAACGAGAATATGTGGCCCGAGGGGGTCTGAGAGTGTCCTGTGTGGCGCGACAGAGTGACAGCTGTCAGATGGGAGAGGTTATGTTACTACCACACCTTAGTAGGCGATGATCCTACCACCGACCTGATCCTAGTTGGCAGTTGGTGTTTTCAAAATGGCGCATCTGCGTGGCCATCGTAGCAAGCGCGGCCAACATGTTTTGCGATTATCTCTAGCCCAGTTCCGAGGGCTCCGAGGGCGAGAGAGGGAGAGGATGGATCAAAAAGATCCATTGTGTCTGTACACCTCTATCTCGGCACCTTCATCATCATCCCTCCCTCCCGCCCCGTTTAAGGCTATTCTTCTATGCGCCTTTCTGTCTCAGGAACACACACACGCATACACACGCACACACGTGTGCGCTCTGCTCTGACTACCTCTCGTCTATGCCTCATCGCGCCCAGCGCCGACCCTATTGAGGGTCAATTTCCGGTGCTGACGCCCATCGGGTCGGTGATGGAGAAGACAGGAAGCAATAAAGACGGACGACGGGCTAGAGCGGGAGAAGATGATGGTAATCCAACACTATGCTGCTGCTGCTGTCGAGGCACTCGCATCGCGTCGCGTCGCGTCGCCATCTTACGACTCCTCCCGCTTCCCGTTCCCCTTTGGCGACGGTTAGTGTTGTGTGGCGCTATTTGTCGCTCGATTGGTGGCACTACTATACCACCACCACCACCACCGGAGGCACCAAAACCTCCCCGCGGGTACACACACACACACCATCCACAATCACTTTTCACTTTTCCTGAACCACACCGGCCTTTTTCGAACGAACGAACGAACCACCATCCAAGGAACCCTATCTTGCGTGTGTTGAGTGGATTGAGATGTGACCAATTAAATCAGTGCTTCCGGTGCAAAAAAGGGCATTTTGTGTTGCTCTCTCCCTCTCTCTCTTTCTCTCTCTCTCTCTCTCTCTCTCTCTCTCTCTCTCTCGCACACACACACACACACATGGTGATGGTGGCTTTCGTATTTCCCGTTCTTGTCGGGTTTGAGGCGACGATGGCGTGCGTGCGTGCAACCCCTTTTTTTTCTCGGGGCTCGGGGCCTGAGGAACCTACCTGAGGCCGGAAGTGACATGACATACAAGCAGCGGGGCGCGAGCACCCCGAAAAAGGGGGTTGTAACCGTAGCGCAGCGCACACGGTGCTCTCCCTCTCTCGGTCTCTATGTTTGGTATTCAAATTTTGCATCAGATAGAGCCCAGGAGCGAGAATATCGCACAGAAGCAATCATATTGTCTCTCTGCGATTGCGAGCGGATCCGGGGTGCATTCATCCTGTCAGCCTGCTCGTGTTCCGGTTCCGAACATCCCCTTCTGCTCGGTGGTTCGCCATCATTAGGGGCGCAGCGCCATTATAACCAAAACCCCGCTAGCCCAATGGCTGATCATCCTGACGGTGATGATGCCAAGTGTTGATCCTGCCATTCTTCTCCCGGTGCAATAGAGGAGGAGGATCTTAGACAAGAATCTCATCTTTTTTTCACTTTCAGATTGCCTGTCCAGAATACTCTGTCTGAAGCAGAAAGTAAAAAAAAAGAGAGGAAGAAAGGATCATCCCCGCAGGCACATCATTAGACATTAGAGCATTACCGGAGCAGCGTGCACGTGCACGTGCATTGGATGCAATAAAACCGATCGCTAATGGCCGATCCACAGACAAGGATTCTTTTTTTTGGTCCAAAGTGCACGACGCGACGCGTCTTCAGCGCCAGCGAGTGTCTTACCCCCGTCGTGTCTCTGACTTTTGTTGGCCCGGGCAGACACAGACGGCAAGCTGTCGCTAAAACACTTGCAGAACAGGGCAATTGAGACGCGCAACTGAGACGCGCCTGATGTTGTATGGCCAGACTGAATGTGTGTCGCCGATCAGACGGGTCATAAACGAAGGACGAAAAACGAAACAAACGCTCGCAATGGGTCTAGTGCTCCTTGTCTTCGAAGTGCAGAAGAATCTTGAGCTTAAAAAGCTGCAAGAGATTGCGCATTAGGAGTGCTGCCAAATGGTTTCGAAAACATATAATAATAAAAAAAAAAACCGACAGCATTCTCTCTCCGAATGATGATCATTCGGGCGCGCTGTGTCCGGCTGCTGCCTTCATTTCGTACAGTTTCTGTGGTGCTGTGCTTGTTGTGCCAAGGATTTCTTTCCATTTTTTAATATTCCTCCAGCGTCGTCGTCGTCGTCGTGGTCGTCGTTGTGGTCGCCGTCATCGGTTTCGGTGTTCTCTTTGCCTCTTCACCTCGAGAATCGTACGCACTTCCGGTACTACCGCGGGAGGAAAAACACACCTTCTCCTTGTCCTCACCTCGTCCGTCGTCGTCGTCGTCGCCGTCGCGCATGTGCTTTCTTCTTTCCCTTCTTCATCATCTCTATTATGCTCCTTTTCCCTTCTTCATTACGTTCTCTTTTCCTTCTACTGCTGCTGCTGCTGCTGGTGGTGCTGCTATCCATTTTCCCATTTCTAAGCCCCCGGGGGTCTCTCTCTCTCTCTCTCTCTCTCTCTTAGTCGGTGACTCACACACATACGCACAAACACACACACGTATCGGGGACAGTACCTTTGCTTCGCTGGCACAGTAGAGCGGAAATGAAACCAGATACAGGCGACCGGATGGTGCATCATAGATTTTTAAGGTCCCCGGTGTCCCCGGACCACCACCACCATCACCTTCTGGGTCATCCATTCTCCACACACAACGACGACGCACCTTCCTCGGCAGCGAGCGAGTTTATGGTTTTTTTTCAATATGCTTTGTCTTTTTTTTAAAAGAAAAAGTGCTGCTTCAGCTGCGATCAGCGAGGCTCCAGGGAGAGAAAGAGGGAGAGAGAGAGTGTGCGCGTATCATTGCGCGATTGCTCATCGTCCTCTTCACTGTGCCCGGGGGGGGGTTTGACAAGGAACATGCTCATATAAGCCGCATTTGAAAACAACAACAACGGTTTTGAGCCTCTAGAGGGTGAGACGAGGAGCAGTGCGGTGATCATCAGCACTTCCGGCCGGTTGGTGATGGGACGCACGTGCGCACAAAGTCGTCGTCGTCGTCGTCGTCGTCGTAGAAGAAACACGCGGCACGAGCACGTGTTCAGATGCGTTTCGGATCCAAGAATGTTGATGATCAGATGAGGAGAAGAGATGAATAGGTCCTTCAGAAGATCCTGGAGGTCCTGGAACACACAATCGAATCGTGCTCAAGGAGAAGGATCATTGTCAGGATCGTTAGTTCTCCACATTATTGTGTTCCAGCCAACCATTGCCAATACATCCGGTGGTGGTGATGGTGGTGGTTGGTTCGATCGACAAGAAGCCAGCCTCAAGAGAGTCTGTTTAACATTCATGTAGTCCCCCTACTCCCGCTCTTCCACTCGTCCGGGCACGATGATCACTGTTGGCCGCGGTCCCCTCCCAGATTAGAAGGTTAGCATTTCCCATACTATACCAATATGTAATCATTTTCGCACGGCACAGCACAGCAGCACACACACAGGCACGCACGATCCGATCACATCCGGTGACCGCGATCAAACGGTACCGTACGAAAGGCTTTTGGAAGGAAACGCGAGCCTCACACAGAGCTTCTCCTTTCCCACCTTCACACTGCCCCACATGCTCTACTGCTCCATTCATCCATTTCATTCATTGACCAGCGACTGGCGACCGGCGACCGGTGGCCAGGATGCCAGAAAGGTGGTGGTTGGTCGATGGTGGCGGCAGCGGCGGCGGTGATTTAGTTTCATTTCCTTTCCCATGGATAGTGTTGTGTGTTGTGTGTGTGTATGCGAGCGCGAATGGGCGCGCGCGCGCCCGTGGCCCCACTTTTACCCAACCCCACAGACCCCACTTCCTTCACACCTTTCCACACACACACACACACATACACACACACGCCCCAGTCGCTTGACCCAGACGCTATCACAGGTTTGCTCTTAGGAGATTCGTTCGTTTTTTTTTATTTTGCCTTTTTCCTTTTTTGTCTGTAAAACGTTCTTCCTGTCCCCGGGATCACTCGGATAGAGTGAACGAGAGGGCGAGAGGGTCTGCTCTCGCTTTGCCTGGCCAAAAGGCCAACCGTAGAAACGGGTTTTGGGCTGGACTTAATATGTGCGCCTCGCTCGCTCGTTTGTGTGTTTCCTTGCGAAACGCGAAATGGAATCGCGCGGATCCCGCGATCGCGAATCGGTTTCCTGCGGGCCGCCGTCGCCGCCACCGTCGTGGTGTGGCGCCATAAGCACACCTTTCACCGGGTATGCGCGCAGCTTCTCACGAAAGTCATAACGGATTAAGTGTTGTTGCATCACACCAGCACCATTGGTCGCGGTCTGCGGTCACCGGATGACGCTGCTGCTGCTGGTGCACGCACGCTGCAAATGAGGTGTCCACCTTCGGCCGGTGTTGTGCCCAGTTCATTTCCATTTCCTGCCACTGGAAGGGAGGAGGAGGAGGAGCTGGCCATCTTATCGCGAATCCGTTCGAATCGCTTAATAAACGACTAATTAAGGCGCTCTCTTGGTCGCGTGGCTTGGTGGTTGCAAACCGAGCAATCCGAGATGGTCCTCATCCTCTGGCCAGACACGCATACACCGGAGGAAACACGCAAAGCGGATTTCTGTATCACGCGTACAGAGCGACGTTGGATTTCGAAATGAAGTCGCAATCGATCGCTCGTTACGATCTCGTTGGGCTCGTTGTGTCGTGAAAAATGATCATTTTCCTGGAACCCTCTTTTTTTTTTGGGGCGTGCATGGATTCCAGTGGCTCCTCCAGTGGGTGGAAAGGTGGGTGTGAAAAGGGGGGTGGTGCGAATCCGGAAGCGATAAGATGCGGTGTGACGTTGCGATGCGTTTGTGAGCGTACGATTGAACGGCCAGAGGGACTAATAACTTCTTCTTCCATCCCCGGGGGGAGAGGAAACATATTTTCACGGCTCCCCCCACCCCGTCAGTGGCCTCCTCCACTCCGAGAAGGCTTCAATGATGCGGTTGATCGGTTCGAGTTCGGAGCCGGCGGACTCACTCGACACAACTGATCATGATGATGATGGTGATCGTTTATTGCTCGTTCCCTTGTGGCCTGCCACCCTATCACCCTCCCTCCAGAGAGGTGCGTGTGGCCATTGTTCATCTTCCAGCAATTCTTGCTCTCCCTCTCTCTCTTTCTCTCTCTCCCTCTGCCTTGATGTGGCGTTTAATTTCAAACATCCGGTCCGGGCTCGCCGATCCGCGCGCTGTCTATTCTAGTTCCAGCAAATGGGCGAATGGGATGAGAAGGGAGGCGGTGCGGCTCCGCTTCGCGCGCCATTGGACGCGCGTCTTGCCTAGGACACACCGCCGCGTACGCGCACGCGTGTACAAAATACAAAAAAGCAGACACCGGGAGAGATCGATGCGTGCGGCGCAAACACGAATCATTGGTCAGACCAATGCACGCTCGCTCTCTCTCTTTCTCTCTCTCTCTCTCTGCTGACTAGTGGCGACACCGAAAGACGTCAACGTCCGCACCGCCACCACCGCCAGAAAACGGAACCAACAACGGCGACGACGACGACGACGACGACGATGGTGACGGAGGAACAGTCAACAGTTTAATAGAATATTCATTATAGATAAAGCCGTCGTCGTCGGACTGTCGGAACGTTGGAAGAGCAGAAGAGCGAAGAAAAGGAAGAGCCACAGGGTTCTGGATTCGCGACGATACCGCCGCACTCCTTCTCTTCGCGTAAACAACATTAAGTTCCATCCCTGGAAGCGAATTCGTTCTAATGACGTGCCAAGTACAAGCCAAGGAGACTACAAGCCAAGGTTCTACCGGTCGGAGAGGAGAGGACACACGGAGATACGTGGCCTCCTTTCGGGCGCTCGCTCATCTCTCAAGAGCGCCGCCAGAAAGGAACCGGAAATGAGCCAACCCCTAGGCTGCGGTAGTGGTGATGGCAATGGAGAAGGTGGCTTCCGGACCAGGGAACCGAAAGCCTAAAAGAAAGAGAGAACGAGAGAGAGAGAGAGAGAGGGCGCCTCGAGGGTCAACCGACCAACCAACCAACCAACCGATCGACCGATCGACCAAGATATCAATTTTTCGACAGCTTAACGATTGGCTTTTGCGCGTTCGTTCGTTCCTTCGTTTCCGTTCCGTTGCGATCGCGCGCACGCGGCCGCGGATTGGATTAGCATAATTCATCCCTTTCTCTCTGTGCGTGTGCTTGTGTGCGTGTGTGTGTGCGTGCGTGTGTCTCTCGATCGATCGATGAGTTCTCAAGAGGTTGGCACAGAGTTGGTTGTTGTTGTTTTCACGACGTGTGCACGAGGACCGGATTCGATCGATCGATCGGTCGGAGGAGCCTCGCTTCGACCGGGCGCCGGACGACGCGCCGGAAGTGTGAACCGTTAGGTGTGCGCGCACACACGCACGGTGGGATGAGGTGGCACACGACGTACGCACACACACACACACGTTTGACGGGCTTGATCGTCTTTCTTAAGCGCCAAAGGAAGTTCCCAAGCACCAGCAGCAGCAGCAGCAGCGATGCTCCTGGTGCTACGAGAAAGTGTCTCTCTCTCTCTCTCTCTCTCTGTCTCTGTCTCTTTGCAGAGGCCACGGAATGGCTCGACCGGCCTGGACTGGACTGGCGCTTCGCTTGGGAACTGTTTAAACATGCACAGACACATTTATATTCAAATTAGTGCGCTGCACCGGCGGCGACCCAACCCAGGGGCAGCGGCAGCGGCAGCGGCGGTGATCAAGTGTTGCTGCTGCAGCGATGGCACGCGCTCGCGCGCTCTCTGGCTCTGGCAAACCGGTCGCCACCGTGATCGCCACCACACGCCGTCCGTTGATTCTTTCGCGGTTACCGCGATCACCACCACTTAAGTGCGGCTGAGGTTGAGACAAAGAGGTGAGGTGATCGTGCTGCTATTCAGGATGTGCGCCCGCAGCACCAGCAGCAGCAGCAGCAGCAAACCGACAAAAAAGAGGAGGAAAACCGAAAGAAATCGCAAACCAACGATCGCGGATCGAGTGCAAATCATATTAATTCCAATCTTGTCGAAGGTCCGCGCGCCCGTCCGTTTTGGTGACCGTCTGTCTGTCGGTTTTGTGCTTTTTTGAGTTGGAGTAATGACCGGAATGAACACGGAAGCCCCACCAGGCGGAGTAGATCGCATATCAAGCCGAATGATTAATCGATCTCATCCTCTCCTGCATGGGAGAGCTCGTAGTAGTAGTAGTAGTAGTAGTAGTAGACTTACTTCCTCCCTTTTCTGCTTATTCGAGGGCTCCGGTTCCGGTCCGGAGACGGGAAGGGAGGGATATCAATTAAAAACGCTCGATCGAACCGAACCGTAATTGATCTTTGGACGCAGCGTAATTATGCAAATGACACCCAGAGACGGCAGACAGCAGAGACAGAGTGCGCTTTTCCTGACTTTCCTGACTCGGATCGGAACCGGAAGGAAGGAAGGAACTACCAACAATCCATCATGGGCCATCCGGACGAGCCGTCTCTGCGTCTAATGCGCGGTTAGAGTGCGTTCGCTAATTCACTTAAACGCTTATTCAGCCTCTCGATGACGACGATGACGACGATGACGACAGTCACAACAACAGTGCGCACTCGCCCCGTGCTCGATCCTTGCAAAACCGGCAAAAGGGTTGGCGGCCAAGATAGTGCTGGTAAACTGCTATCTGTGGAGCGGGCTTTTCCCTTCCACTGATAGCAACAATGCGAACGACGCGCAGGGGACCGCTTATCGAAAAGGCAACCACTTTGCATGAGATAGAGAGTCGAGAGTCGAGGGGGAAATTCCGTATCTTCCCAAGGGGTTGGGTTGGGTTGGGAATGCGAAAACAACACCACACATGACACACACTCTCCCCGATGGAGGCGGAGACGCCTAGAAGCGGCGTATCAACGCGTCCATTGGTGTATGGATCCGATAGATAGATCGTCGTTCAAGGGACTTAGTGACTATCGCTGGTCGGTAGAGTGTCAGCCACGTTCCGGAGTTTCAAAGGAACATGAAGATAAAGAAAAGACAATCTGCCACACAGTACACCACCACAGCACTGGCCACATACACGCTCAGGCGTCCACCCATTCGTTCGATCGATTAAAAATGCAAACTGCAGCTGCTGCACCTGGATGCGATGTTGTGGCGATGCGCATCTGCTGCTCAACTACTGGCGGTTTGATGGTGGTGTCATTATGTCCACCGGAAGTGACCTTGAAATCGTGAATTCGGATCGCTTCTTATGGGGAGGACTGGGTAATGGGAACAACTGGGCACAAGAATGTCTGGAGTGGCGGTCGCCAGGTCAAGGTATGTTGCGGACCAAATCAGTCTCTGGTCGGTCAGAGCGCACCTTAGGCCGGGATGACGCTTGACGCTGAGTAGAATTTAACATTTTATGCTTTTCAGGGTTACTTTAAATGGTTCTGAAGAATATAATTGTTAGAAAACATCCTTTGCAATATTATGAAAACGCTATTGTAATATCAAACGTTGTTCTTCAGTACTTTGCATTAAGTTTAATTGCTTAATAGAAGTCTTGTTGAGTTTATCCTAGAAAAGAGTATGCCCAGATACTAACAGGTCAAAATTCCATTTGGATTTTACTTATTAGACACAAACTTCTCTTGAGTTTGTAGATCTAATAATGGATGGTTGATCTAAATGGAAAAAGCAGAGTATAAGATATTCTATTCTATTCTAAGCAGAGTATAGATATTCAACGGGTTGGAGTAGAATAATAGTTGAAAGCATCAGAAACCTCAACGTCGCAGAGTGTTTCATAAAGATCCTTCTGCATATGTTCTAAGTTATAACACTTCGAAATTCAACACAATTGATGCATTATTTTAAGATGATATAGACAATATTACAATATTCTAATAATAGATTGTGTTTTCAAACAAAATTACTTTTCATTCGAATGTGTTGACCATGATTTGATGCCAAGATCAATTTGATTAGTTGTCTTGTTACAATGAACCCTGTTAATAACAATGTTAACAACAACCATCTTGGTTGTATTAAACCAAAAAAAAAAAACCGGTCAAACCTTCCATCACGATCACCATTCGACATCTGCGTTGCTGCCCGTCAGAGCGCGATGGATGTCGCTTGACCACGATCGATCGATCATCGCACCCCCTACCACAAAAAAAAAATGGGGGTTGGATTTAGTTGTCGAAATCTAAATCCAAATCCAATTCCAAATCGATCGCACCAATGGCGATCTCATTTGAATGTTGTTTGGAAGGAACAGGAGGTGGTGGGGTGATCGACCACAACACAGTAGAGTTGCCTCCGTCCTCCCATTTTGAAAAGACATTCGCCGGCCACGCCAGCGCTAAGGCGTGTCTGTGTCTGGCCTCCCCCCCAGCGCCGGGGGGTCGCGATCTACTACAATCTCTTTCGCCTCACGTGGTTCCCAGGCACCTCGACGTAGATGGAGACGCAATCGAGACGAGATCGCCAATCGCGGTGCGCGCATCAACGACACACATGACCTAAGCTGCCGGCCAGCCAGCCACACGATACACTACGCCGTGGGTGGGTGAGTTTGCAATGTCGCAATGAAAAACAATCGACAAAAAAAATCGGAAAATAAAAACCGAGCAGAGCAGAGAAAGAAACGAAGCGAGCGAAGATAAAAAAAAAAAAAACAACAGCACAACAACAAACGACCTTTTCGGTTTATCCCACCGATCAACATCAACATCACACGCTGATGTCCAGAGCCGCCGATCACGCGCATGTGCACGCGCGCGCACCGCTAAAATTGAGCAAACATTAGTGGCACCGTTTTTGCTATTTTTAAAGATACATTCATTCGCTGCTCCGTTCGATCGAGTGCCTCCGTTGGTCGAGTCGGTCGGTCGGTTGGGATTATGTCAGGCCATCGTGGCGGGTGCGAGGCGGTAAGAAGGGAGGGTGTCTGCGTCTCTTGTCGAGCGCAAAATTTATGGATCAAACCAGCACCAGCACCAGCAGCATGGACTAGCAACCTTAACCCGCATTTCACGCCATCTTCGGGCCGGTGGGCATCTTCGCTTCATTCCTTCTTGGTTGGCCGGCCACGAGAGGGAAAATGCTCTGCACGATGCAGTAACAGCAACCTCTTTAACGGACCGCGCGCCACGATCACCACCTTCATCATCATCATCATCATCATCATCGGGCGGCATCGTATCGTGTTCGTGGTGTGCGAGCGCGAAAGGAAAAGCCAAAGTAGGCGGCGCGCGCAACCGAGGAAAACTAATTCATAAGTTTTCCGAAATTCTATTATCATAAATTTGTGGGCCCAAAGTGGGGCAAGGTTTGGTTACTTTTGTTTTTCTTCTCCTTCACCCCTGCGCCTGCGTGAGGTCAAAACTGGAGTATAAAAAAGAGCGAAAGTGTTGGCCGCGGAGGGGTGCGTCGAACTGACATCTAGCCCGAGTCCTTGAGGGCAACTCCTCCTTGAGATTTATGAGAAGCTGTCTGCTCACTGGATTGACCACCGATCGATATCACCGATAACTTGTCGCGATCGTTGCAACGATCATCATCATTGCGACAGTAACCGTTTGACATTGTTGTTGTTGTGTATGCCGGTGGTGTGAGAGTGATCACAGCGCGTGTAGCGTCTGCACACACCTGCAACAGCAGCGAAGTAAAACTGCGAAACAACATACAACAACATTAACCACCCCTTCAAAAGCGAAGCAGAAGCCGAACTCGTCATGAGAGGAAGGAAGAGCAAAGCTGGTGGAAGCGAGCAGCGAGGAAGTCTCTTTTGTTTTGTTTTTATCTGACCAACGACTAACAGACACACACACACACACACGCTCGCTCGGAACGGTTGGACGATTTTTAAACCGGCAGAGAACACCCGCGCCCGCGATGGACCCGCGCGTTGTCCCGCGCTTTGCATGTATGTTGGCATCATTGGAACCTGGCCGTGGTCGTGGACCGGGGTGCGTTCCGCTGGACCGCCACCATCACCACGATCACCCTCATCGGTTTGTTTCGTCGTTCGTTTGTCCATCGAGGGGACCAACAGACCACCAGCAGCAGTAACAACGACAACGACAACGTACTGCATTAGCCTACATGTGCCACGGACCGGCACAGAGGAGAGCTTTTTTGCTGTCCAAACCCCACTTCTACTCTTCAACCCCCAAACTCCCTCCCTGCCATATATTTTCCCCCCCATTTTTGGTCCGAAAAGTTGGAAGTTTCTAATGAAGTGAGTGGAACACACACACACATACACGGGTGCGCGGGAGTGAAAACAATGATCACAAACCGGGCAGTGGGTGCTGGGTGATGGATGGCACACAGTGGCGGACGAGAGGAACCGAAATGCACTGAAGGGTAACGACGACGACGCTCGGTGACGACGATGATGACGCTGCTGCTGCCGTTGCTGCCGTTGCTCCAATGGCCACCGGGGTCGTTCGTTGGTCACCCTTTTTCCAAAGGGTTCTCAACGGCTTTTTTGGACCGACACACCGTCGGGTGACAGGGTTTTCCAACAACAGGTAACAGAAGAGGGGACTGAATGTCCTCCTGTACCGGAAGTGAGCTTCAAGGTGAACCAGATTCTAGACAACCGACAACAGGAGGAACGCCGATTCTGCTTTGGAATCCGGAATGGTCTAAAAAGGCGGTGCGGCGCGCACTGTTGCTGTTGTTCCTGTTGCTTCTATTGCTAATGCTTATGATGATGGTGTAATGTTACGCCACCACCAAAACGGGAATCCTCGAGAAACGCTTCCACTTTCGCAGGCAAGCGTCTTCCAAGAAACACACACTACTGTCACGTTGTGGTTCTCCGGACGGGGGGAAGAAGAAAAAAACCCGCAGCACAATCTGCCGCGTCCTTGAGTCACAACACACTGCGAGCAAAATGGCCGCTCGAGTACGCCGGGAATTTGCGTGGCGCGCGTGATTCAAGCAGCTAGCAGCGAGACGGTTCGCCGCCTCAACCTTATCATCGGACCGGGTGGTTCTGAGAAGCGATGCCACGGAGTATATTGCTGTTGCTGCTGCGGTAGTTCTTATCTTAGTGGTTCGCACGATCAACGCGGTGCACCACAACAAACATCATCATCATCTCCTCCATCATCATCATTGGCGTCTTCATTCACATTCGCTTCATGACGAGGCATACGCTCATTCATCCGCACTGGCCACGACTGGCTTCATTCATGCAGCACTCAAAAAGGGAGGCCGAAGAGGAGCAGCAAGAGGAACGGTCTCCTTCATACCAGAGAGCATGGCATCCAATGCTCCGGGAGAGGACACCTGCACATCATGCAGCTTCCATCATTCCATTCCAGCATAACAACAACACCTGGGACCGAAGTGAAGTCCACTATCATCATCATCATCCACTCACTCACCATCAATCACAAACACAGAGGGAATGGGACGAGGAATGGGATGGAACACCCCCTTCTGTCGACCCTCGCGGGACTGATTTCCATGAATGGAGCAACTCGACTGTGGCCACAGAGTGTGCAGAGGGACAACGGAGAGGGCAGCAACTCGACCGTGACATGACCGCGGAGAGAACCGTCGTATTGCTGGTGATCATCATCGAAAATGAACGGGGAACAACCAACCAACCAACCGACCGACCGTTCGTCCCCTTCGTTTTAAAACTGCAAAATGGTCCGTTGACAACCCCTGGAGCTTGCTGGACACCCTCCAGCTCCCTTGGTCGGTGCTTTGGCATTTTTGGGACGCACACAAAGCGAGATCCAACGAGATCGTTGGTCCATTACCAATAGCAGGAGTAGAGCCGGCAGCAGCAGCAGGAGCAGCATCGGTGGTGGCCAATGAGTGTGCACCTTTCGGAGATCGATCGCGCGCGCGTATTGGTTTAGAAGGTTTATTAGAGGGCGCACTTCTCGCTACCATCGCACCGCCATCACTATCTCCTCCTCCTCCTCCTCCTCTTCCTTTCCTATCGATCGATCACATGATCATAGTGTTTTCCAACCACTCCCCAACAGTCGGCAATCAAACGAAATGGAAAACACACACTCCATCCGACCGCAACCCAGGTCTCATCAGACCCCGAGAGGGGTCTTGTGGTGGTTGGCCATTTGCTGTTGAAAAAAAAAAAAAAGGGAAGCAAGACGCGACCCGCCGTCGGTGGCCACTGAGTGTCGCGAGTTCCATCCATTTCCATTCTTCAACGCCGCGCAGTTCAATATTTATATCCCTGCCGGGCCGGGCCGCTAGCGAATGATCGATCAAAATTATAGACCCGAGAGAGCACCCGCCAGGGGTGAGAGGAGAGAGGGTGGAAAATAAAAACCTTTTTTCGATATTCCTTCCACCCAACACTCTTCTTCCTCTTGCGACTCCCTCCTATTCAACGGGTTTGGATTGAGAGAAGACACAACAGACACACAGAGCACGACTCATTATGATCCTTTCTTCTCGGCGCTCGGCTTGCCTTGGATGTTGGAACTAATTATACGTTGCACGCACATATCCTCCTCCTCCTTCCACCCTTTTCTCGTCTCCCAGAAGGTCCCGGCGCTAGAGCGCATGAAAAAGGGGGTTTGCTGCTGAAAGGATGGAAGCTACTGCTACGTCGAACAGTCGATCAAAGACGATCGATCGAGCGGCGCTCGCGCGCATCTATGGACGATCTTGATGATATCTAGCACCTACCTCCTCTTGCTCCACCTCCGCTGCTGCTATTGCTGCTGCCACTGCTACCGCCACTGTGGTTGTTGTTGTTACTGTTGGAGGTGGTACTGGTGCTGTTGGGTGTCGTCGTACCGGGCGTTGTCGCGCTCGAGGCAGGGGTGCTGTTGCTACTGGTGTTGTTGCTCGTACCACGACCATACTCCTGCTGCTGCTGGTGCTGCTGTTGCTGCTGGCCACTTAACCGCTGAAGGGCACTGTTGTACTCGTTGAGTTCGTTAACGCCAACTCCCGCTCCGGCAGACGCCGCTGGTACACCGCAACCATCGTAGCTGTTGCTGCTGCTGCTGCTGGTTGTGTTGCCGGTTGCCACCGAAGGAGGCGGAGGACCATGCTCCAGGAGAGCCTTTTCACAATCTGCATAAAGGGGGAAACGAGAGAGAGAGAGAGAAACATGAAAATGGTTAGTCGTACGACCCTTCGAGTTTTTTGTCGCGTCGCGTTCGAACGTGGTCGGTAAAAGGACGACAAGGAATCCGTTCCCCCTTGTTTTAGAATTCTCCTCACTGCCGCTTTTTCGTCGACTTCTTTGATAAATCAATTGACCGAGCGTACGCACAACAAAAACACAACATGCCCAGAACCGACCAAACCTAAAACCATATTTATCAATCAATCAAGCCAATGGACCGCCCCTACCCGGGCGCCTGTTGCGCTTCTACTACGGTGGCGTGCTAGGGCGCGCCCGATCTGAACCCCACAAAAAAAGTGGTTGTTCCATTTTAGAACGGTTCGCCGGACGTTGATTTGATTTGCCAAAAACTCCAGCATCCATCCAGCCCAGGCCCGAGGAACGCGGAAGGGAACGCAAATGCGGCCACGCAAAAGCACTTTATGTCTGTGTGCCCGGGGACGTTCAGGAGGGACCATCCTAAAACGAAAAAAGGGTTGGCCCTCGACCTCTCCATGCCCTCCCTACCTTTCTCTCGCTCGCAATTCAATTTGTGACCGGCGTTCATGAAATTATCCGGGTTAAACATTGCATTATCGGACTCTGATTGACGACGACGAGGACGACAACGACGATATGAAGGACGACCTGGAGGAGGACAAGGTGTGCGCGCGTTCACTGATCTTATTTCCTACATATTTTCTTCTTTTACTCGTGCACCTCGAGAAGGACGCGAAAAGAGAGTTGGAATGTTTCTATTTGAAGCGATTGAATTTGAATTTGAGCGACAAAATGGCAGGACATCAACCGGTTGCTAAGGTTACGGGGCAAGTCAAACGCTCCATCTTTTTGACAACCGGATGGATGATGCGTAGGCAGTGAATGTCGCCGGTTGCTTTGGGAATTGGAAAAGGGCAAACGCAATTCATTCACGAAATTTCGAAGACGGCTGCCCAAAACTCAATCATCACTCGGCCGGGGATTCGGAATCAAACTGTTCCGACGCCAATTGGTGTTGGATCTTCCTTCCTGTCAATTGACGGACGGACACAGAGAAATCTCTAAATCTGTGTACCATATCGAAGGACCTTTTGACCCGCAGCCCAGACTGGGAGAGAACATTGATTGCAATGCTCGGTAGCTCATTGCAGCAGCAACAGCAGCAGCAGCAACAGGCCTCAATAGGCCCGGGTGGCTCATCGAGTTAATTGAGGCAAATCCGTGGAGGATGATGGTGCTCTGTTGCCGTTAACTCAATTAACCCCATGGGTACGGTTTGTAGGGGGGGGACGCCCCCCCCGTGTGCTCGTTGCTCTTTGGTCTCTTAACCGATTTATGGCAATCCGAGCCAATTATCCAATCTCAATCACGATCACGATCGTGAGCCGCACTGGCGGGGAAGAAGCGCACGAGAAACGCACGAGACGATTGTCTTGCCTGGGGGTAGCGCGCCCACTGGTTGACACTTGCCATCCACGTCTGTTGGCCTGCAGCTGACCCCGTTCTCTGTAAGTGCACTGGGCTAGTAGTAGCAGCAGCAGCAGCAGCAGTGGCAGTACTAACAACATGATCATCGTCCTAGGTCGCAGACACGCACAATGTTAGTTGGTTGATGATGATGATGATGTACCGTGGATTGTGCTCGATGATTTATTGTCATTCCATTTGGTGGTAGAGTACGGTGCTACTCCTCGCCCTATGATTATGCTTTTGATGGTACCGATCGTTCCTACGTTCTGCATTCATTTCGTCACAAACACACACACACACACACACATATGGCACGCATGCACATCATCGTCACATCGCAATGACGCCGAGAGTGGTGGTGCAACGGAACACACGTTGGTGCCGACGGTACAGAACTCAAATAACATGGACATGTCCAGCGCTGGTTACCGTCACGTTGCATGATCACCGTTTGGCGATCTCATCGTTCTGTGTGTGTGTGTGTCGTTGTGTGGCCACCAGGTACTTGCTGGTCAGTCTGAGTTGGATTGCAGTTGCCGTTGCATACATACGACCGGTTGCACCCCATCCAAGAGGGGGTGCTGCATTGATTAAAATCTCATTAAACGCACATCGCGCACATGTGCGTGTGTGTGTGTGTGTGTGTGTGTTGGTGTGTCGTACCATCTGATTTCATTGTCTCCACAGCGCTCGTTGGTGGGCAATTCGCAATGCGTGTGCAACCACCACCAAGTAGGCGCGCGCGCGCGCATAGTGACCATCTAGTGTGCGCTTACATTGTCGCTTCATTGTGTGGTAACCACGTAACGCCTGCTTTGCAAGGGACCAGGAGCCTTAGCAGTAAAAATAGCATTAAAAAACAAGGACAATTAATGCCAATTGTGTGTCACCGAAAATTCTGCTGGGCTTTCCTGCGGTCCTGCGCTGGTGGTGGTTTTCCAATTTGTGCATCATCAGCACCATCCTCTTCTTCGGCACGCTCTCCAGGCAGTCAGCAACATGATGGTAGTGCCGCCCTCACGATGAGTCGATGGTTTGAAATGTCTCGACATGAGCGGTGACGACCCTCATCGTGACCACTGCGGTCGAAATCAGTGGCCAACAACAACAGCAACAACTCATCGCTAGCTGCCACTTGAACAGTACCAGCATCATGTCGTCGTCTTGTTCCGAGCAACATCGTCAATCGAACCGATCTCGTTTGGTGGTTTAGGTTGCCGTAGAGGTTGGTTGTCTTGGTTACTCTTTTGGCGACTTCTGCGATTTCCGCAACCTTACCTTTCTGCAGTATTTCCAGGTGCTCCCAGAGGATGTCGCCGGTGAAGGGTGGTGCGATTGCGAGGAAACCTTCGCGCCCGAGTCCGACGATTTCACGGCCACTCATCTTCTGGAACGGTTCCTTGTTGACGCCCTCCAGCGAGAACTCCTTGATCGACCAGTTCAGCCAAATCAGCACGTGCTCCGCCGTCCATTGCCGTGGATCTGCGTCGTCGTCGTCGTCGTTGTGGTCGCCGTCGTTCGTGGACGAAGCAGCAAGAGTTTCCGAAAAGAACAAAAAGATTAAAAACAAAACAATCAGACAATGGTAGCAGCGGTAGTAATGGGAGAAGAGGGAGGTCAGAGATGGTAGTGGTGGTGGTTAAGAATGTGGCAGACCTGTGTGTGCCATTCTCACCCTTGGAGTGAAGAACCCGACCGAACGTCAAGACGAGAAGGACACAGTCCGATGGCTGAGGGGGAGGATGGATGCCGGACCACACAAAGGGTCATAAAATATTAATTGCTAACGGATTCGCCCCCATGGATAGCCGCTCGACTGCCGGATGGCCGCTGCACCAAGTCGCCCGAGAAGATGGCCAATTTGACTTTGACCTTTGCATTTTTTGGCAATTGGGCCACCGTCAATTAGGTGTTACCGACACTCCCGTACACTCGTACACTCGTGGCGCTGAAGGTCATCTCGAACGTACACAACCATGTATGACCATGGAGACCACACCATGGGACTGTTGTTCCCCCCGCCCTTCAATGCTGTGCTGACGGCTGCTATGGGAACGCCGACATTGGGCCGGAGCTGGGGTTGGATAGTGAAAACCATCGTAGTGACCATCGTGAGCGCGTTCGCTCCACAAAACAAAGGAAAAGTGAACGAAAATCAACCGACATCGCGGGGTGGGTGTCGAGAAACTTCCAAGCAGTTCCGATTGCGCACAGATTAGGAGGTCAGGAGGCTCCGAGTCCGCACTATGATGATCTCTGTACGCATTTTGCATAGACGGAATGTTTGATGTTTGGCTTAAGATAGCGCCGCCCAGGTTTTCCATTGTTCCAGGGACTCGCTACTGGTGGCTGGCTGGCTGGCTGGCTGGCTGTGGCTGGTGATCGGTATCGATACGCATTACGTAGTTGGCCGCAAGGTGCTCTAAAGGCCAAGGTAACAACAAACTGTGTGTGTGTGTGTGTGTCTGGCTGTGAGAAGTGCTCATTAAGGTGGCCCTTCCCCTCGCTCCCGGTTTTACGCAGTGCAGAGTCGAGTCTGGATCATAAAATGGATGACGCGTGGTTCGCAATCGATCACCTGTCGGTCCGAGTAACGTCGTGTAGATCATTTCATAGTAGAAATCCATCCGTAAGGGGTTTCGAAGGTTTGAAATGGAACACCAGCACATCCTGGACATTCTAGCGATCGTACATCCGTCAACAGCAACCACAACGGCAATATCGCGCGATCGCGTTCGCCGTTTTGCCATTCTTCGATGGCCACCGGCGTCGAAGATAAGGAAAAGAAGGCGGAAAAAGGAAGCAAGGAAGGTGTACTGGTAGTGGTGTGCTTACCTTTGGTGATTTTGAACGTTTGTACTTCCTTCTCCCAGGATGCAAACGAGGCGTACAGCACTTCGGTGAGCTTCTTGTTGGTGCCGGGCGTCAGGGGTGGCATCTGCGTTGGGACATCTGAAAGGAGGCAGAGACAGAAGAGGCAGCAGAATCATTAGTCTACATCTACATTTGCGATGTGCGCGTGTGTGTGATGCGCGCTGCGCCCTCCAGTGGTGACGACATCGGACACCACCGTCGTCGCGGTCGTCGTCGTCGTCCGCGCTTCATTTCGCGATCGCGACGTTGCTTCCCCAGCGCTGGTCCCAGCATCTTAAGGGCCAAATTCAAAACCACACATCCGGTTTTGGTTGGATCCGTGTGTGGCCACCACCACCACGTACAGAGCAACAGAGCAACGCGGTTGGGCTACGATGACGAACCGACTCGTCGGGGAATGACACAATTTCATCCCGCGTGGATTGAGCAATCTAGGGGCCACTCTGGGCCCTCCAAGAAGAAACGGAACTAAACGGAACCCCCCGAGCGGAAGTATTTAATTTCACAGAGAACACACACACGAACGAGCGAGCGAGCGAGCGAGCGCCCGTCGCCCGTCAGCAATTTGATCAATCATCATTGTGGCCCTCCAGAGCGTTTTCATGATCGTCGTCGTCAGTCGGGCCAGTGGACGAGATTACCTTTACACGGCCCGTGGCCAGCCCCTTAAAAACTGGACCCCAAGCGAAGGGACCTACGTCAGTGCCGTGGAACGTGGAAGGCGTCCTCCGCTTGATCATCGCTTCAAACGATGATGACGACGACGACGACGACCAAAAGACGATTAAAGGGCCGCAGCAGCAGCAGCAGCATCGATCGGCATCGAGTGGCCATCCTCCGGGGCAGAATGTTAAAAGGGAAAGAGATGCACAGAGAGAGAGCGAGAAGATTACATTCTCCGGGCCAAATCCGAAACCGTTGCCACCGGGGATTGGGGATGGCAAATTGAAATTTTAACGGATTATCGACCAACCGAAAGGGGGAGGGGGGGACGATCTTCCGCTGCTGCTGATCCTCAGAGGAAAACTTCCGTAGAAGCCCCGTTCCCGTCACCGTCCCCGTCCCTCGTTTCCCGCCCGGAGCCGGGGTTGACGCGATTTAACGCGACGTTCTTGTCGCGTCGATCAATTGGATTTTCCGATTGCCGGGACCCACACTCCCGGACGGAAATCCGGACTTCCGGACGAGTCATTCGATGTGGATGTGGGGCTACGATTGGGGCGACCGTCTTCGTCTTCAAAATCTGATCACATCGAACCGCTCCACTCCAATCGAACCAATGGATTAGAGTCCGCTCCCGGTCCGGTGTCAATGTGTGGTGGTTGTTGAGGCTGGAGAGCTCTTAATACCGAACGCTCTTCTTGGTTGGCATGAATGGAGCGACCTCTTGGCACACGGGAGGATCGAGAATCGAGCTTACTTCCCGAGAGGCAAATTGATTATCTGGGGACGACCCCAGGGGCCCGCCGGCACCCCGCGTGAAGGCTACGAGTCGATTCATTAAGTTTTCCCTTTCACCCAATTTCCTCTTTCCCTTCTTCCGGGGATTTTTTTCCACAAAACAGGGCAGCAACACTGACGATCGAATCCGATCGAAGCCGGTCGATTGGCGGCGCCCGGGGTAATTGGATTGGAAGCAGAGGAAGGCGGATAAATGAATTTGTTCGACGATGAAATGGGGCCCCCCAAAAATGGGCGCTGGTGGGTGTTACCGACCGCCCCCTTCGATCATGCGATTCCCGATCGCGATTGAGGATCGACGGCGCGAGCACGCGCGTGTGCGTTTGGTGTTCCAAAGTGTGCTCCGCGCACCGCTTGTCAACACAACAAAGAGCAGCAGCGACAGGAGAAGCCGAAATGGAGAAGGACCACCTATCGAGCGCCAAACACACAGTGATCGTTCGATGTCGATGATCGTCAGCAACCGCACCGCGCTGCTGCTAATCAATACCTCGTTGGATCGCGCGCCCGCGCCCGAATGTCCGAGGACCAACGATGGGACCACCGAGGACATGCCCCGCCGGCCAGCTGTTTTGCGTGTGAATGAAATAATGTTTTCCCTCTCCACACACACTCATCGATTGTGCTTTGTTTGGCGGCGGCGGCAGCGGCATGGCGTCCAGGTCCATGCGGCATGCCAGGGAGAACGTGATGGTGGTCAGAGTTCGCGTTCTAAGCCGAGCAGAAGGCGTGTGGTTCACGATCGCGCACCGTTTTGTTGCTGGTGTGTGTGTGTGTATGTGTGTAAGTACGTGGATCGCGCGGTGAAACCATCCATAAAACCTTTGTCGCTAGCGATGATGGCCGCCGACGACCGGTGCTTGTTTGACTTGTGCTGTTCTGACGATGGCGACGACGACGACCACGATGATGATGATGTGCGATGTGTGCTCGTTGTTTGAAGTG
>NC_064874.1:39414402-39441902 GCF_943734745.1 Anopheles darlingi
ACTCCAATTGTCATTCAATTCCTTCCAATTGATGTACGTGTTCGGGTTCTCTTCTCGCGCGGTGGTGGTGGTGGCGGTGGTTTGCGCGTTCTAATCTCCCATTAGAGGGGCACGGAGGAGATGAGGGATATATACTTATACCCCGAGAGCTCGCTCGCTCGCTCGCTGGCCATTGGCCAGTGTGCGCCATTTAGAGCGGTTTCGGTGGCGACGATTTGATGAGGGCGGTTGGTTATGCGCACAATACGAGGGAGGTAAAAAGTGCATAAACAAACAAGTCACCGAGCCAAGGAGTGGAATGACTAACGACCAGCAGCGACCAGAGCAGCGCGAGTGATCAGAGTAGGCTGTTGTTGCGGTGTTTGCTGCTGGTACTTTGGTTGCCAAATGAAAGGTCCTCGCCACCACAAAACCGCTTGCTATGGTTGCTATGCTTGCTGCAGAACTGTCTCTCTTCCTCTCGATATCAAGAGAACCATTTCTAGACCGCATTGACGATGACGACCACCAATCATCAACGCTCGATTACGGTGACCGACACCGTGGTCTGTAAGTGCTCCAACTTCACACCATTGGTCGACTTATGGCGTCGTCGTCAATACCCTCCTGGCCACACACAGGCCATCCTCTGCCTGCAGCAATGCGCTGCTCCCCCTTGCTCTTGTACTCATTAGAGACGACCCTCTATTAATGGTCCCCCGGTGCTTGGCGCGCGATAAAACTATAACCAACGCACGCCCACTGACTGGCGTCTTGTTAGGAGGGGGACGCGTAGAATGTAAAGCAAATCATTGCTACGACCTCGTCCTCCGCGGCGTCACCAATAATCATCATAATAAAAGTCACTTGGAACACTGCACGCTGGTGGCCAGTGTTTGGGCGGAAACCGGGGCTGTTAATCTCGGGACGAGAACCCCCCTCCCCCCAAGTCCTTCTTATCCTTCAGATTAACAGACATTAGGACACTCGGCTCGGACGGGGCTTCCAAAGAACTCGTAATCCGAGTTCGCTCGTGTTAACGCGTGTACCGGACATGGAGGAGGGAAGATTGGAAGTGAAATCGATCACCTTTTGGGGGGGGTGGTAGCGGAGGTAGAGAACGCGCTTCTAAGTCCCATAATTGTCCTGTTCGGTTCCATGCGCTTGTTGCAACATGCGCACCTCGGAGAAAGGGAGAGAAGGGGGCCTATAGAGTTGGTGGTAATGTGATCTCTCTGGTTACCTTTTTTTGGGGGGGGGGGGGATCTACAGCTCACTCTTCACCCCCGCCGCCCACTCCTGGAAAACTCATAATTGAGCTGCGGTTGAGCGGAAATTAAGTGAGTTGAGCGCTGGTGGTGGTGGTGGTGTTTCGAGAAACGGGAACATCGGACATTTTGGACATCCGGATAATCGGATCCGGGTACCTGTCGACTCCTCCTCCACCACCACCACGCGCCTCATTAGTGCACGCTGGATGATCATCATCCGGCTGAATGGTTCTTGGTCGTGGCATTAACTTTTCCCTTTCCGCGTGACCTTTGACTTCCGCTTCGTGGGGTGCAATCGAGGGGGTGGGTGTTCGAGGGAAAGGGAATCCCTTTTCTCCTCTCTCCAGCGACCGTGGCGGCGTGGCACTAGAATGTCCAAACTGGGGCGCGCTGAGGTTGAGAAGAGCTCACTTTAATCGCTCAATTTGAGGGGACAGTTCTGGGACACCTTATAATAGAAAGAGAGCGAGAGAGAGAGTAAAGAGAGAGAGCAGAGAGAGAGAGAGAGAGCGAATCGCGATGCATTCTTGCAGCACTATTACACGGAATGAACGCGATCACCGGCGACGAGCGCGACGACTATTTGTGGTCGTCGTCGTCGTCGTCATCAGTGTCATGTGCCCGCGGATGTGCCAGGAAATGACAACTTCCACACCCAGCCCTCTCTGTGGCTGAGACACACACACACACCTAATAACACTCGCACCGGCCCGCTGGTGGCGTTGGTGGTTCCCAATTTTCCCCGGAAAACGCTTCGTCGGGTGTCGATTGTGTGGCGATGAAGTGGTGGCTGGCTTCGAGAGTCCACCAATCGTTGACGATCATGATGATGATGATGATGATGATGATGATCGTCGGAAGCAAAACACAGCCTCCATCACACCCTTCCCCCGCTAGGTTTCTCCTCCACCGCATTTGATCACACATTTGATCGAGCTACGACGATACGACGTCGCCGGCACAAAGCAACCATTTTTTGAATGGCCGCACAGCAGCAGGTGGTTGGAGGAGGAGGAGGAGGAGAAATAGGTTGAAGAGGAGGAGGTCATTCCATTCATTGAGGAAAATGCCTTTTTGCCGCTCGCCGGTGCGGAGGCGGAGACGAAATTGCGACTCCGCGATCCGAAGGGCCGGGATCGGACGCCCTCCTCCCCGCCATTATGAAGTCGCGTTGTCATCATCATTTCGTGCGGCATCGTCACGCGCTCCTCCTCCTCTTATCCTCCTCTTCCTCTTATCGTGCCCCTTCAGAAGCAGCTGCCGGGGTTGACATTGTCTAATTACATGTGAATGGCAGCAATGGCGTGGGGAGGGGCCGCCGCGACTTCTGCCTCACTCGCCACCCCGTTGAACCCGAAACCGACCGGGGATTTTCTCATCAGCCGCTAGAAGGCACCGAGAGCGCACGCCAAGTAGTGCTGGAAGCAAAAATGATGATGATTTCGATTTCGAACCAAACCCTGAGACGATGATGATCAATCACATTTCTGCAAGTCTCGTTGCTTGTAGCGAATGTTGCTTGCAACGACTGTACTTCTGTGTTGCTTCTTTATGGTAACACCCCGTAAGGATCACGATCCTCGTGTGTATCGCGAGGGTTTTTCTTTTGCGGAAAAGGCAACAAGTGAAACAAGGGCCACTACCCCAGCTACTGCTGCTGCTGCTGCTGCTGCTGCTCTTGGTACTTGGTTTGCACAACAACACGAGTGGTGGCCACCTTGGCGGTCGCTTCATCCAAGGTCGATATTGTCCGCCTTGTTGTGTGCGGAGCCACGATCCAAGCCAGTCTCGTGCTTGCTCGGGCGTTAAGGTTTTCCATGGAAGTTGCGCTCGTTGCGTAAATACTGCACAAAACCAACGGACACACATGCGGACACACACATGGGTGGAGGCGCCACCTGACGTCGCGCACTAGTCCGATGCACTAGTAAGCACACAGCACAGAAAGCCACCCCGATCGATGGCGCCAGCTCCAGCAACGACATATAGTAATTCCGATTCTTGGGAAACAAACACCAAACGCGCCTCTCCTGTGTGCGTGTGTGTGTGTGTGTGTGTGTGCCGCGGTATGGAACGCTCAAAAGCGAAAGAAAGTGCGCACCGCCGGTGTGTTGTGGTAATCCTGCATTAGTCCTCGCCACCCCACCCGGGTCTGGAAAATATTACCTTTCCTTTGAATACACTCCTCTGTGCGTACGTACACACGCGTACGCGCTGGGTGGATCTCGTATTACACCGGTTGTGTAATGATCGCGAGCAATTTTTTGGGAGGGATTTACACGCCTGAAAGCGATAGTGTTGTAGAGGGATATGAGGCCGCAACAAGTCTTCCCCGAAGCCAGCCAGCCAATAATAATAGCTGATACTCCCAAACGGTTATAACCGATAGCCATACAGGGAGAGAGAGAGACATTGGGGCCGGCGATCGCTCGTTCGTTCGTTCGTTCGGTCCGTTGGTGTCGCGTTCTATAAAAGTTTTAATCGACGATTAGTCGCGCGTGCAGCATTATGGGCACGGCTGATGATGATGATGGTCCAAGGATCCGATTCGCGCGCGCACGCCTTTGCTCGTGGCTGACGTCAATGGCAATGCTATCGAAACAATCGCGAAACGCGCACCTCAAGCCTAACAGACACACAGACAGACACGCGGCGTTCGCCGGTTGCTTGATTCCGATCACGTCCGGGCGTACGCCACCGGTGAGTATTCGTTATTCGGTTAAAGGCACGGACGGCAGGCAGGTTCTAGAATGGCCACCACTTCATATAGGTGGTAGTTGACCGAAGCCAAGGCACACTCCACCAAAAACCACCAGCGAGTTTATGAGTTTATGAATGAGTTTTATTGAAAATGGTTTGCCTTCAAACTCAAGACGCAAACCCCGGGATTGTGTTTGTCCGAAGAAGCGCGATCGCGCGCGCGTCCAGTATCTGCTTCCCTCGACCCCCTTTGGATCACCCGGCCCTTTACTACCACGATCCGCATAGCATCATTAGCATAGAGGTGTGCGCCGCGAGCAGCGAACGGTGAGGAACCGAAGGTGTAACACGATAAATATCACAACCATTTGGGGGTCTCGCGCGCGCATGTTTGTGTGGTGTGCGTTAGGTGCGATCACTCGCATTACGCAAAACGGAAAAAATGAATAGAAAAAAAATCGAGGCAACAAAATCACAAACGACTACTATAACCGATTCACCACCGCGCGCGCGCACACAACAACAACAACAACAACACCATTTTGACCATTGACCATCGACCGACCGACCGACGGATTGCGATAGAATCGCGCACTCCAGGCGGCTCTACCATCATCATCATGCGTCTGTGCCAGCAAGTCAGAAAAATCTGCGATTTATCAGAGTAGCATTGCGAGATTGTGTTGCTATTGTTGTTGTGTAACGAGGGAAGTTTTACGGAGCACGGAGCAGGCTGTGGTTAGTATATGCTCGCTGCTGCTGTTCGCTCGCTTATCAAAATCAAAGCCTTCCAGTAGCAGTAGCACGAAGAAGCAGAAGCAGAGGAGTTGCCGTCGTCGTCGTCGTCGCCGCCGTTCTAGCGATCGTTTCCCATGATTCACTGCGGACAGTGCGCGCCGGTGGCCGTGTTTTTTGTGATGATTTTTGCGGGATTTTTCCATGTTTTTTACGCATCGCAACTTGTACTCCTCTCCGCATGATAATCCGCGCACTCCTCATACAACAGTGACAACAATAAAAAAAAACAGAGAGCACACACACTGGGAACTCGATCGCATCCCAGGGGTGGAGGAGATGTTCCACGATACGCCGGTCAAACAAATCACTATCACACGCCCATAGATCCTCTCGCAAAAACAGATGATACCGCGATGACGTTAGGTGACGTGTGGTTCTCGTGCCGGGATTACTCCCAACTTTTTTTTTCCGCGATATTTCCTCCAAATCACAACAAGACGCTTTATGTTTACCACATTTACACGCCACGGCACAGCACGGACACAAGGGTTCACCGCGAGGAGTTTTAGGAAAATTCACCGTCGATGGAAGGAAAACAAGGCGCACACACTCCGTACCGTGTACCGGGGAATGGGGGAAAAAACAACGTACAACCGCGGCCACGGCCACCACCGCCAACCAATTTTCGAAGAAACCACCACACCACGGAAAACCCGAACCGAGCACGACGACGATGACGACGATCGTGATGATGATCGCGCACAGCACAGACCTCCCCACCGTCAAACGGTGGATTGTGATTGGTCGAGAGGAAGATCTCCCCCTCCCAACCACCACCCACTCCACCACCCACTGCCCGAAGGGGTTGTAAACACGAACACTTTTGCGGAGGGGAACGGAAAAATACGAAAAGCCTTTTTTTTCCCTCTAGATCGAGTATACTAACACCAACACTACGACGACGACGCAACGACGACAGGAGAGTGCGTCACTGTGTGTGCACACGGAGTAGTAGTAGTAGTAGTCGGAGTAGACGGAACGGCGATCGTTTTTGGTGCGGTTCACGTGAAGAAGCGGCGATCGTCGAGATCGCGTAGAGCGTTACGGTTTGGCGCACGCCAGCAGCACGGATACACACTCCACCCGTAGACGCGCGTAGAACTCGTGTGATGTGCGATGACATTCGACCGGTTCGTCGGACCTATCTATGCGAAGGCCTGCGCTGGCGATGCTGAGGAATATTGCTCTCCGGCTTTATGTGTACGCGCGCGAGAGAGAGAGACGCACGCTCTCTCTCTCTCTCGTTCTCTCTCGCTTTTTTTCTCTTTATTTCTCGCCTTTCTCGCTCTTGCCACCGGGATGGCGAAGGATGTGTGTTGGTTTCCGTATTTTTTTATGCTCATGAGATGAGAGAAGAAGGAAGTAAACATCCCAAACATGCGGTGCAGCAGCAGCATATACAGCCAGAGAGGAGCAGGTAGTTCCTGTTTCGTTGAGCATTCTGTGTGTTGGTGTGTTGGTGTGTGTGCAAAGGAAGGAAACGATGCGCTACAGAGAAGGCGATCGATATCCATCCAGCGCGCAGACGCTAAGGATTATCGGAAGATCCTTGTATCTGATCGATCTCGAGAAACCTTCTTTTTGGGGGAGATGGCACCGTGGCACTACTACTACTAGGTGATCGCTGGCGTCATCACGCTTCTTGTTGTTCTGTGGCTCTGGCTTCTGGGATCCTCTCTCTCTCCCATCTTTCACGGGCACGTTTCGATCGTTCAAGTGTTTGATTGGAAATCAAATAAATAACGATTACGTATTCCGAGGTCGTACGATCGGTGTACGATCATATCATGGCGCGCACACACACACACACACGCACCCCAGAGCGTCGGGGGTGGCGAGAGAGAAAGTAAAAATGGAAGAACCTTTCCGAAGAGGTAAATTGTTGATCGTTTCCGGTGTATTCCGTGGCAGTGCGCGGTGGTGTACTGTAGCTTGCGCCTGGGGATGCGTACGTACACACCATGTACGCATAAGACTACGCGGTGAGAATAGGGTAGGTGGGTGTCTGTGTTTTATGATGATCGCGAGTCGATCGTCTACGATTCGCTGGATTCGCTGGAAGGTAAAAGAGCGCGAGGTCTATGCAAAGATCCATGCGGACCGGACTATAACGCAATCGTAACCCGTGGCCAATCGCGGGTCTGTCTATGGGTCTGCGCGCGCGCACGAGAGAGAGGGGACCACGAGATGATCGCGAGGGATGATCGCGCGAGTGGCCAGGCGGAGGAGCCAGGGAGTGGACAGCCATTTATCTTAATTCCTGCACTGCGCTCGTTCATTATTCCTAATCACCGGCTACAACTCCCCCCCTCCCCGGGTGCTCCACCTCTCCGGTTGACCCCCTAGGTGAACGACGGGGTTTGGCCAGCAACAGACAACCTACGGCGCTAAAGGGGATCCGCAACGACGACCACTGTCCGGCCGCCCGTCCGTCCAACCGTCCGTGTCCGTGTGTTGTCGTGCGCGCGAAACACGTGTTCTTCTGCTTGTTGGCCTAGCCCCCCGGGGTGGGGGGAAAGGCAAACGCGAGGAGGAAGGCAAGAAGAGGGAAAGGAGTGTTTTGCAAATGGCCAGCAACAGCGAAAGGGGGCTGGACTGGAGTGGAGTGTGGACTGCATGAATGAAACAAGTTTAGTTGGCGCACTTTACGCGGAACGGCGATTTGTAAGTGGCGCAGCCGCCCTCGGGTCTCCAACTCCTTCGCTCCCAGACCGCTGTTTGTGGTTGTTGTTGGTGGAGCGCGCGAAAAGCCACAACATCGACAATTGGCGCACGCCAGACGTTGTGGGGGGATCTATAGACGCCCCACGATAGACAATTGAGCGACTAAACGAAGCGTACTAAATGGCTGGAGGAATGGGGAAAAGGTGGCATCACCCATCTGGTGAGGCGAGAAGAGAAGAGAGGTGGCCACCCCCCAAACTCACTTCTGCAACCGAGCGCCTGCGGAGAGCAAGAGAAGCCGCGCAACGAACGCAACGCTGAAGAGAACTCGAACGACCGCCGCGTTCGCGTTCTCGATTCCCGAAGAAAACAACAAATGGGGACAACAACAGCGTGATCGTACACACCAACAGCAGCAGCAGCAGCAGCATAGCGGCTGCTGCTGCTGCTGCATATGCTGCCATCAAGGCATTAACGAAGAACGCCGCGTGCAACGCGTAGAACGAAGAGAAAGAAGTTCATTCATCGGACAGAGATCGACACAGTGATCGACAGAAGAGAGCAACAGAGAGAGCTGCAAAGGGAGTGTTGCAGGCAAAAGTGATCGCCTCGAGGCGAGGCAACGACGACGACGATGAAGACGACCCCAGGCGGCCAAGAAGAGCGACCGAAGCGAGAGCGGGACTGTGGCTTTCATTCATAAAAATGTGAAAAGCCCTTTTTCCCTCGGTGGCCCCGACTGGCTGCCTGCTCTACGTCTGTTGGTGCATGTGTGTACGTGTCTGTGTGTGTGGCTGGCTGGCTGGCTGTGTTGCTTAACGATCACCACATCATCCAGGTGGCACACGATGATCGTGAGTTGGTCGCGCCCGCAACAAGTTGATGGTTGCCATCATCGGCACCGCACCTACCTGGCCATTCATTCATGCCTTTCATTCACAAAACCTGCTCGCTCGTGCAACCGGGGGGTAACGCGGGACAGAGGCGTCACAAACCAACGGCGTACGGAGAGAGGGTACGGAACTGGTGGTGGTGGTGGAATTCGTAATTTCCACCTTCCTTCCCGCGGGCATTACCCGCGAACACCGCGAGCACGGTGTCTAGGTGATGATGGCGCTGGAGAACTGGAAGTGTAGGTAGTCACACTGCAACAGACAGACAGACAGTTCAGGAAGCGAAGATAATGGCGGGTGGACGACGGAGCAGCCGCAACATTGTTATCATAGTAGTGCTGCAGCAGCAGCAGCATGGGGATTTGTACCCGCGCGAAAAAAGGGGTTCCAAGGGCTGCGAGGGTACGGAACCTAGGCCATTCGAACACACACACACACACACACACACACACAGACACTTATCTCAAGCGTTGGTGAAATCGTACTGGAAGGGAATTCCCTTCTTTCCGGGGCTGACTGGACACCTGGACCTGGAAAACGGGGCCGGGCCAGGATGATAATCACCTTCACCTCCCCTCCCGAATTTCCGAGGGCTAGGACCTGCCCAAGGGCCATAGGAATCGCTCTCAAGACCCTCGGTAGGATCATCATCATCATTAGCCTTAAAAGCATGATTGGATTATCGAGTTAGGTGTTGTCCACCTTCCAGAACTGAAGCGAGCGACACACAACGAGTACCAGGAGTGGTACACAAAAAGGACATGGAATCGTGTGTTTTTTTCTGTTGCTTTTGCTTTCCATTTTTTACTTCCTTTCCCTCGTTTGGTGGGGTTCACTTGCATGATCCTTGATCGATTGTGAGAAGCGTCGTGATCTCGTGAAGGGGATTTATGACAAATTGCTGATCCTTGTTGCCGCCACCCGGGGATTTTGACCGAGGTGCTGGTGGCTGGTGGTGAATAGAACCGTTTCCAGTTTGTTTCATTTCATTGAGAAATAAAGAGAGAGAGAGAGAGAGAGAGAGAGAGAGAGAGATGAAGAGCAGGAACAGAAAGTTTCCATCAAAGGAATGCCCACAAGCAAAATCCGTAGAAGGGCCAAAGAAGGATAAAAAGCTTCGTTTCCTTCACGGCGCGCTTGTTGACGTTCCGGTACGAGAGGTGCGGAGTCAAGAGGTTAATGAATTTCCAATCGTGGCCTTTGGTCCTCGGGTTCTTTGGCCCTTTCCCGCTTTGAAGCAGGGGACCAACATGATGGTGCTGGTGCTGGTGCTGCTTAATCCTAATTTACATTTCATTCTTCTGTCACTCACAGCAGCACACATACAGAACAGTGTGAGTTCGATATTTGTTGGGGCATTAACAAATCCTAGATACACACACACACACACACACACACACCAGGATACCCAGGGCCTCCAGGAATCGGAAGAAACCCGAGGGTGAACTATGTGTTCCGCTATTTCCGGACACTTTCCGGATTCCACAGCATCACCTGCAGCAGAGGCCACCACCAACAAAACATACTATCACCAACACTATTGCTGCTTCGTACTCGGGCTCTCGGCCTCGGTGAGACCTCCCTCGGTGAGGCTCAGGTGAGTGAGGGTCAGGTCAGGACTTATCGGCCATATAGCGGGGAATCCCTGCTGTGCATTTGTCGCACCAGAAGGTTTTGAACTCCATCCGTGCGAGTTCCGTGCGAGATATGTTTCCGGAAATCAATCGGCGTTTAGGGCGAGTTCGGACCAAATCGAAGAAGGGTGCTGCGGCCTGCATTAGAACGTCAGCAGACTCAGGTGGTCCCAGCACGTCCCCTTCTTCCTCTGCTTCTTACTCTCATGGACGCATTATTTTCGCTTCTCCCAGTAATTTGAGATTCGATTCTACGCTCACTTTTCGAAAGGACAGATTACACCAGATCACCATCAGATCAGATGATCAGCTGAAGATCCTAATGATCCTCTCTCTCTCTCATGCTCTGATGCTCTCTTATGTGTGTATATTCTTGGTTCCCATACACCTTGCGCGAACGTCTTGAGATGGACCTGCGCGATCGTCACACCTGACAGTAATTGGCAAACAGAATATAAGGAGCGAGAGATCGTGAGAGTGTTCCACACAGTGAAGCACACAGGCACACACGCAGACATCCGAAGCCTCTGTCAATACGGGCTCAAACACTACTCCCCCGGGAGGACCCGGACTCGTTGAGGATCTTCCGCATCTGTTCCACCAGCGGACGGGCAGCGGGTTTCCGAAAGTAGCAATAAACCAATCTTCCTGTTCCGCAAGCGCGCGCGTGTGTGTGTGTGTCCTTCGCCTCGTCTTCTCCTATACCTGGCATATACCGTCTTCTTCTCTGGCCCCTTTGCCCTGTTGTGCTGGGAAGCGATCGCCATAGATATGCTGCCAAGCGGCGCGGCGTGGGCTCGTATGACGTAGGAAAGGCGCATCTCGCAAAACCGAATCCCACAGAACAGCAACAACCAATACGACGATGACGACGACGGGAACGAGAAGCAGAAGTAGAAGAGGAAGAGGAGGATGTAATATGCGTCCAAGGATACCTCGTGGAACCCGGCGAACAACAACAACAACAACTGGCCGGTTTGGTTTGGATGTTTACTCTCCCATGGACCCGATGGGGACGCCCGCGTATTGTGTGTGTGTGTGCAGTTGTTGTGTTGCGTGTGTGTCTCTCTCTCCTCCGTCTCCTCCTCTTTTCGCCTTCTACTGCTCCTTGCTTCGTCTTCCTCTTCGGGTTGAAAACACCGAAACCCCGGAACGGAAGTATAAAATTACACCCGAAAAGCGAAGCGAAGCAGAGAGAAAGAGAGAGGGAGAGAGAGACCAAAACGGGGCTAAATCGGCATGAAAAAGGATCAATAATGGTCCGGGGCCAAGCGAGTGCAGAAGAAGAAGCACGCACAGACACGAAGGAGATCAAGACAGGATGAAGAAGATCAAGAAGAGAAGTGCAGAAGAGGTGGAAAGCACCAGCAGCAAAAGGAAGGAACTTGTTTCGTACAACATCATCCGGAGCACTTGAAGCACACAGACACACACAGACACACACGTACAGAAAAATATCCTTCGCCTGCTCGATCGTTCCCTCGTCCTCACTCTTGCTTACGCGATCACTGGCAAAGATCTTTCACTTTTCACGTCACCGACCCGGGTAACCCTTGTGCCTGAAGCGATTGCAGCCACAAGTGGGCATCGCTGTTAATGTGTATCCATCCCCTCGGGCTTAACATAACCCCGCCACGACAAAACCGGCAACAAAACCGAGGATCACTCAAGTTCATAACGCGTCCTCCATTATCCTTTGCGCCTGCCTTGTCCTTGTTGTGCAACGGAATGGTGGAACCCCTCGCTCATCCTCCTCCTCATCATCATCATTTCGGGTCGGTTCGGTTTGGATGGCTTGAAACAAAGAAAGTAGCGCAGCAGCAGCAACAGCAACAACAACAACAACCAAGCATGATGATCGCGAGCGGAGATTCCTTTGATCATTCATAAAAAGATCTCGCGCACTCGGCTCGGACCAGTGGCTCGGTCCAGACCAGTTCTCTCCAGTGTGGCCAGATGTTCGTTTGCCGTTTGCCAGCCGCTGATGAGACGCGCTGCTGATGGGGTGGGGCGGGGCGGGTCGCGACTGTGGGAATTTTAGCGAACGAAGAGCGAGGACGTTGGCATCCTTCTTCGTCATAGCCACCAGTACTCTTCCCACTTGTTTTCGTTCCCGTTTCTTGCAGTCTTCTGCTGAATTTGTAACAGCAACGAATTGTGAATTCATTTCTGGACAAACCCGAAGTCAAATGACCATTTGAGATGGGCCATCGCAATCGATGGTGTCTTGAAGTGAAGCGAGAACTAGAAGTGACAAGATGTTTCGAGTTTCTCAAGAAGGAAGCACCGGGACACGACAAACCGGGAGAACGCACCACCTCAATTGCATATACATCGTGGGGATCGGCGCATGTGTGTCTCGAGTAATGGAGTCCCCCCTCCTCCCCTTTGCGTGTCCATGGGCTCACTCGCTAGCAAACATCCCCAACCAGAGCCGAGACACACCTTTGCAGGTCTCGAAAGATGTTGAATGAAAATACCCATCTCGGAACATATGTGTCGTGTGTGTGTGTGTGTGCGCGCTGTGATGTTGATGCCGTGTTGTGCTCGTCCGCTTGTCCCTCTACTTCTTCTTCTCTCTTTCTCTCTCTCTCTTGATGTTGTCTCTCGTTCGAAAGTTGTCTTTCCGGTTGTGCGTACAGCCGACCACCAAACGACACCGCTTGGTGGTGGTGTGCGCTGCAAAACGAGGCAGCATAGCAGCAGCCTTTGCAGGCCTGCTGCGGTGCTGCCGGTGCTACGGCTGCTGTTGCTGCTGGCGACCGTCACCGTCACCACCGTTGCTACCACCACCACCACCATCAGCATCATCGTCGTGGACGATTTTATGAATGAATTCGCCCTCTCTCGCTCATGCTGCTGTTGATGCGGGCTCGCTCATGCTACCCAGCACCACGCGTACACACACACACACATACACGCATTGGTGTGAGGTTATGCTGCGAAGCAAAGATGCTATATGAACGCCGTATGAACTGGTGCTAGGCACAGCGGTTCTCGAATGGATGCGCGAATGGGATCTCTTCACTGCTTGTACAGTGAAGAGAGAAACAGAAAGATGGTAAACGGGAAAAATAATAAAACCATAAAAAACAACAACAACAGCAACAAGAGGCACCATCAGGGCACGCGGAGTTGCGCGTAATATGCTGCAATCGTCGAGAACGACGACGACGACAACGATCATCCAGAAGCTGACAGAACGGGTGAACGGGTGTGGACCAGGAGTGGACGGCGTAATGTTCGGACAACGCACCGTACGCAATCCCGCGCTGTTCCGTGCGTCCCGTGTTCCTGATGCCCGCCAGGAACGATTTCTTGATCGAGAGTTGATCATCGTTAGTCGTCGTCGTCGTCGACGTCGTCAGCGGTTGCTGATGTTCGCTGGTTTTTGCGAGGAACTTGTATGCTTTTCTGCGTGTTATGCTCGTTCTGGAAGGGCCTATAGAGCGGGAGTTGAGATGACGAAATTTTGGGAAACATCCGCAACTCATTCCGGAGACAGACCAGTTGAGGGGCAGAAACAGACGATTTAGATCGAGCGATCGAGCAGAAATTTTAGAAGATCTGACTGTGAGTTTAGGAAGTGGTTGGTGATGACTTCTTTATCGAACGAAAATAACAGCCAACAATAATTGTCAGCAGAAAAAGGAAACACCATTGAACACTGCCACGACTGTAAATCTGATCTGGCGTAATTATATTTCGGTAGCACCACAGCTACAGCAACAGCCAAACCAAAAGACTTTACGAAAAAGGTCCACGGAAAAGGTGAAGATCGACTGCTGCCCTCTCTCCAAAAGGCACCCCAAAAACCCGTCATCAGTGGCAGCCACAGTGGCATCAGTTTGTCTGGCGTTACCGGCTTCGTAGAGCGATCAGGCGAGACCGGGCGCTTATGATTAACCGGGACCAGGAGAAGGTCCGTGGTGCTCTGCACAACTCCTCCGCACCCCTCTGGCCGACTGCAACGACGTACAACTCAGTAACCGGCCGGGAGTCGGGTTATTTCGGGAGAAATTACGCAATCCAGGCGCACTTTATCACATCAGCAGCACCATCAACAGACGACCAGCACCGGGAGTGTGTGCTCGCGAGGAGGAGTGTGCAATGCAAAAGAGAAGCAGTAGGAAACGCACCACGAAGACGGACAGACACACTCACACGTACGGGTGCTCTCTGTCCAGCATTGATTTGAGGAATTATTTTTAATACATATTTTTAGCTGATGCTGCTTTTGCCTCCCGGCACCGGTGGTGGTGAGGTTCAGTGAGTTTGTGGCCGCCGTCTCGCAATCCCCGAAAACCCCTCCACACCACACTAAACTCTCCTTGGTCGTCGGTACCGATCCATTGCGTGATGCGCGTACATGGTCGGTGCACGGACGCACGTACGCAACGGCATGAATGAAATCATGTTCTTCCCCAAACGCGATCATCAATGAGTGTTAGGGGGCCCAAAAGAGGGGGGGTGCGCGCGGTAGTGTTGCTCCCTCTGTACCATTCCCAGTGCCAGCCACCCAACCAGGCAGCGATCATTCGAGGAGTTATTTGTGACTCACAAGTGAGCAATAGGACGGTGTGTGTGTGTGTGTGTGTGTGTGTGTGACCTTCGTACGCGCGCACACATGAAGGTGCGTGGAGCTGGAGAACGGGGTCAGGTGACAGTGAAAACCGATTTCCGGTGGTTCAAATCAGGCAGTGGATTACGACGTTTGACGCGGTTTTTGGTCGGCGACGGTTTTGCGGTCGACGGTCGACGGAATTCCCACAGCCTCTCTCCGTTCGGTTGCCATGGAGAGAAGCCATGGTAAAGAGTCGAGGAGGAGGATTAAGTTGTTACGGCGCTTAGCACGGCGCTGCTCATTGACAGTCTAGTAGGCCGTCCGTTGTCACCGAATCGCTTTGTATCGATCATCAGAGCGTGCCCCTGCCGTGGCTAGTCTGATGGGGTTTCCGGTTGCCAGCCAGCATTACGATGACATCCCAGGCACATTAATACTCTCCATTTGTTGCGGCTTTAAAGGACCGAATGGCAGCAGCAGCAGAAGCCAATGCTTAATGCACGGGAACAAAGCGGCATCAGGTCAGGAGAGGGAATCTCGTTGGAATGAGAAAAAAAGTAATTGGTTGTCAAAACATCATCCAGCTCAATCCGTTGCACAATCCCCGGAAGCGCACACCGGTGGTGTAAACTCGTCTAGGCACGCTTCAGTTCTGTATTAGAAGAATAAGAAAGAAGGAGGGAGAGGGGCCTCACTGGGGACCAACCAGCAGCGGGCTTAGCATCAGGCAGCAGGATCGCATCGAATGTCCACCATTTTGCTGTAAAGAGACTGGAGATGCTGTAGTTGCTGCTGCTGCTGCTGCTGCTGCCTGGTTGATGCTGGTACTGCCCACCATCATAACGTTCATGTGCAGCACCAGGTAGACCCAACACACACACACAGGGGGTGGCGACCACACAATTGCCGTACCGTGGAGGTGGTGCACGACTGAATAAGCAATGTCGAGATGCCGAGATCACGCGTAGGAGGTCGAAAGGTGGAGCCTTCTTGTGTGCATCGCCCACCATGAGGCTGAGAAGGGAACAGACAAACCCAATAAAGAGAGATAGAGAGAGATCGCAGGGATGCCATACATGAATCGAGCTTCAAAACGATCGTTCGCCAATGTTATGGTTTTCTTCTATGCAATGCATTCATCCCTCGCTACGGTGCATATATCCTCCCGTACGGTTTGCCGATATCTCCTCTTCCTCTCGATCACGCTGGGTGTTCCGTCCGTGTGTCTCGAGCGTAACGTCGACTAAACATTCCCGGACCCCGTACCGGCTAGACAGACAAGCGTCGGTTTTGCGCCGAGCGGAGCGTTAGCATGCATGAGATCAAAGCGAGTCTTCTCCATCGATCGAGTCGATCGATCGATTTGGATCGTTGTTGCACAACTGTACCCGGTGGTGGTGGTCCCCATGAGGAACGCCCATATGTGTTTTTGGCCCCAAGCAGCCAAGCAAAGCGACTAATGTTGTGTAAATGTTGTTCCGAAACCTCGGGCGGCGCATTCAGCACAAGGGTGGGGAGTTCGCTTCTGATCGAACAGGATGTTCCATTTTGAACTCGAGAAGAAAGGCGTTGGCCTTACGAGAGGACACCCAGGATGATCCCGTGGTTTTTGAGGTAACACGATCTCGAACCTTGTCTGTTAGTGGTGCTCGCAACGGGAGATCAACGCGCACTACTCTGCACCGCCAGCATTCCGTCCGTCGCGAGCACTTCACGTGCTTTGTTGCGATTCGATTGTTATTTATTTTATCACCTCATTATGTGGTGTGCGCCCGGCGCTGGTAAGGGACAGTGTGTCTCTGCTGGCCTGCTGGGGCTCAGCAGAGCAGCAACTCCACGAGCACAACGCGCGGATCTGTTTCCTTTGATCTTTTAGAGCGGGCTTGCGATGCCGGCGGAAGCGTTTGACGGCACGGCAGGCGCAACGACGACGACAACCAAGACGATGGCGGCAATGGCGATGCGATGGTCGCGCGATGAGCCACAGCAGGAGACCACCACCATCACCACCGGAGAAGCGCGCGAGTGCAGCTTGGACTCGTCGAGACCCGAGGAAGGTGCCGAATTTTACGGCACCTTAATTGAGTGGTAAACGGAGACGATAATAACAGTAACAGTAACGGCGATAAATTTACTTCGCTGGCCACTCCACTCCACGCCACGCCACGCCGCGATATCAGTCGAGGTGACGACGAGGCGCGGTGGCGGTGTTAAGTGTTTGCTTATTGGCCTCACAGCAGGAGGACGATACGCACGGTTCCACCGCGGCCCCGGAGGGGATTCCTCTGTCCCTGGCCTGTCCCCCTAAAACACGAAAAATCTGGATGGATGCTGGCCGGCGCTCCACGCCGGAAGATGCGCAACATATCGCAACGCGACAACAACATGCCGCCGTGTAGCAGCTACACAAAGCGTTCCTTTCGATGAACTTACCTGAAAATGATAAAGCAAAAGAAAAGAAACAGATGAGGAGATGGTTATTATCACGCTGTAAGGAGCTGAAGCACGTTGGAGGATCGGCTTTTTGGGGGTTTGGGAGAAGGGAAAGATATTAGAGATGGGTGTGTTCAACGATCGACGTGGGAATGGAGCGATAGCGAGGCGCGTCATTAAGCGGTTATAGCAAGTCTGTTTTGATGATAAAGGATGAACACGCGGAAATCTCGTTAGTAAGAGACGCGCCTAAGTGTTATCTATTTTCCATAATTCAGTGATAGTGTGTTTCTGGTTGAAGAGGTATTATGGTTATTGGACTTCGTCTTGGTCTTCTTCCTTGGTGTACGTGAATTGGCTGTTCCAACTAGTAATTCTTCAGTATTTCTGTTTAATAGTTGCTTGAATAAGGACTCGTATTTCTCTATTGGAGGTACTTGTGATGAAGTACTTGCCCCATTCATCTATTTGAGAATTATTGTGAACAAGCAATAATGATAGAGCAAACAATAATACAGGACTTATTGGCATTCTTGACTACTTTATCTTGTTGCTGGATCAGTCTAACAGTGAAATGAACCATAAAATTGACCAGGAATATGCTCTTAAACAAAGAAACAGAAGAACACATCGGGCATCAGCATGCAACCGCTGTTTCCTGAAGTTTCTATCGAATTACTTCAGCACACTTTCAAAATTCAGATTTACTTTTGGAAAAAACTGCTCCAAGGTACACCACAGTCCTTAATAACAGATCGATTAAAAAATTTCTGGTGTAATATACTTAAATATAAAAGTAATTTGGTTGACCAGAGTACTATTGCGGTTAAAATCAGTTTACTACTTGATAATTATTGCTTTTCCTGGGGCAGAAGTAACATATTGTTTGCCATTGTTATACCTGTTTATACGGTTTTTTTTTCATACAAAACAGTGTTTGATCCTCATTCCTTTTCATTCATTGTCCATTGGAGTGATGAAATAGCGTTATCAAAACCCAGTAGAAGAACCAAAACTTCAATAACTCACATTATAATGATGCGAATGACGGAAAAAATTGACAGTACATTCAAAAGAGTCTGTTCTATTGATCAATAAACTTTCTATACTGATAGATGTGACCTTTAAATGTTAGACCGGAAACTTATTGACCGATAATTTACTTCTTAATTCAACACGCTTTTTTGGTGTTTTGGACATTTGTTTGGGAAACAAGACACCATTCGGTACTCATAGTTTAATTGTGCAAAATCTAATATTTACACGTATCCTCTTCTGCAGCCGAAATTCAAACTATTAATAATTTTATATCCAACAACTCATAATTAAATTCTATAACTTTGCAAAAAAAATATTCTCTAAGACAATTTGCAAAAACTACTCCATGAAATCATATTTAATGACACCATCAGCAGGTGTGCAACATTCTATTGTCCCATCCTGTGAATGCACCTTTTCTTCTGACAATCCCAAACACACGATTTCCCCCAAATTGGCCAAAGCATAATGTGTATCGAGGAAACCTTCGGTGCCCGTCGGATTCTGTCGCATAAATCGTATCATCATCATCAGCATCATCAGTGTCTTCCTTCCCCCCAGCGCCACACCTTCGATTGTGTCCAGTGTCTTCCCCTTCGTCTCTTCGGGCAGCAAATTATTCGCCGTCCAGGTGACCCAGTTCGGTCACATCCCCCTCACACACACAAACTCCCAGAACAGCAATCCCTTCACGACCTCTCGGTCGGTCATCGGTTCCAGCAGCAGCAGCAAAACTAGGAAGGAAACACCTTTCATCCCCGACGGCACTTCGGCCAACCCACCAACCCCCCGGGGGGCAACGGAAAATGCGCGAAAATCCGAACCGGACACGATTAATTATGGACCCCGGAGTTGTGTGTGTGTGTGTGCGTGTGTGCGCCAGGTTATGTGTGTTCTAGATTTGCAAACTCTTCGACCCTCCCCCCCTTCCTTCCTTTCCCTTCCTGTTCCGATTAGGTCATCCATTTGGCCACCACACGATCGACGCGCCATCACACACTAACTTACATTCGCGACAGGTTGTCAAGTGACGCGAGCGCGACTCCCAACGACTGCGCGAGGGCCCGGCAGCATCGCAGCAGCCAGCGGCCGGCGGTAAGTTGTGTCTGATGTGGCCAACTTAATCGTTATACGGTACTGCATCGTGTGTAAGTGTGTGCGATAGGTGGCTTCCGTTACCCTTTTCCTGAACTCTTGTGCAGTAGGCTGGTCGGTCGGTGTAGAGGTGCGTGTGTGAGAGAGAGAGCGAGAGAGAACCTGGCGCAGCACAGCGGGAAAAGGCTAATGGAAAAGTGTCGCTAATTTTAGCGTCAATCACACACACACACACACGCCCAAGGGGGGAGGGGGGCAGGTAAGCAACCCCATCCCATTCCCCCGTCACCTGTGGCCACTCCAAAAATCCCGAATAAACGGGATCCCGATGCAAACACACACACACACACCGAGAGAGAGAGCGCACAGCATGGACGCGGCGAAAGGAAACCGGACATTCCTCTTCCGTGTTTTAATTAAACGTATCTCCGGCCCGCGACTGGCCACCACCCCTTTTCCCTCGTCCCCCTCGTCGTTGGCCGATGAGATAAATTTAATTAAAAAATTTCATCACCATTTTAACAGAATTCCCGAACCCAGGGTGCAGTATAAGCAAAGGGAGAAGAAAGAGAGGGGAAAAGAGAGCGCGCGCGATCTGGTGGCCGCTAAGCTAATTCGATAACAAGCTACGGGAATTCGGGAATGCAAATTGAGATGTGATCGTTGTGCAGCAGCAGCATCAGCATCAACAGTGCTTATGCTTATGACCATTTAGGGAATGTTGTCGGCCCAAGACTGGGACGGAGGATCAATCGTAGTGCGATCGATGATACAACACACACACACACACACAGACACACACAGAGATCGATCGGAACTTCCGTTAGAATACAACTCTCTGGCGGTTGTTCTGGTCTCGCGGAAAGAATGTTGCAATTGAAGCGGAAGTCCAAGTGTCGATCAATGAAGACCGGCATCTTCTAAACCGTCTGTCGGCGGTCGGTTGGCGGTCGCTTCGGTTTGTCTATTTCGAGGGCGGAAATGCGTTGGTTTTCCGAATCGAAACCAACGGCCACCAGCACACCGACCGACCGACCGACGGAGCGGCCAGCCGGCACATTGCTTTTCGGTTTTGTTTGAACTCGCGCGCGCGCGAGACGAGGAGGAGAGGCGACTGTGGGTCTGTGCTGGGTGGTCGTCGTCGTCGGCCGGGCCGGGCCGGTTGGTCGGTTTTCCCAATCATTCTTAATCCTCCCTCCTTCCCCTTCCATCAACCGATCAGAAGTCGTCGAAAAGTTCGCGGTCGGGTGTGTCCACACCGCGGTTTTGATGCTGTTGCTGGATTGGTGGTGAGCATGTTGTCTAATTAAAAACTGAAACCAGGTAATGAGCATGTTTTTGGCGGCATGTTCACTGCCCGGTTTCCCGGCATCGGAATGGCTTATGGTTTTTTACAACTTTTTCTTCCTCATCTTCCTCTTCTCACTTCCCAGCGTTCTGACCGCCCGCCCGTCCGCCCGCCAGCTATCGAAGCGCCTTTCGGTGCCTTTTACTCTATTAATTCCTCAACCTGTTCGTCGCTCATCACTGTTGCCGCCGCCGCCACGATCTGGTGTCGGTTGTGGCGCGATGTGGCGCGGTTTTTGGCGTGATGAAGCGTGATCGCACAGCGGCCGCGACCGCCCCCGGCCCCCGGCCCCTGGCTCCACAACCTCGGAAAGCGGAAGCTGACGGTACTCGGTTTCCGGATTTATTCTTTCTTCTAATTACCTTTTTTTGCTGCTGCCGATGCTGCCGCCGGTACTGCCGCTTCAGGCCTAACGGTGGGGAGCAACATGTCCCAGCATCAGCAGCAGGTTTGTTGTTGTGACCGGAAGTCAGCCTCTCTCTCTCTATCTCGTGCGCGCGCGCGTTCGTTCGCTTAATCTCGGTTTGGCTCGGTCTGTAGCTAGGCATCAAGCGATAGCAGCGACGCTGAGATGAAGAGCGAAGGGGAGTGGAGCAGCATCCAAAACATGGTTCGTACTTCTTGGCGTTGTTTACCGATACAGTCGATTTAATTATCGGAATCGATTTAATTGTGTCACGAGGTTAATTAGTATTAGCCGGCCAATTCCAATATGGCGCCGCCACCAGATGGCGTACCGGTTTTGTATCGGTTTTTGACGAAAAGCCACGGATATGGAACTGATACGGAACCGAGTTATCTATTATGCATCCCTCTTTGAGTTTCTTCTCTTCTTGCTGAAGCAACTGTGTCCCAGTTGATCGTAATGTTACAAATCTAATCAAATTACTCAATACCGATAACGAATGCCAATAAATTGCTTTAGCAAAACGAAAACCAAGGCCAACTACGTGAAAACAATAATCATAAACCACCTAAACTAAAGGCCGCCGCCATCGCGCCAAGCATAGAAGAAACATATTCGAAAACCGATTGGAAGTATAATTTTCACGACATAAAATTTGACAAAAGATGGAGCCTTTTGCCTTATGGTCGGCCGCTTATCATCATCGTTTTGTACCCAAAATCTGAATCCCGCCGCAGTTTCGATGGCAGTTCAGGAATCGAAAGGAAGCGCGCGTCGCGATCACGCGAAGCAGAAGCGAACAAGAACAGAAGCAGGTAACAGGTAACAAAAGGTTAACAGCATTAGAGACCTGCGCCGAGGAGGGAGCGAGGAGATTATGCTGATGCGATGCGATGATGCTGTGGACCTCGCCTTTTGGCTTTTGTTTTGCGTCGTCGTCGTGGTCGTCGTGGTCGTCGTGGTTGTCGCGCCGTTGTTGTCGTCAGCAGCAAGCCACTCGAATCGAAGCCCATAAATAAGGGTTGGAAGCTGGCCGGGAGAAGCAGCAGCAGCAGATAAGCGCAGGCAAGCGGGCAGGTATGGAGGCCAAACGATGGACCGAACGATCGAAAGGCTTAAGACGCGGAGGACCTGAACCAGGACTGGGCACGCGAGCGCGAGCGAGATCGCGGTTGCGTTGTTGGTTGCGTGCGTGCGCGTCCGTGGCTCATCAGTCCACCTGAGACGCTCACCAAGACGCGATCGCGGGCAGTGAAGTGGCAGAGAAATCTCGGCCGTGGGAACGAACCGTTTGCCACGCTTCCTTTCGGCTTCCTCGGTGTGCGGGCTCGATGTCCGGCTGGCTGGCTGGCTGGCTTACTCCGACGAGCAGCACACACCTTGCCACAATCATTATGATCACGAGCTCGGTTGATGGTTGCCAGCGTGCCCGTGTGTGTGTGTGTGTGTGTGCGGCCAACCGAATGGTCATCAAAAGCATGCCATCATCGGCGTGGATCATCACCATGATCAACATGCGCTGATGCGCGCATCATTGTCATCAAGCGCATATGCATTGTCGTGTGGTGATGCCCGCGGCCCTTTCCGGAAATTGAAATTGTCAGCGCGGGGACGCAGATCGGTGGAATGGGGTGAGGAGAGGAATTTTGTGTCAGACAAATTGTGTGCCTGTGAGTGTGTGTGTGTGTGTGTACTGACAAGAAAAATGGCTCGACCCTTCATTAAAGATTGTCGTCGACGTTATGTTGTCAAAGGTTTTGATCGCGGATAAATTATGCAACTTTGCTCGAACTGTACGATCACCATAGGCAGACACTTGATCAAGTTTGACTGTACGTAAAGAAGCTATTACCCTTTGTTTAGACTATTAAATATTGGCAAAAAATGTAGCCGTAGCTCTATAAAAAACACTTTCTCTGATAGTTTTGAACCAGTAATAAAACGTCTGACAATCGGAATAATGATCAACACGATTTGCTACGTCCACCAATAGTTTAGATGACAAAATTGATAGAGCAGCTGCTTCAGTGCAATATTTTTTCCCATTAATTGCTTATTTTAAAAGATTTTTGCAGATTCCTGATATCGATTTTTTTTTTCGAAACGGGCGAACATTTCATTTTCAAAACAGACGAACTGTTCTCATGCCAATTTCTAGGACTAAAATCTCATAGTGTGGACGCTAGAACATAAAAATTACCACTTTATATTGGTTTAGATTCTTGTAATCCGAACAAGGAGTAACTAACATTTATTCACAACTGCAGCCGTGTCTTCGATGCACCTATTAAATGTTGTCATCCGCATCTAAACCAATTAAGATCCTCATTTACGGTGCAATGTGCGAGCATCTTCGTGAGCCATTTTTTTTCTCTCATTTCTCTCCCCCCTCTAAATAACTCCATTAACTCGCTTGTTGTCAATCGATCGTAAAGCTACGGTCTGCGCTCATTAACCTTCCAACACCACGCACCGGCTATAAAATAAACGCCGCGCGGTTATTCTTTCTTCACCTCGTTAAAACCTATCCACAGTATGCGAGTGTGTGCACTCTCTTTCTCTCTTTCTCTATCTGGCCACTCAAAACATCCTGTGACGCGCGGTTTTATGACAACAAAAATGGGTTTGGAAAAAACATGGTTACAACACAGCCTCCGGAATATCATCTCCCTCTACCCTAACACGATCGCAAACACGGCTTTTCCAGCCCATTTCAGCTACGGCTTTTCAAGAGGTGCATATTGAGCTGCGACATGATTGCATCTATTACCGGAGAAATGAGGATGGGATGGGCTGGAATGAGGGCAGGACAACTGTTTCTCGGTTTCTCCCTTTCGCTATCTCCATCCTTTTGAGGCAACCTCTAAACGATCCTTTCGTGCGGCGCGCTGTAAATACCCCAAAAAAGGATACGCAGCACGCACGTGACCCGAACTCGAAAATCCGTTAACCATCTGAGCAGCGAATGATGCAACAGAAAGAGAAAAAGAGAGAGTGAGAGAAGCAAGCATCCGGTCGGAACTGAGGGATTCATCGTTCACGGCGGGCCCACGGGCAACTGGAAAACAATTGCGTTTCCACTGCGTGCGTGGTTGCGTTTTGATGAGATTTATGTCTTTTACTTTCTCACGACTCACGCAACAGGCGCGCCGCAACACACACCACACCACCTGCTCGGTGTTGTAAAGCTCTTGTAAAGGATAATTTTATCTCCGGTTCCTCGGTTCCTCGGTTCTGTTTTACACGAGCCCCCAGCCCGGGAAACGAGGCCGCGAAAAGTCACATGATATGCTGCTTTCCTGGGAGCTCCCTGAGGATGTCGGGAATGATCCAACGCGTACATGTTTTCGCTCTTGGCACCTTCTTCTGCAACGTTCAATCAACTGAACAACAACTACTGTCGCCACCAAATTGCAAATGCTGCTTCTTCTTCTTCGCCCCAAAAATCATCGGTGACGATGCTTAAAGGCTGATCAAAGATCGTGGGATTTCCCCTGACAAAACCCGCTGAGCTAACACGAATCCGTAGTCTCGGGGAGGGACCTCCTCCAACCCCAAACCTTTTCCTTCACGATAAATTGATGCCAAAAAGTCAAACGGTAGCTCGGATTTATAATGGCAGGCAACATAATACGCCAACGGTAGCGCAACGGGAGAACATGGACACACACACAAAACATGAAACAGAAAGTCAGAAATTGGACAGATTCGGCAATTTCGGCCGTTCCCGATAGGAACCTCCAGTTCCAGCCTCCAACCCGTGCAGCCTCCAGTCCGAAGAGGAAGAAAAAAAACGCGCACCGACGGCACACCGGGCGAATCACTCGGAAATAAGCTATAAATATTATGATAATCGAATCAATTCCCGATAAAAATTGCTCCACCGATCCACAACTAGCTGTGTGTGCCTTCGTCTTTCCATTTCTTCTCCCCTCTCGCTTCCTCTTTCCCATTGCGTTGGTTTATTAATGCGTCCGAATCGGGCAGCAAAACATCGCCAGCAACAAACGGGGGAAACAACGGACGTTTGTTCTGGAGTAAAGTGAAGTGAAGAGCCAAAGAGAGCACAGTACAGCAACATGAAAGAGAAGAAGGTTTTTTTTAGAGGAGGGAGTGTTTGGCGAAGAGGTGAGGAGAAAGGAAAAACCGATGCCGATTGAAAGTTAAACGATTCATGCAAACGCGCACCACCACCACCTACGGGAGGGTAGAGAAAAACTCGAAAAAACGAACGAAAATTAAGCGTAAAATTTGAGCAAAGTGATGAAAGGAAGGAGAAAAGATAGAAGCGGAGGAAAGCGGAGTTGCGGAGAGACTGCGAAAGGGCTGGACTATCTCCGGGGGAGCGTAAGAACCTGCAGCCAAACAAAAAAGCAAAAATGAAAAAGAACTAACAAAAAAACTGACGGCCAAGTATCGGGATAACAGACCAGAAGAGAAAGAAAGACAGAGAGAAAGAGAGAAATCATCGAGGAAATAATTGATCAGCAAAAGACCGGCACCGAAAAAACGGGGGGAACCAAACATTAACAACAACAACAAAAAAACCGATCCAAACGCAGTAAACGAAAGAGAGAGAGAGAAAGAGAAAAAAAAGGAAAACGTAGCGCGCAGAGCCCTGGCCAAATGCCCAAAAAACACCAAAACGAAATCAATCGAATGCTTAATTGGTGGGTGAAAGGTTGGCCCAGGAGAGTAGCCACAAACCCCGCGCACTGAACATTATGCAAGAACGGAGCAAGAAAGAGTGGAAAGCATCACCTACCCCTCCCTCCTGCCTCCGGTAAACACCAAATCGTATCAATGAAAGATCTAAGAACAAAACAAAAACGTGGCAGAAAAAAAAGCCACAGAAAAGCGGACCAACGGTCAAAACGGAGGAGCAAAAAAAACCAAAAAAAAAAAACGAAAAAATAAAAAGGGAATAGCAAAAGTCGAACGGAAGAGAGAACGGCGAGAATCGAACTAACTATACTGCCAAGCGGGCGGTCGAACGATTTGTTAATCAATGCCGATAAGAGACCGTAACTTCGACCGTCCGCACTTCGCATACCGCACCCCGACCGTTTTTGATAAGATTTGGTCTGGTGCTACTCGAAGCTGAAAGCTTATGCTTTTTGTGTGGCCGACCAGCCGGACTGCTTAAACAGTTCGCATCGTGGATCACCCGCTCAAAACCAAAAATGACAACATTAACGATAAAACCAAAAAAAATAAAGTTTGCAGAATGGAGTGGACAGTGTCTTTTTTTGTCTGTTAATGAAAAGTTGCCGTGCGCCCCATTGGCACCCCGCACCACGCGATAATGGCCGGATTTCAGGCACTTTTGAGCGGGGAAGAGCAGCAGCTGCTGATGCTGCCGTGTAATCTGTCCATTAATCTCCTTCGTTCGCTCGCTCCCGTGGATGGCAAAAAAAAAAAAAACGAAGGCTCCTAACTGGATTGCACGATGGATGGAGGAGATGCACGATGCACTGTCGATAGCGCTTCACACGTTCCGCGGTTAAACGGTTTGATTAACACCTCCCCTTTCTTGCGTCCTGGCGATTCTTCGGATTTTTCCAGGACCGGTCTCCCCAACCGCCGATGGTAGATCGATGACCGCAGGCATCAGCAGCAGCAACAACAGGTACAACCGTCCTGCTGCTCCCTGAACTGGATTTAAGACATTAAAAAATAATTGCATTTTTATCGAAGTTCTCATGGTGTTGCTGTGGCGACGCGAACCTTGGAAGGTGCGCTTCTCTGCGGCCATCCCGTTCCGATTGGCACACACGCACTCGCACAGCCTGCTGCTGCTGCTGCTGATGTCGTCTATTTATATCGTGGAGCACACAGCACAAAAAGTGTTATGCTGCTGCTGCTGCTGCTGCTGCTGCTGTGGTCCCCGCCCGGGATTGCTCTTTCGCGTGACACACACAGTGAGTCTCTCTCTCTCTCTCTCTCTCTCTCTCTCTCTCTCTCTCTCTTTCTGTCTTGGTGTGATTGTATGTACGTGCGTGTCGTGCGGGGTAGCATCATCATCAGCTGGCTACACCAAAGAACGAGGGGCAAAACAGGGATGAAGCAGAAGATGGAGCAGTTGACAAGCGGCAGCAACATGCAGCATAAACCGACCAGGCAGGCAGAAGAGTGCAGAGAGAGAGAGAGAGAGAGAGAGAGAGAGAGAGAGAGATAGAGAGGCAGGGGTATAGTGCTCGCTCTATGGTGCTGGCCATATTCTGATTACTAATTTCCGGTGCCACTGCGTATGTGCATCAGCAACATCATCATCATCAACATCATCCAAGCAAGCCGACGCCAGCAGCACTAGAGCAGCAGTGCACCAGCAGTCCAGCGGCAGCCGCGTACTATCGCGATCATCATCATCATCGTCGTCGTCGTCATGGTCACCAATAGAGACCCCGCTCTCTGGATAGCTAGCTAGCTCGCCCACGGGAATGGCATTGCATTTGTTCTACTTTCACGATGACCACCTCTTTGCGATGCCGACTGCGCCACCGAGTGTGTTATCGTTCGGTGTGCAGTGTGCAGCATTATGCTGTCCACGATGGCGATGGCGTTACATTATGGCAACGCGAACCAGGCGCTCCAGAGTAACACATAATCGAGGCTAAACTTGGAATGGCCACCACCACCACCATCATTACTGCCAACAACGCCAATGAGCCATGAGG
>NC_064874.1:39451902-39474402 GCF_943734745.1 Anopheles darlingi
GCGCGAGTGGCGGAATCTCGAGAGGTGAGGGGTTAAGGTGTGTGAGATATGACAATCCGGCAACCGGGGGGCCCCTGCCAGGTGGACGACCACTGGTGGCGATGGCGACGCAACGGCGCCAATGCTTTATTTCAGGCAAGTGCATTACACCATCGCCTTCATCCGGTACATCACTAATAGAGACCGAGAGGGAGAGAGCGAAAGAGAGAAGGTTGCACGATCGATGCGTAAACAATTGGATCAGATCATCGCCATAGAGTCCATCTTTTCCAGCGGTGCATCATCAGCAGCGTCTAGCATGGTAGCAGCAACATTGGTTGCAGCAGCAACAGCAACAGCAGCAGGTGGTGCACTGGTAGCGCCATCTATCTTCCACCGCTGTGCGCACGCTCGCTTCCGGTCCCTATTAGGGTCCGGAAGGCTACCCAGAGACGACCCGAGGCGGCCTAATGTCTGGTGCATGCAGAGTGCGCCACCTACATAACGCCCAGTAACTCCCAAGCGCACCGTGCGCCAAGTGCGCCATCATCAGTGTAGCTCTTCAGAGGTCCAACCAACCGACCAACCGACCGACCGAGAGGCCGTGTGACAATGACAAAGAATACAATGTTGAAAACCAGGAGGATTAATTGAATTTCAAGGCTCGCAAAGAGCTCGCTCGCTGCCATGTCATCGGTCTAGAAGTTGGATCAGAAAAAATAAGGAAGAAAGAAAAAACAAACTCAAACGAAACCCACAATCTCTACAACATTCCAGCATCCCCGGTACACTAGCGCTGGTGTATGCGAAAGAAGAGTAAAGTGGGACCTCGGCACACACACACAGAGGCACACACTTCAGCGGACGGCGCATTCATGCATCTATTTAAACTTAATTAGTCCGACCATCAAGCGGTCGCTAATTGAGTTTGATGGAGGCGATGGCGAGGAAAAACTGGATGAAGGACTGGAGAAGGAGGAGTGTGTATCGAGAACTAGCTATCGCCCTCCGTGTACCGTGGCTGGAATAGAAGAACAGGAAAAAAACGAGAAAAAACACTCGGAAAAATGATAAAATCCTGACCGAGCATCATCACGGATCGCCATCTCGCCATCAAATGCCATCGCCAAGTGCCGCCAAGTGGATTGACCACGGGAGGCGCGCACGCGAAACTCAATTACACCTTTACCTGACCGGCGGAGAAGGAGCAACGGTCACCAGCAGCTAGTGTGAGCGCGCGTAATGCTCACGTTGCTGTTGTTGTCGCTGAGGTCCGTGCCGAGTGCAAACTATAAGTAGCATCATTTTACTGGCTTCAATTCAATTAGACCCGTCCAGCTCGAGGCACCTGAAATGTCCTTTTTCTGGATAAATTATCTCCTAGCTAAATTAGACGACCCACAAGGGAGTCCTCTGTCGACTGTATCAGCAACAAATGAACCTTTCTTCTGCTGAGCTTCTGAACTGCACGAATTGCCAGAGGGCCATTTTTCCACTCGACCTCCGACACGACACGACACGACACGACGGTGCGCCAGAGTGGAATTAGAAAATCAGAATTGCGTGTCACGGAACGTCAAACAGCCAGCCACGAACCGAAGCAAATAATAAATTCCAAAATTGAATTACGATTGGCCGCACCACGTGCCAAGGGGCGGTCGCTCGGTCGGTGGGAGTGGGTGGTAGTGGGTGTGGAGTGTAATTAAAAGATCCGTGACCAAGCGCGCCGTGCGCACACTCAAGGGAGGGAAGGAGAGCGAAATGTCAATATTTAATTGGCTGGCTCATTACAATTTGTTGCCAAACATACGCTTCGCTGGCCTGAGGAGCATTAGCAGCAGCATTAGCAGCAGCATCAGCAGCAGCAACAGAGCCAGACAATGGTGACAACACAGAATCCAGGATGATTCTTTGATGTTCATCCTCTCAGCATCGTCGCGCGGTGCGTTCGAAAGAAATGGAAACGAATTTCACGAAATGAGAATTTTGGAATCTCCGTCTCCTGCGAAGGTACTTGAGTGCCATTGTGGTGGTGCCTCTGGGAAAATTTGAGGAAATGCAAGACTTCGTCGACTTGGCCATTGGCACCCCAGTCCTGAGAGGAATTCTCCTCCTGTTCTGGCTCCGGTGCTACCATTCCAGAAAGTGCCCGGAGCATCTTCCCAAAAACCGGGTTCGCTCTGGTTCCGCCGTTTTGCATCCAACAGAAATTGTGCCTGGCAGGGATTGGTGGTAGTGGTGGTGGTCGCCTCGGTAGCACCGTTGAAAATCCGAAATGACCGGATGTGGTGTGCGCGGTGATGCTGCTCGTGCGAGAAGTCAACCGCGGCGCGCAGTCAACATGCGACATGGCAGCCAGCATGTGCCTCTCGGCCCCATCGGAGGTGTTGACATCGTTCAGCAGCAGCACGCGGTTGTTGCCTTCTCTGTGCACTCAGCAAGAACGGCGCGTGGTGGTGGCTTTTTTTCGGTCTCCGGGCCACTCGGCCACATCCATTTCGTAATGTGACACCTTCTTCTCTCGGTGGAGTAGCGCACCCACCAACCGATCGGATGATGATGAATCGGACACACACACACACACACACACACACACACGCAGGCAGCAGAGGCACACTGGCACTGGCCAAAACAATGGAAACGCATCGAGATGGAAAGCGCCGCAAGCGTTGGTGGTGTTGGTGTTTCATATTCTGAATGGCCCACAACACCGGAGGGCCTTTTATGCTGTTTAATTATGCTGCATTTGGGGAAGACCCACGATGTCGCGTGTCGTGTGTGGCGCATCGAAGTGGCTCTCTGCTGGAGAGCGTTCAAATTGGTACTAAAACCTGAGGCAGTTAAAATCAGGCCACTATCTTTTAATCACTGCCGGGTCCCCCTAGTGATCACTCTGCGATTCTGTTGACAGCGTTTTAATCGTTGTTGTTTGCTTGTTTAGTGATACAAATTTTGTCACAATCGAAGCACACTTCGAAATGGAACGCGAAAGATGAAAAAGAAAACATCTGCAAACTCATTATGAAAACCTTTAAAAACTCAAAACATCATGTTTAAATGTTTATTGGGGGACTCTTTCGTTGAATCTGGTAAAATAAATCAGACGAAAAATTGTAAAAAAATCCCGATGCTATGGAACAGTTCGTTAAAATCCGGCGTGATTTTACACAAAAAAACAGGACAAAGAACGATATCACAGATCAGTAATTATGTTTGTGAGAAGATTCGAGGTCGTATCATGTCAGAAAATAGCCAAATAAGACCCTAGAGCTATGTTCGATTGTACAAATCCGCGCAAGGAATAAGTATGAATAAGTGTTGACCAAATTCAAACCAGGCATTTTGATGGACGATGGAACAAACATGTTAAAATGCATTTCGACCAATACCAGGAAACAAATTTACCGTTCCCAATCATAGAGGGAATGCTTTATGAAGGATTCGGTTCTTAAATGAAGAAAAATTTGCCCGTAAGATGAAGATTTTGTTTGGGATGTGGCAACAAATCAAATGTTTTCACCATTGGGGCATCGTTCATTAGAAATTTATGCAAAGAAGAGGGTCTGCAGAAAAGGATTTTGCTCTTCATTAGTCCACCAATTATCCTTTGTAAGTTTGATATGATTTTGATGGCTATCCCTGAAGCCCATTTCCATTCATTTTTCTAATTCGTATACATCAAGTTTATAGGAAAAACTATCAATCTACTAATTTGGATCTGGATTTCAAAAATGCATATAAAAAACATCGAATAATTTTCATCAATATTTCCCCTTAAAGGCACCAGAAAACCTACAAAAGGGCACCTTTTCTTTTTCTTTCTCTGTCATTTCTTTACTAAGGTATGACCCATTCTGTGCGTTCAATCCATTCATGTCCATTCTACCGGACCTGGATACAGGATTCACCACGCGAGCATCCCATTTTGACCACTGATAGTAAGCGAACTATCGATTAGTACCGATCAGCTACGTAGCCACGCGCCCACAATCAGGACACACATACACACACAATGGAAAACTTGATCTGGTGATATCACGCGGCGCACCGTTCATTCGATCTCGTTTTAAACGACCTGTTCCGACCAGATCAGGATTAAGCGTGGAGGGCGCAACGAACGGAGCGCGCGACTTGATATCATCATCATCGTCATCAGCGGCAGCAGCAGCAGCAGCAGCAACCTCACCTCAGGAGGTATTGGGCACACCATCATTACGGTGAGGTCCTCGCGGTGGACCCAAGTGATGGGAGTCGTGTGCCCTGATCAGCCGCACACACACACACACACACACAGACAGATTCTGGGGTCTTCGGTCTACCGGGGGTAAACCGGTTTCCCTCTTTTCCCGATTTCGTTTTTCTTCTTTACGCAAGTGCATCTGGACACACGACCCGGTGGCAAGGATTATCTCCACGACGGTTCGTTCCCATCACCACCAGCAGCAGCAGCAGAAGACGCGAGGCCCCGAGTAAAAGTCATAACAATAACAATAAATTAAGCCCTCCACAACCGGACGGCGATGACCACGACGACCACGACGACGATGACGATGCGCCAGCATCAGCATCGGCAGCAGCAAGTGCGTGTGCGCGCGCGCCCCCTGGCTATGCTTCGTTGCAATCAGTGTGTACAACGACGACGACGCGTGGCCGGACGGGACGATGCAGTGGCTGATACCACCACCACCACCTCTGCTGCTTCAAGGGGTGCTTCTGATCGCCACGCGAACGGCCAGAGCATCCCAAAAACAAAAGGACGATCCCTTGGTAGTCCCTTGCCAGTGGGGTGGCCGATTGGAGGTGCCTGGAGTGCAAAAAGGGGGCTTGTTTCGTTTTATTAGTTTCGCCTCTTCACGTTACTACCTCACCTCCCCCAGGATGTGTCTCACGGTTGATCATGTTACATGCAGTAACATACAGCCAGCAGTTGGAGCAAAGGGAGCAGACCCGGTGTGGTGGTCACGCGCTGCCGAGGTCCGTGTGTCCGAATGAGTCCCTTCATCGTCGTTCGCTGTTCGAACGCCGTGTTTTGCATGCATTGCGCTTCTCCGGCCGGTTAACCGGCTTCTTCCTCTTTTTGTTTTTCTCCCTCGTTTTCTGCTGCTTCATCATCTTCATCTCCTGCGCCATGCGCCGACCACGCGATATCGCGCGAGATCCCACCGCGCGCCCCGCTTATCGAACCACGTCGTCATGAGAAAACGGTCGCGTGGCTCGCGTGGATCCCCGGGCACCAGCATCCCAGGTACCCTGTTTGACCAGTTCGAATGCGAAGCGGAGCGGATTTGTCTCTCACCTTTTCCGGCCCCCGCCCCGACCAATCGGTTAACCATTCATCATCGATCGGTGATCGTGGCTGCTGCTGCTGCTCCTGATGCTGCTGCTGTTGGTGGGGGTTCATGCAGGGCGCGAGGAGATCCACGATCATCGTCGTCGTGGTTGAGGTCTTATGCGATTCTGTCGCAGGTGTTGTCCCACCAGCAACCAGTGGTGGTGGTGGTGGTGGAGGTGGTTACACTCAGAAACCGGTTCCGGCGGCGTCGTCCTCGAATCCACGTTCCGTCAATTCGCATCGAGCGTCGGACCCGTTGGTTCCTCCTGCGGGAGTCATTCATGGGCGAGGTGCTGCTGCTGCTGCTAGTGGACTACTACGTCCTTCCTTCCTCCCCACTCCCTCTCTACTCTCCACTCCTCTACCCCATCTCTATGCGCCCCTTAATCGGATTAGTTATGCTGGGCAATCATCGTTTGCAAATGAGCCAACCATGGTGTGCTCATGCCCCGGTCTGGCGGTGGCCTCTCTCTCTCCCTCTCTCTCTTTGTCTCTCTCTCTCTTTGTCTCTCTCTCTCTCTCTCTCCCTCTCTTTCGCACGCTTGCTCTCTATGCCAATCCGTCTTGATCTTGGCAATAAATTACCCCAAAGCAAGGAATACACTCGATCCTTTCTCACTCTTTCTTTTTGTTTCTCTCTCTCTCTTCCTCTCTCTCCCTCTATCTCCTCCCCTTTCTTTGTTCCCCAAGCGAATCCCCAAGCGAGGTCCGCGGACGAATGTTATCTAAATTTTAAAATTTATTGCCATCCTGAAGGCATCGTAAATCTACGTCGTCGGAACCACAAACTCCGCATGGGAACTGTGGCCTTCCGCGCACTGGCCACCACCAGATGCCCCTGTGCTCTCCATCAATTCCAGAAGGGAGCGATGATGATGATGATGATCGCCCAAAATCACGCTCCAACACAACACACGGCAAAGGGTCGATGGTCAAACCGATCTGTTGCTGCTGTTGATGCTTCTGCTGGTGATGCTACTACTCCCTTGGCCTCTTGCCTGGGTCTAGTAGTGTCTTGTGACGACGCCATTGATCGATCCTAGGGCCGACCGACATTAATGCTCACAACAACGCACGCTCTCTGGAAGCAGATGAGCCGAATGTGTGTGCGTGTGTGTGATTGAAAGGTGTGAAACTGACCTTCGGTCCGGACAGGCCGGTCGGTTTGGTGTGTGACAGCAGCAGCAGCAGCAACAGTGAAGGCTCCTGATGGATGGGTCCGACACGGAAAGGCAGTTCATCTATTTCCTTCGCCAGTTGCTGATTTATGTGCGTGCAATGACCGCAGCAGCAGCAGCAGCAACAGCAACAACATCCACACGTCCCGGTCGCCGAAGAGCGAACATCGATAAGGCAAAGAGAGGCAAGGAAGGAAGGGGAACCTCTTGTCTGGTCTGGTGTGGCGTGTTGTGGACACCGGAAACCATCCGCGACGACCATCCGCGGCCGTGTGTGATCGTGACCGAGCGATCGCGCGCTTAGCTTCCATCAGCATCATCATCACCATCGGAAAGGTGTGACGATAAAACGGGGGGATGTGTTACCACCTGTCACCTGCTGATGCCTCAACGTCTTATCACCAAACCACGGTTCCTCTCTTCCTCCTGCTGCTTCTCCTCCTGCTCCCAGGTGATCGTTCTGCGTGATGGATCGCGAGTGCATTAGAGAGGAAACTCACGCGAGCTGTAAGGGAGTTTCTCATAAATCAACCAAATGCACCACTTAGCCAGCCGGCGACCACAACCCGCGGTCCCAAACCTGGTGTCAACCCGCTTCCAACAGCCAGTTCTCCATCTCCAGCTGCTGGTCGACGACGTCCATTTGCAGCGAATGATCTTTGGTTTTTTTTCGATTCTGGCGCGGCGAGAGCGCAGAAAACAGATCGCCAATCACGTCCAACGGCTTCGGTTTGGTATCGGAGGGGGAGTGTTGTGCCACCACTCTTCCCTCTACCACTCCTCTTTCAGGCATCCACTCACCCCCTGGTGCTTCCATGGGGTTAATGAAGATAAAGTCTTCATCGAGATCCCATTCATTTCGCTTCGATTTCGACGATCGACGATCGACAATCTGGGGCATCCGGAACTTGGAGGGGGGAAGGAAGAGAGGTGCGTCGTTGTCCTTTTCTCACGGCCCACCGCGTAATCACCTGGCCTGGTACCTGGCTCGGGGAACGGCCGAAAAAGGGGGACACCACGGCGGAGAAAGGCTCATTAAATTTTATGCTAATCTTCGTGTGCCAAGCAGCGACGCTCGATCGTGACTCCACATGTGTATGTGTGTGTATGTGTGTGTCTGTGAGTGTGTGTGTTAGTGTGCCTTACTTGGCTTCAATTGGGACCCAGCAACCAATCCTCTATCATCGATATCGATATGCTGGCCCGGAGTCGGTTGGACGACACATAAATGGACGTTTTAAATCGAAGCGATAGGTCCGCACCGCAGGTGGTGACGCCACCCAGTCCCAGTCCCAGTCCGAACGGGGGTATCCCTCTCCCCCCTTTCCTTTTGTTTTCTTTCGCTCATGTTGGCTTTTGTTTTCGACCGCATTTTGACCCGCCGCCCGGTTGGCGTCCTATGTGGCGTGGCGATTTCATTCATAAAGTTCAACCGCACATGGGGACGACGACGAGCCCATCGGGGCCTAACGATGAGGGCTCTCTCTCTCTCTCCCTCCCTCTGTGCTTTCATTCATGGCAACCCAGGGAGGGGGCAAAGGAGGTGGCGGAAAAAGGGGTTTGCGTTGCTACGCTGGGCTAATAATAAGCTTATAATTTATTCTAATCAATGGTCGTTGCACGCTGAGAGAGAGAGAGCGAGAGTCTCGACGCAAAAGGGATGACGACGCGGGATGATCATGAAGATCGAACGTCCCCCCGATCATGCAGAGAGAGAGGAGACAGGATGAAACACGACAGAGATCGAATCGAAGAGGGAAAAAGGGGAGTTTGAAGAAGGCGCTCGCTGTGTTTGATTAAAAAATTTCGAAAAAAGCAACTCGAAGCACACACACAACACACACACTGCGACAGCGAGGTGATTGGTTTTTCTTGGCCGAGTGCGAATCGTATCCGCCCCCCTCCCGATCCGATGCCATCGACTGGTCGATCTTGCGCAATCGTAAGCGACTTTCGTCGATCGCCGTTTTGGCCTTTCTGGCCAAACGCTTCGTTAACGAGAAAGAGTGAGATCGCTCGGCGGTTCATTAAGGGAAGAGTAACGTATTTGATTTTGGTTTTTGACATTCTGCTTTTTGAACCATTTTGTGCCGGTTTGGGGTGCTGATGAACCATTTGAAAAGAATATTGTGTTTAAAACGGTATGAATCAATCGAAGCAAAGTGGGAAAAGATGGAGCAGGGTTTCCATAAAAAACTAACTTGGAAATAAACTGGACCGATCGGGTCGAAATGTTGAACACATTCGGCACTTCATTTTTAAATATGTCCCGGAGAGTTCATTCAACTTTTTAATACTAATAAATGTCTAGCAGATCTTCTAAAGAACCAATAGAACCAAGAACCATTCTAAAGAACCAAATTTTTAGCTGGAATGCGAATAATCGTTTATCTTTTATATAGTGTACTCTTATCAATTAAGGCTCTTATCAATTAAGGGTAAGGTGACTAAGAATTGTGAACTAAGAATTGTGAAACTAAGCAAAATCTTTTAATATTCGCACTTGTTTCACATTTGCGAAAAGGCTCTCTGCGTTTCAGTATTTGAAGCGAATCAAACATGCTCAATATAACAGTTCAATTGTAATGATTCGTTATTGACGATTTATTGGCGGCTTTTACGGATCATGCAAGTGATCAATAAAATTGATCGTCTACAAGTTTGCTTACTGCCAGATCGATACACTTTCTTTCAAATGGCATTGGCACAGGCGCACAATATGGAACATCCGTTCTGACATTAAACTGGATAGTTAAACATCTCAATTTTATCGTCTTTTCGTTTGATCAATCTTCCACTCTTGCCCAAATCAATTTGAAGCTCTATTGTTACAGGCGATTTAATGATAGTAAACAATGTTTCGGCTAACGGTTATAAATTTCATACGAGCCAGGCTTGATCTATAATATTGATGCTGCATGACCGAAAAAATATTGCTTCTTATATCTACGATGATCCAATGTTTAGTATAACAACTCATAAATAAGTACTTCAATGGTTCCAAAATTAAAAAACTCGTGAAAATATGCCACTTTTTGCTCGAATTAACGTAAACCTGTTTTCCAATAGTGTGTCGAAATTGATCTTCCCTCGATCAATTCTTTTGCAGCAACAAGCTTTGGAGCATGAAACGAAATTGACTTTCGTTCAACAAAGAGGCTCCCTGTGTTAAGATAAGCCAAAAAAACGAAGCCCGAATAATTGACGCCGCTAGTTCAGGTCGATCGATAATTGAAAGGCCTCCTCGCCTGGCCTCACCTAACCCTCCCCGCGCGCCCGGTGTGGCCGGTTAATGCCGCACTTGTTACGTGCGAACGACGTGTCGGGACCGGACGCAACAGCCACGATGACGGTGGGGGTGGCGGTAACGATGGCGGTGGAGCAGCCTCTAGCTAGCTATCGGTGTATGTGGCTGTGTGTGTCTGTGTGTGTGTGTATGCGTAGTAAGGTAGAACGGAGGGACAGAGCAAAACGACGGAAAACAACTGGAGGATGTATCATAAATTTTGTGACTCTATTTACATATCTCGCTCCGGCCATCAGCGGCCACAGAGGAGCAGCTCCGCAGCCACCACCACCACCCCCAAGCTGCGGTGGGCTCTCTCCTCCCCCCTTCCCCTCCTTCGTCCCGTGCCTCTCACCACCATGAAGGGTTTACGACCGGACGACACAACCCTTCACTTCCTTCCACTTGGCCTCGTGTGCCCGGCCGCGATCGACACACACACACACACACGCGCACACAGTCGCCCTCCTACCCCTTCGCCCTCATCCCATTCCTTCCCCTTCCCACCGAAATGGCCAAAACGGCCCAGCATAACAACGGCTCGCCACGATCGTGCGCCACTTAGCCAGAGAGCCACCGCTCTGGTCTGGTCTGGCCTTCGATTCTCTGACTTTTCTATCCCCCCTTCCCGCCCTTTTCGACCACAACATCATCCAGTAGCCGGTAGCAGCAGCAGCAGCGGCGAGCGACTACAAAACGGTGCTACGCTGGAGGAGCTTTCGCGCTCAGATGCTGCTGTTGCTGCTGCTACTGCTGATGGGTTCGTATGTGACCATAACTGAAACCAACGGCACAGAGAGCGCCAGAGAGGGAGCGGTGTGGTTTTGGGTGGTTAAAAGCCACACAAACACACACAGACACATACACAGGGACAGTAGTACCGTGGGGAATGGGATCCACGAGGTGTGGTGCGGTTCATTCAGTAAAAAGAAAGAAACACAAACGCAGGGCGGCGGCTGCTGGTGGCTGGGGTACTGGGCTCCATTCAAACTGGCCCCTGCTACTACTAGTAGGGGCCATTTTCATTCATGAATTTTCTCGCGAGCCACATATATGCACCCCTCATCCCACCGCACCATGGAGTTGAAGGGGGGGGACCGAGACCCGGACCTAATGATGAAAGGGGGTCGTCGTCGTCGTCGTGATGATGATGTGGTGTTGGTGTGTGTGTGTGTGTGCGTTGTGGCCGATTGTTCAAGAAGAGCCCTCGCTCTCTATCTCCCATTCTGCTGTTTGCCATAAGACACCAAAACGGCCACTGATCGACCGATCGGGCACCCTTCTCCTAACAGGAAGCACCCTCTTCCTATAACCATGCCCCGTTATCATCATCAGCATCAGCATCATCATCATCATCGATGAATGAAGATATCATCGGAAGGTACGACGTTATGTGTCGCTTCTTTCTCGTGGATTCGTGGAAGCGCCACAAGTCCACGGAGCCGCCGGTTTCTTACCCAGTGACAGTGAGTTCTAGGCTTTCGATCTTCGATCTGCGAGCCTTTTCCCTCCGTTCTACTGACTGCGATATTTATGATCCCCCCCTCTGGGTGCTGCTGCTGCTTTCGTTTGGTTCCGTTGATTGCACAACAACTTGATTCTCCGGTGTATCTCCGAGAGTTTGGAAAGATTCTGCCTCTGCCAAATACACACACACCACACCGGCGGCTGGTGGCTCATCATCCACCGCGCGCGCTGCGTGGATTATTTTTCCTAAATATCGAATTAGCATTTTACGGCGAGACGATCGTACGATCGCACACCGGCACGGTGAAGCAATTAAACCAGCACCAGCCGACACCCGACGGCGACGCCGAACACGGTCGCCAGTCGCCAACGACGACGACGACAACCGTGGCGGCGGCGGCGGCAGTTTGTCATGAATATTTAATTGATCTGCTTGTTTTGAAGCTGACCCGTCGGTGGGTGTGCGTGTGTGTGTTTGAGCTGGTCAAGCATAAGCCTCCGCCATCGATAAGGATTATCGACGAAACAGAGAGCGATAGAGAGAGAGCGATGAAACTGCGAAAGCTCCCGAATATTCCATTGGGAACCTGCGCGGAACGGCAAAGATCTCGCTTCCATCGATCGGCACTCCGCGAAATCGCCGCCCGGGAGCTCATTTCCCATCCAACATGGCGTGCGTGCCTGCGTGCAGACTGGCGCTCGATCATAAAAGTGCGTCGCGACACACCAGCGCGCAGCCCGGTGTGTCCGGTGGTCTGGGGTAGTTCCGCTCCGGACGAAAAAAAAAACATCAACAACAGAAGAGGTGCGTAATAATTGCGAGCGTGCGCGCGCGTGTGCGATGTCGCGCTTGATGGGGTTCGTCGCTCCTTACCACCCTACCCTGCTGTGTGCGTGTCGTGCCAGGTGTTGATCGTTAAAGTGGCGCGATATTCACTGGAGAGATCCTCGCTCCCTGGCAGGATTGGCGGCCCTTTTTCGGACACGGAGGATCCGCAACACATGTCGTACCACCGGTAACGACCACGAGACGCACTTGCGTGCGGCGCATAACCAAGCGCGTGTAGCAGCGTAAAGAAGGAAGAGGAGGTTTTTGATTGAAGTTAACGATCGACCGGACCGGAGGACTGGTGCCAAGTGTGGGGCCCGGTGGCTCCCTCCTCAGTAACGCGAACGCGGCAGACAAAAACGATCAGCAGCAGCAGCAGCAGCAGCAGAAGAGGAAGCATCTCAAGCCTTGCAACTGGCCACAGGCCGAAGGGAAGTGTGTTTACGTATCGGGTCGCAGCAGACAGACTCATAAACTAAACAAAACGTCAACAACGGGCGCGCTCCAGAGTCCCTCTGTCATCACCCGTGGCGCTCATAAATCGATCAACAAATCATCAAATTAGTACGCCGATTATCGATCATGCTCGATGCTTGTTGCTTGATGTACAAGCACAGAGGCTGCTCCTGCGTTTACGGCCGTCAATTGCGACGAATCCCACGCAAAATACACCTCGTTATATGGCCACACCACACGGCACAGCGCGGTAGTCGTGCGCCACGCCGATAATGATGATAATCGATCACCAATTGACCCTCGGTGGTGGCTCTTGGGTTTCTTTCTCCGTTTATTCCCTCCTTCAGTGAGAATCCCACTCGTGTGTTTCGGGTTTTTTTATTTTGATAAACGAATACCACCCGGAACATGCGCCTCCGGAGTAGCAGCTACCTCAGAGGCCACCGTTCTCATTAGCATCCTCGAGCATCTAACAGAGGATCACCACCACCACCACTCCTGTCCGATTCCCGATAAGCAACGGTGATTCTGCGAGCAAACGCGCGTCGTCGTCGATGGCTTTTGGGTGGCTAATTAGCTACAAATATACCGGAGGCCACCATCGTCGTCGTTGTCGTTGGCGCCGACACGATACGAGCGTGCCGCGGGCCCCATCGCGGGATATTGTTGATGTAGCTGGTCCGATAGCACGGGAGCAGCGGCCAGCCAGCGTGATCAACGACGTCCTGAAGGAGGCAACCCTCGGCGCAGCTCAAACAACGTAGCAGCAGCAACAGATCTAGCCTCTAGCAGCGTTTTTCATCATCGCCATCGAAACAACGGGGTGAACAAACGGGGGAAGGGGGAGTCAGTGGAGCATCGGAGAGACGTGACCTGCGCCACCCCTTGGCTAGGCGCATATTGATTGATTTAAATGAAAATGTTTTCATTTCTCGCTCTAGACGCGGCTGTTGTGTGTCTGCGTAATGTCATCACTGGACCACGTATGCCCTGCAGGGGGACTTCTGCTCTGCTCAGTATCTCCTTCCCCCACTTTGGACACAGCACGAGTCCTGATGATGATGATGCGGCCATCACGGGACGATGGAACCAGCGAACGAACCAACGAACGAACGAACAATTAGCTCGATCGACGAGAAGAACGATCAACGTGGACGGCGACCGGGAGTGAGTGAGCGTGATCGAGCGCGATCGAGATAACATGATCTGCTGTTCCCTTCCATATCCCATTCCCTCCTTCGAGCACGCAGTCCCAAACGCCACTCGCGAGACCCCTAATTGATATTTCCGATCCAAGGTCCGTGTGCGTGTGCGTGTGCTGTCGCTTCGCGGATTATCGATGGTGGATGCTGGAGGATGGTGCTTCTCGTGTTTACGATGGGCCGCCCTCCTCCTCCTCCTCATCGGCATCGGCGGGTGCCAAATCATTCTGATGTTCTCTAATGATCGTTTCGGTTGACAGCGCATCCAACATGGCGCCCTGCTATCAACCAGGTCTGGTATTATTAAAGATCAAACATGTTTAAATAAATTCGATAAAGATCTGCCACCGATGGGCCACAAGCCATCGGTTTGGGCCAAGACCAACAGCAAGATAACAAAGATACGGCGACAACAACGACGACAACGACGACGACGAGGACCAGCAGTGATTGATGCAAGTAATAATCAAACGATCGCCAGTGTGCGCTGGCATGGTGGATTCCATAAATCCAACATTTTGATGATCATTTTCGGTGGCCCGAGGGCACTCTCGTGTGTGTGTGTCTCTCTTTCTCACGCATCTATCAAGGCCTTTCGCGGGAATGCTAACGCACCTAATGAGCTTCGTTTGGGAGGCTTCCAATGGCGCAAAAAAAACAAAACCAACTCAAAACCAAACCCACCCCCCCACGCTTTTTCGTCCTTTTCTTCCTCTCTCTCTCTCTCTCGCCCTGTGTTGCGTCTCTGCGATGCTATGTGCTCTCTAATGATCAGCACAAATGAAGTTGTTAAACTCATTATCAATCTATTTCGATCCGCCACATCAATCAGTATTGTAAGGAGGGAGGGAGAGCCGCTTGGCTCGTGCAATCGAATGTCAATTGTAATGGCTTAAGACGTTGAGCGACTGTCGCCTGTGTGTACATGTGTGTGTGCAGGCAGGCAGCAAAAAACAAGCTGCAAACCCATCAAAGCGAAAGCACCAGCCTGTGCCAAAGTGCAGCAGCAGCAGCGTACGCCAATCGAACGAGAAAAAGAAAACCGATTTCGCCGATGACAAGATCGAGAAGAGGAACGGACGTAATGCGGTGGGCGCGGAATGGGGGCAACCGTAAGATCCGCATCATCCCCTTGGCTTCAGGATCCTCGAGATCCTCCCGTTAATCTTGACCCACGACTAAGCGCGCGCAAAAAAAACCAACAAAAAAGAAAACGCAAAAAGATACGGGAATAAAAACGAACGCGGACGGCCAGATTAACTGCAATTAATCTGGTGGACGGGGCCGTAACCGTATACACACACATACGCGCCGAGAACGCTAATGGGTTATAAGGAAGCAAAAGAGTGAGGGAGAGAGCGACGGAAAGGCCGGAGCGGAAGGAAGTTCCGTACGATAGCGACCAGATAAAGCCGTATACGGCCGATGGAACAGGAAAAGGCGGAACGCCACACCATGCCTGGCCACGCCATGCCACGCTATACTACGGCATCAGCGGCATCAGCGCAGCAGATCGCGGCCGCAGCATCAATGAAGGTTAAGGCCCGCTACTCTGTGCCGAGTGCGGGCACGGAGACAGCACGCCGCGGAGGTGTACAGTGGCATCCATCGGCAGCAACAGTGATAAACCTCGAGCCGCCCGAGATAAGACTCGACGGAAAGGCAAAGCCGCGGTCGTGGCCGCTGCTACTGCTGCTGCTGATGATGATGATGATGAGATTCTCTTGAACCGCCTCTCCGTTGTCTCTCTCTCTCTCTCTCTCTATCTCCTCTATACGGCAGCCTCGAGCGCAGAGACAGTGGCGGCCCTTCCCTTCGCCATCACCATTACCGAGCGCGAAAGCGAAGAAGTCGCGTCGCAAAGCATCAAAGCATGAATGAATGGATGAATGAAACGCGCAAAACTCGCCACTCGGCACCGAGGGTAGGCTCCTCGATCCGCGGGCTGCGCTGTTGCTGCTGCTGCTGCTGCTGCTGATCTTTCCATTCATAAAGATCAATCAAGCGTAGTGCTGCCCTTAGCCCGTAGTGACAACAGGGCAGCGGGAAGGAGGCTCTGGCTGCTTGTGGCTGCTGTCACGAGATAAGGCAAAGGGGGAATAGAGCAATCGAGAGGGTGAGTGAGTAAGCGAGAGATAACGAGACCGGATTGGATTAAGCTCGGGGGAGGAAATGACGTTTCAACGTGACGCGCGCGCGCGCGCGCCTCTCGCCTGACCGCCACCGCGAGATCGCGTGGCGAAGGGAGGGTCCACCAGTACCAGAAGAGGAAGAGTGAAGGTAATGCACTCGGGCGCGGAATATGCACAACGCTGCGCTAATGACCGGTTGTGGCAGCGTAACAAGAGGAGAGGTCTAAACCTTCGTCTTGTCGTAGGCGCAATGTAGCTGTGAACGGTTGGCGTTGCCATATGGAGTGTTATTTTTGTAAAATGTTACATTAAACTGCAACTTAGTTGCTACTTAATAAGTTTTCTCGCGATCGTTCTACTCCCCGTGATCGCCCGTATGCCAAAGGTATGCAATGTGGTCGCTTAATGTTTAGGAGGCCACTAAGCGGCCAGATTTCTCAAGCTGCCCGGGATTTTTTTGGGATCGTGCTGCAGGTTTTCATTTAATTGTTGCTGTTATCTCCTTTATCTTTATCATGAAATTCACGAAACACCGACTATGCGCCCCCCGGGGTCGGTAAATATGGCCAGATGAATCACAGATGTTTAATTATTCCATCTCTGGCTCTGGCAAATTGAAAAGAGAAGTGAAATTATAGGTTTTAATAAACGTTTTTAATAAAAAAAAACATTTGTTAATGTTTATGAAACATTTTCAGTGGATTCCAACGGTTTCTTGCGAAAGAAAGGTAAGGAATACGACTGCTCGAATTTAAAATTCCCGGTTCGCGATTTGCCTACAATCGGGCGTTTTTCGAGCTCGTTCGAGCACTTTGTCGCACGCAAGTTCTGAATTGTTTGAATGCAAGATTCTAAGTTGCGTGCAACACTGCATTTGAGATTCAAATTAATACGTTTTTTAACGGCTGGCAAAGTTTTAATAAAACAAATTAAGAATAAATTTAATAAAGCATAAATTGAGCATCAATCTGATGTTTCTGATGTTTGTCTGGTTTGGTCATGAAGTATTATTACCTCAGTGCTAAGCAAGATAAACTGCTACATGACCAAAGCGAATCTTGGGATTGCAGACCTAATCGTAAGCATGACGATGGCCCCGACAAAAGAATAAAAGGAATCCTTAATAAAGCCATTTTTTTCATTAGAAATACGTGATGGCCTACGAAAGGAAGCCAAACAGTACTTATTTTGGTTTCCAGATCCACATTATAACCAGCCAACACACAAGCTTACATTAATGTCATAAAATAAACGATTCAACTTATTTGTTACAGGCAGATATACAGATAAAAACCTGTCGGGGTCATAAAGACGCTTAAAGTTTGCATTAGAAATGCGTAAGGTTTTCTTCTGTCCACTCGAAAGCCTGTTCACTGGATATAAAATACCAGAAAGTATACCAATACTCATCTTTCTGCTTCTGCGCGTGGTGGTTGGTTGCTGCCGCGTTCTTTGGTCGCTCGTGCTCGATCGCTCCTATCGAACCGCAGCGAAGGATAATTATTTCAAATTATCTTCATTATTAAAACGCCTAGCAGCAGCATCCATAGCACAGGAGGTGTACCGAGAGGCACCCCGAGTCTAGTTTAAGCCCACCGGTCTGTCTTCTCTCCGTTGGTTCGTTGGGACGAACGGAACGGAATGAGAGAAACTGTTTAATAGCATCAGAATCCCCTCCCTAGAGAGGCAGCAGCATCACCACTGGACTGGGCCTGAATGGTGTCTGCACGGCTAGAAATAAGCGAACAGCAAAACTTGTCTTGCCAGTCCGGTGTATAATTAGGCGGTCGAACGATCATAGCAATTGGACCGCTCTAGCCCGCTCGATCGGCAGCAGCAGGTAGAATCGCCGTAATTTTTCGACCGAAAGACCAACAACCGCTCGGCCAGCAGAAGAGCGACCTTCGGGAGCGACAGTCGTCATCAGTCGCCGGGGCCGGCAGGCATCCCAGGGGCAAAAGGATATGTTCTTTCTTCGATTCCGAACATCACATTCTACGACTCTGCGACCGGCGGACAACACGCACAAATGGAAGGAATCTCAAATATCATGGTCAATGGTTGGTTGCTTGGTTGGTACATTATCAACGCAACGGCAGCAGCAACCGACAAGCCGATAATCAAAACGGAAGCGATGACCCTCGCCGACACACACACAAGCTGATCACACGAGTTACGTGAAGGTTGACCCAATATAAGTCGCACGATATTAGCGAGTCATGCCCTGCGTAAGGCGTTCCTCCTATCTTTACGACACCTCAATCAATAGGTCTCGCCTCGCTTCCTAATTCGTTGTATTGGATGTAAATTCCATACTCACCCGGGGCCGAGGCACACGGATCGTAATTTCCGTTTCTTAATCCCTCTCTCCCCGTCGCGTTCCAGCCACATCAGGTTTCAAACGCATCATCAAACACGCGCGATACTCCTGGCTCCTTGGGTAGTACACCACGCGATATCGCTTATTGTTTTGACGTAATCTTTACAGGTTTAACAGCTTTATTGCCTAGGTCCAAGATCTGGTAAGCTAACGGGTAGGGGCCCGCCATCAATGACACCGAGAACCGCATAGCCTCTCTGTGTACTGTTGTGTATATCGGTTGGATTCGATCTAATCAAATATCCGGACCGGAGACCTTGCGATACTCGATGTCGGGCGCACGCGTTTAGAGTCCAGAAGGCTCAGAAAAAGCTTACAAGATTGTGCGCCACTCCGGGATCACCATCAGTCCTCGGAAACCCCTCCAGAAGTGATAATGTTTGTCAAGTTTCTCCTGTTTGCCGCGGTGGCGCAGCTGGCCTGTGCCCAGCAGCCGTCGAGGGATGTGCTGGTCGAGTTTGGGACCAACTTCAGCACGCTAGCGCTCGATACGCAGAACGAGATCTCGGAGCTGTACGAGTTCAATGGTGAAATCATCCGTGAGTTCAACCGCGAGCTGCTGCTCGAGCTGGGCCGCATGGTACCGCAGCTGCGGGCGGCCGATGCTGACTTCGTGCAACAGATCGAATCGGCGGCCGACGGTGTGGACGCGGAGTGCGTCGAGTATGTGCAGGAGTTGCGTGAGCTGTTCCTGCTGTTCCAGAACTGGGATATCCAGGACTGTGCGTACTATGCGCATGCCACGCTGCAAGTCGACAGCGTGACCCGTTTCCTCCCTTACGCCATCACCTTCCTGTCGGAGAATACGCGCTCGATCAGTCAGGTGATCGAAACGCTCGGCCGTCGCAACCTGAACGACCTCGAGGGCATCGTCGACGAGCTGGACGGAGAATGGGAGTACTACCAGGTGCTGGCCGTATCGTTCAGTGATTTCCTGTTCGACGAGATCCTGCTCCACGCCCCGGTTGCCGATGCCGTGTATCTGCGTCTGGTCGAGTGCCGCGAAACGGCGGTCGAAATGCAGGAATCGGACCACGAGTACATTCTAAGCTATCTCGCTGACAACTGCGAATAAAGCATTCAACCGATCATACCACCGTACGCTGCCGCTGTGGTTTTACCGAGTATCTCTACGTGTGTGTGTGTGCGCGCGTAGAGATAACACAAAATGCATCCCTTGTCGTTGCGCCCTGCCGTGCTGCCGAAATTAGTCTCACCATTTGAACCGCGTGTTTTATCACTTCGCTTGCGTAATCGCTGATCGCTGACTGCGACTGGTGGCGGGCAGAGCAGCGCATCACGAAATTGGCCACAATTTATGCCCAGCCATTCATCAATTGACCACCGGTAAGCGCTTCTCCTTGCGCCTGATGCTGATGAGGGTCAGCAGCAGCAACATCATCATTTTGCATATAACGCGCGATCGCTCGCACCCCTACCTCACTCGTCAATTGATGCTAATCATGGTTGTTGGATGGGAATTGAAAGAAACAGAAGGGAGGCAGGAGGGAAAGGAGGGTGGGAGAACACATCATTATCTGGCCACTTACCGAGTGATGCTTCGGGATCGGACAGATCCGACAGACTGGGCACCTTCTGCATGTTCCGCATCGGTCCATCGTCCAGGGGCTCCTGTTTCAGCTGTATCGGACCGAGATCGCCATCGCAGCCCTGCAAGGAAAGGATAGGGATGATGAGGAGCCTGTGTGTGTGTGTGATCATGTGTTGTGGTTTTGCGATTCGCCTATTTTCGGCAATCGGCTTCACAGCTTCCGGTCGCGCGTTCGATATCTCCCCCTAAAACCGCAAAAACCACGATCCATATTTTTGGGGATCGCTGCGAATCGCTCGTAGTTGATTCATTGGGGGGAGGGGTGGCTCATTTGACATGGGATGGGGACAGAGAAATACCAAACCCCAAATGAGCGCCCATAGCGCGCAGGATGTGGTCGCCGGCAGTGTTCCGTCGGTCGGTATAGCAGATCGTAATCGATCGTCAATCCGGCGCGCCCTTCATTCATTAGTCACGGTCACGGGCAAATGTAACGGGGGGAGGGGGCCCGTCATCATTACCGCCAGCTCTTGTTTCACGCACATAGCGTTGCTTCCACTGCAACATACCATTACATATATTAATGTGTCCCTCGAACAACAACACCACCACCCCAGACCCGGACCTAAACCGGAAACCTGGATGTCACGGACACTGTGGAAGTGCTTTCGGAACGTCGAACGAGGCGTGAAATTCATTGGCAGGCCAGACGACGTTAAAACCATCATAAATATGTTAACACAATAATGATTAAGACCGTACCGTACCCTCCGGAATCGGAAGCAGTCGTTGTAGCACCCGTAGAGAGAGATTAGATGCATCTCCTCTACACACCCCTCCCTCTCTCTCTCTTCACTCGTCGGATACGACGGATCGACGATCGACTTTATCTTTATGATGGTGCCCTGTCGCAGCGTTTGAGGTTGCCCTGGTCCCGTGTTCAGGAGGGGGGAACGCTAGCGTGCTAGGGGTTAGGGTAGCGCGTTAGACACATCATCGTCATCATCACGCCCTCGCGATGGTGCCGGGGAATTGTTGGGCTGGGTCGCGGAGTCGTGGGTCAGAGTTCAACCAGCGTTGGAAGGAATTAAGATGTCAACGGGCCAACCGACAAAACCGAACCGCACCATACATCTCAATTCATTTGGAACGCGCGCATTATGGGGCTAGCTGTTGGCGTGCTGAGTGATTGAAGAGGGTGCATGCATGCGATGATCGCGACGACGACGACGACGACGACGATGACGATGCACTCATTTGGCTCGTTGATCGACAGAAATGATGCCGTACAAAGAGATAATTAAAGTGTTTCACACTCGCGATACGTTTAGACGATGCATTTCTTCTCGCTCGGGTAGCTTCTGATTAGCAAGCGATATGTTTACGGCGCCAGCAAAAACATACAACTTCCTCTCCGGACACGCTAAGGGAAGCACGGGTGTAGATCGTCCAAGATCGCGCGCACACACATGCTTACAGAAACACACATACGGTCGTCGCTAGCAAGAGGCATTGACTTGATGCTGGACGTATGTATACTAGTTTCTTTCTCTCTCTTTTTCCCCCTCTCTCGATCAAACTCGATCGCCTTCTTCAAGCTCCTAAGCGGCCCCCAAAGGCAACTACTTTTTTCGTTGCCTTTTCGTTTGGTTGTCTGGTTATGTTCCAGCGCGAGACACACAGAGAGAGAAGAGAGCGTAGCACGTGGCCACCACCACCACCAGCCTTCTCCTCCCGGTCGGAATAGCTTGTAACGGCACAGTTTCATTCATAAAAACCACGAAAACCGACCAGCAGCCGTAGGCCATACGGTTAAACACTAGCCAGCGCGCCAACTAGACAGCCCCTAGAGCGCTTCACGTTTAGATCTCGTTCATTCACACACACACAAACACACTGTTAGGGGGGAGGCCACTCCGATACACGAACACGTGGAGCTAGCAGCCTACACACGCTGGAACGCGCGATCTAGTGCGATCGCGCACGCAAGTCGCCTCCACGCCGCATTGCGATCGATCGACCACGGCCCCCTCGACTAGTCTGTTCGACAGCTGGATAATACCAAACATCTTAAACACCCACCACTACTGTTAGCTCTCCGCACTGCCAGTTGTTGTTTAGATGATGATGTTGATCCAGCGCGTACGATCTCCTCGTGCTCTAAGAGGGTGCGCGCGCGCGCAACTAGAGTCGCAGAGCAACGGCAGCACTTTCGATCACTCCACTCACTGCTGGGGACTGGCAGGCGCTGAAGGTCCTGTGCTGCTGCTGCTACGCTCATTGAAAGTGCAACTGGAATGCTGCTACACGCACAGACCCAGACCGACCTGATCCGGCGTGGATCAGGTGGATTCGCACAAAGAATCCCAAAGAAAGGGTTAGCAACAACATCCGGTGCTGTTAATAAATTTGCTTGCAATATTTTGACAGGATCGCGACCGCCAGTGCCAAACGCCTGGCGCAGCAGCACCAGCACCAGCATTGGCAGCAATGCCGACACAGGCGCGCGCGCGACACGATCATCTTCGATTGATCGCCTTGCGCCACCAGAATGACACACGCGGCTCCTCTGCTTGGCTTGTTCGCGCTTCGTCCGTAAATAATTAGCTCAAATAGCGGCAACAGATTAACTCTTTCCCTTTCAGCGCGATCGTCTGTCGTCGTCAGACGCGAAAAGAAAGCCGAACCGAGTGGGGCGGCTGCTGGG
>NC_064874.1:39476902-39579402 GCF_943734745.1 Anopheles darlingi
GCAAGGTTGAATCGAGCAATAAAAACGGGTTTAATGGGCCCGGTCGACCCGACCCCAGGGCTCCGAGCTAGGTGGCTTCTGGGTGTTATTTGGGTGTAAGTGTGACTCTCCGCTAACCCGCACATACTCCTCCTTCTTCCTTCTTAGCCACCGCGGTTGCACCGTGCGACGGGTTGTTTTAAGTTCTGTTCTTCAAGATCCCCACTTTTTTTGCCTTTTCGTTTCGGGAACGAACCCACTGCTTGTGGCTGGCCACCAGAGGTTAACGTGGGCCCCTCCCCCCCTTCTGCAGCCTTCTGCTGATCCGGTAGCATTTACAGTTTCGGTGCGACTTTCACCAGCAGGAGCGATGCGCGAAGCAAAACATCCGAACGAAGGCACGAGGTAGCAGACGTCCAGCAGTTCCTCGAGCAGTTAAAAGGGGTGATTAACGTAGGGTTTTGCCAAGTTTTTACGCTTTTTCTGAATGTAGAAACTTTCAAGAATATTATCTAAAAGTATAGAAATAATCGAAGCACAGCTAACAAAGATACATTTCTTTAAAATTCATTCATTTTAAAATTCATTTCAAAAACCGATACATTCATTTTAAAAACCGATCCAACGTTCTCAAACGTCGGTATTCACCATCGTAGCATCAAAACTAGGGGACCGATCTTGTTTAACCTTAACCTTTTAATCCAATTTAAGTAAAATTAAGTAAATAATCGCTTTTTCATCTTTTAAATGTTATTGTAATTGGAAAAATCAATATTTTGATTTTCAAAACAGAACTCAACGGAACCTGCTTCTCAAAACTAACTTAACGAAATAATATCGATTTTTATACCTCGAGATCAGATGATCGAGCACAAATCGCCGCGATTTACAACCCAAAAGGTACATTTTCGCATACATTTCTTTAAAAGTTATGATGCTCTGGCTATAATTTTTTAAATATATTTTCATCAAACTGCGTTTTATATTCTTCTTCTTGAAAAGTTGTATATTGTGCAAAATGACCCCAAATTCACCGAAGTCTACCATTTAATGATGGTATTGAGTTGAGGAGAAAGTAATGCATTATTTTAAAAGTAGGTGGCTCTAGTGCTCAGCATCTCGAACAAATTTCAAATTTGTACTCGTTGTAAAGAGTACATTTCACAAAAACAAAAGAAAGTCCTGCAATGTTTGTAACTTGTATCTTTCGTTTGGGAGTTATAGCATGTTGAAAAATGGAAGTTAATCTGATCGCTGGTTAATCGCTAGATCCCCCTTCAATCCCTTGCCATCTAGAGGATAAATATCATTAAGAATAAGCACACGGTACACACCAGCACTAGGAGCAATAGCAGACACCGGCGGCAGTCTCAAGTAGCTTTCAGACCAACCTCAACGCGACCATCACCGACTGTTATCGTGCTGCTTCGAGACCTACCGATACGGTCGACTGGTGGAATGTCCTGACGTGAACGGAACATGTCAACACACACAGGAGCGATCGCGCACGCAATCGATGCTTTCTCCGTTGTCCCTTCCTTCCACCTTCCTTCCTCCTCCTAATGACCTATGCCGTTAGCCCCTCGGGTAGAGTAATGCACAAGCCAATCGGTGGCGACGTGAGCCGGCGATCGGTAGACAGATTATGTTTACCAAACCCCTGACCCCTGAGCCGGCACCTTAGACAACGACACACACACACACAAACGGCATTCTTTGCAGATCCGCTGATGGCGGCGGCGGCGGCAGCGGAAGAGTCAGTCGGGCGTATCAAGTCAATTGCGTCTAGCCATCGGATACTTCCGCAAGGGCAACCCTCCAGTGGCTGGCGCCATCGTTACCTGAGGACCGGTAACAGGTATCGACCCGGCCCCGGTAGCTAGGTAGCTGACCCTTTAGGGATATCCCAAGGCACAGCAGCGTTCACCGTTCCCGCTGAGTTCGTTCGTTCGTTCGCTCAATGTTTGGAACTTCCAACACGAGCAAAGTTCACGATTCCAAGAATCGGGGATCCACAGTCGCCGCTTCGTGCCCCAAAGACTCTAAAACTCACACACCAGAGGATGACGCCAACCAAACGCGTATCGATCTCATAAACCGCCCCACCGGGCGTCGTCATCCTCGTTGATCAGCTGTGTCCAGTTTGAGTCCAGGCGAGTGGTGGTTGCTAGCAATAAATCTTCATAACCGACCCTCCAGCGTGAGGATCCAAATGTTACGAAAAGGGTGGCTTAAGAGACGCTACTTCCCTCACCCAGGAGCAATGTGCGGCAGGAGTGCGGCAAACGCGTTGGAAACGCGATCCTCCTGTCTGTGTTTGAAAGCAAATAATAAACATTCTGCCAACCGGCCGAACCGTTGATAGCCGCCAATCCACGTTCGTGGTCGGTCGCCCTCGTCGTGTGCTTGTGCCACGTCGTCGTTTGCGTTACCACTGCCCCGGTAACGCCGCGCGGATCGCGCCGGAAAATATTATTTATAACCACCTCGCGAAGATCGCGGAGCGCGCGGAGTCCCAAGAGCCAACGTCGAACGTCATGGAACACCCCAGCTGCAGGGGAGAGCACAGGTGGATTGGGGTGGGCGCTGGTGCAGCAGGAAAACAAAGCATGATGAGCAGCAGCAGCAGCAGCAGTAGCAGCAGCGGAAACATTGGTTTGAAACATTGTCCAAGTCCTGAGGTGCTCTGTTGAGGATCAACAAGCGCGTAATACGCCAGGCGTATTCGTCATTCTCTCTACTCGCGCTCCCTCTCTCTCTATTTGGATGCAGTTGTCGTTACGGATTATGTCGTTTCGGACTTGGGCCAAGTGGCACGGCATGTCCCAAGAGAGCGTCGTCTTCGTTGTTGTGTCCTGTTGTGCTGGCTGGCTGGCTGACTGGTATGGCTGCTCACGCTGTTGGATCATAAATTTTCATCCTAGCACTTTCCAGATGTGCAACAGCAGTACCCGTGTAAGCGGCAACGATCGACCAATGATCGCATCCCATCAGAACAGTCCAGCAGCGGGTGCAGCAGAGTCAGTCTGGGGTAGTAGCGCTACTCACACTCATCCTCCTGGATTTGGACGTCGGAAAAGTGCTGCTTCATAAAATGCGACCGAAATGGGTCAAGATGGCACCGTCCAAGGGATACGACGATCCGAGGGGCAACGAAATCTCCGAAATCCTAGGGATAGTCAACTCATCCAACAGCTGCACTGGTTAGCGCCTCGATAGCGGTCGTCTTTGCGTCACTTGGCGGCAGCAGCAGCAGCATTCGTACAGATTCGGGATTTTTGGGAACTTTGGGTCACCGCCACCGTATTCCTGCGCAATCTGTTTTCATGCCCGTGGCAATCTTGCGTTTGGTGTGAAACGGCGGAACAAGTCGAGGAACGAGGCCCGTAACGGTGTTGGTGGTGAAGCAGCAGGTACCGGAGAGGCTGGTATCAAATCCTGGGAAAAAAGCGACGACCACGGTTCGTCCCGCTGTTATTGGATCCCGCTCCTTGGTTTCCTTCTTCTTCCTTGCCAGTTCCCCTTCGTCTTCGTTTCCCATGCACCCAGACGACGTCCTCGTCGTCGTCGTCGTCGTCGTCGCCGTCAATATGCGCTCAACATACATGGCCATGCGGGGGTATTGATGCAAAAGCGTCGCAACACCATGTGCCCTGAGGTTTTTTTTTATGACATTCATTAGGGATCTTTAAGCCGCTACAAGACAACGACGGCGACGACTGCGGGGACAGCGACTTGCACTCGTGTGTTTATGAATCCATGTCGGATCCGCCACTTGAAGCTGGCACAAGCTGGTTTGCACAAGCAACCACGATCCTTTTGCGTCAAGTTTCTTCCCGAGTCTCCTCAGTGGAACCCAGTGGAAGGCAGCAGACCCGACAGAACGGATCAAGAGACGCCCAAATCGATCACGCACACTCACACGCAGATCACACTGCCTGGGTCTGGTGTGTTCCTTCCCGAAAACCAATTACCCACGGTGGAGGATTCGGTCTTCCGATTTCCCTTCCCAAAAACCACTGTCTCCCTCCTGCCTTCTTCTTCTTCTTTCCTCACTCTTTTTCTCTCTCTTTCGCTGTGTCTGTTGCCCTTTCGTTCGGCGATCTTCGCTTTCTTTGTGTAGCACACACTCTCTGCCTCCGTGCCTTATGTTGTTGATCATGCTCTGCGCTGTTGCATGGATATGTTGCTTGCCTTTGCGGGTATCCTCCTACCATCGGGTGCGATCAGGCCAGACCCTCGTTGAGACCCTCGATGCGATCTTCGGTAAGGGATCGGTCTCTCACTCACTGGCTTTCTCACTCTCTCTCTCTCTCTGTCTCCTCCATGATCTGCGGTGTTTACCAAGCCCAATCTCCTCGACCGTTCCCTCGATTGCATCCATCTCATCGCAGCCCCGGCTCTATGTGGCGTGCAGAGAATTTTTAATTTATTTTTGTTTTATTCAACACGAAAGGAGCAGCGAGGAGAAGTGCAGCGCTCCTTCTACCGCTCCCCAGGGTCTGTTGGTTGACGGACGGAGTTAGTCCGCGATGGCCAACTGGAACGGAGCAGAATAAAGAACCCAACTTTCGGGAAGAAGCGATCCCAAAACTCCGGCTGTTTGGTACACTCTCACACACACACACCCTCATGGCTGCTGACTTCTTCAGCTTCCCCGGCTACGTCTAAACCTCCTTCCATCGCCATCAAGTATCGAAGCATCTAAGCCAGTGCGCAAAAGCCAACCACCAGCAATCAAACAGATGTCGTCGAAGGTTACCCTATAGGGACACAGCAAGGATCCACAAACCAATCCACAATCGCCAAGATCAAGACCCTTGGCCAAGACTTCTACGGGCACTTTCCGATCCGTGATCGAGACATCTTGACCGCTTGGATGAGACGATTAGACGAGTCCCTTTTTTCGGTGGTGGAGTGATGTAGCCAAATTGGTTTAATTGCTCCTTCCTGGAGCCCGCCGATCGTACGGCAATTTGCAATGCCAACGTGACCGACGATCAGTGATCGGCGGCAGATCGATCGGTAATTCGGAAAACCGGTAGAAACGCATCCTAAACCGGAGGTGATGCCCTCGTTCATCAGCAACAGAAGGAGGGTTCGAAATTTGAATTTGAAGAACAAACGAGAGAGAGAGAGAGAGAAGAGTGCGCATACAGGTTGATCGTTAGTTCAATGCACTTGCGATCCCTCGGCGGTTGAGGATCAAGTCGCACGGTAACAGGATAGCGACGCTGTCTGGACTTGCCCGGAGCCCGGAGCCCGGAGCCCAGGAGTGTTTTTTTGGGGTTTCATTCCCCCGAGTCCTCCTGGTTCCTTATACACGGGCCTGGGCGTCACTTGGGTAACTTAATCCTTTCATTACCGGACCGCGAACCGGGGGAACAAGCTCCACTGAAGGATGCGAGGATCCTACCACTTTTACATTGGAGCGACGTTGTACGGGTTTGTGTGTTGGTGGCCGAGGATCCAGGATCCAGGATCCAGGATCCAGCAGGCAAAGGACACCACCATCAATCGGAAGCTTCTTCTGCATCCCCGCACCCCTCCCTAGCGGATCGGGTTAAGGGACGACCGGAGAAGCGTTTCATATTTCACGCAACAGTTTTTTTTTTGTTCGGTTTTTGTTTTAATCCGAGTACAACAAGCGTCCAACACCTTATACGGGTTGGGCAACATTTCTGGGGTTAAAACGCTTCCTTCTACACTCCCCACTTTGGGGACCATGCTTTGCGGTCGAAATCTGGAACAGGAAAGAGACCTTCCAAGTGTCTTCGTCGATCGAGATCTGAGCCTCTCGGTATGCGTCAACGGACCGGGAATTATGTTTCGAATTCCTGCCAGGATCCGTTGGTACGTAACAGGAGCAGCGCAAGGTGAAAGGCATGCCATCATCATCAACATCATCGGGGACTGGACAATATTTTCTGTCTAACAAGCGAATGTCGGCGAACTGACTGCTGTCCTAATGCATCCCTTCTTTGTTGACCTTGTTTACCGACGATCGTGCTTTCTCGGGGTCCTTCTTCAACGACTTCATCGATGTCCGTCGTCCAGGCCAGCGTTACGATCATCACACGACGCTAGTACTGCCGACTCGTTCGTCATCTCAACACCTTTGTGTATTTGTCCGATGGCGATCGACGTATGTTGTATTGTTGACATGATAATTTCGTTTCGTCCGGCCGACAGCAGTCCGGGATTCCTAAAATTAACTCCCAGAAACTCCCCCGTCACGGATGAGTGATGCATTCCCGGAAGGGTGGTGGGGGGGGGGTGCAGTTCTCCCTCCGTTCCAAATCCTCGATCGAGCCCGGGCAGCGCGTGGTCTGACGCCACCCAACGCCAACACCAATTATGAGACAAATATTGAATATCTTCGCGTGGCGCGCGTCGTCATCTCTTCGCTAAACGGTTTGCACGGGCCAGCACGAACTGAATGCACGCGGCCAAGTGACGGAGCGTGTCCGAGAGCGTGTGCGAGGCCACCATGCCCCCCCCCCCCTCCCCTCCGCATCACCAAAGACCGGTATGACGCATTCTCGGCAAACATAAGACATCCCATTCCCGTGCACCCCGGCGTGCCGCTTTTTGATCTTCAGCGACTAGCGGGCGGAAGGTGACAACAATGGAGGTGTGTTGACCAATTGTTTTCCAAACTATGAGTCCTCACAACACCTGATGCCGGCTTTTTTCGTTTTGTGAATCATCCCTTTTGCTGCTTGGCCAGCACACAGACCGACAGCCAGCAGTATTGGGCCAACTAGATTGGACGCGTTTGGACGCGAATTCATATCGAAGCAAGGCGAAGCAAAGTAGGCTGATTGCTGCTGCGCCACCATCACCGACCAGTGTATCGTCGTCGCGTCCAACCATCTTTATCAAGCCTCCCCGCGCCTTCACTGACACCGTCCTCCCTCCGGTTCTCACATCATTCTGCTCCCCCCAAGGAAAAGGGGAACCACCACCATCGAGAGACGCAGTGATCACGAGTCTGCCATCGGTCAGTTCACGTGTGTGTGTGTGTGTGTGTGTGTGTGTGTGTGTGTGTGTGTGTGTGTGTGTGTGTGTGTGTGTGTGTGTGTGTGTGTGTGTGTGTGTGTGTGTGTGTGTGTGTGTGTGTGTGTGTGTGTGTGTGTGTGTGTGTGTGTGTGTGTGTGTGTGTGTGTGTGTGTGTGTGTGTGTGTGTGTGTGTGTGTGTTACTCGTGATAAAACATGGTCTACTGTGGCGCAATCTCCATATTGTTTTGCTCCATTTCGTTCGGTCCGTGGAGGGATTTTGGAACCCCGCAAAACGAACCGTCCCCACCCCTTTGCCGTCGTCGTTGTCGTTGTCGTCGTTGTGCTGCTGATAAGTAATCATCCATATACCACAGCACATCGGGGGGAGGAGGTGCCCAACGCAACCCTTTTTCTCACCATGATTCGTCCGTTGTTGTTTTAGTTGTTTTTGCGGTTTGATTTCTAATTTCTCGTCCTCTCTCTTTCTTTATTGGGCGCATATCGTGGGGCCAAAACACCATGGGAGGGCATCTGAGCCGAGGCAAAAAAAAAGCTGCTGTCAACCACACAACCAAAAGGGCACACAGCACCATTCGCCCAGTGCCAACTAGACGACCGGGTTCGATGGGAATATGCCTCGCGCGTTGCTTCGTGCGCCTGAATCGCGAAAACGCTGTTAATGATTATTGTTTTATCTTATCTCACAAATGTTCCTAGAGCCGTTGGTTGGGGTTGGGGAGCTGGAGAAGGGATCATTTCACGCGCGCGCGCGCGCGCCCGCTCGCGAGCCTCTATCTTGCGTATGTGTATCCGCCCCGCCCCGCCACACCACGGGAGTTGCCCAGTGTTGGCCTTCTATTCCGTTGTTTTGCTCTTATTGTGCCTTCAAAGTTTGCAATCGTGAGCACCGCTACACACACACGCGCGCGCGCGCGCCCGGTGGTGGTTTCATGGTGGGTGTTTCATGCTGTCGAGTGTCCCCAAAATAATGACCTCCCCAAAAACCCAACCACAACCAGCGCGGTCTCCGTTTTTGCTCTCGATTCTGTTCCCTTTTTTCTTCGGGCCAAGTTGTGGACCATTCCGCGAGACCACAAACAACCATATAATGCCGGTCGATGTTGCTACTGTTGCTGCTGCTGCTGGACACCCTTATGTTTGGTGTTCATCATTTTCTTATTTTTTGTGCCAGTCTCTGTCTGTGTCTTCCACGGGGATCTCTCGCGGTCTCTTGCGCAATCCACGTTGACAACAGACACGCTTGTTTCAACCACGTTCTAGGGACCCCTGTACCTGTTTCTGTGTCTCGCGATGATCAGGCGTATGCGAGCAACTCCTGCTGCTCCTGGTGGTTGTGACGAAACAGCGCAGCGAAGGGGTGAAGAAGAGGGAAGGGGGAGTGTCCAAGTAAGCAAAATTGGCTTACTTGCTCCCTTCTCTAGCACACACACACTGGCGCGCGCGCGCACGCATTCGCACGCCAAGAAAACTCCCTGAGCCAGCAGTTGTTGAAGTAGAAGGGACAGAAGGCGCGAGAGGTGGAGCATGTGAGGAGGGGTGCAACAATGACCCTCTCAGTGTTTGATCGTTGGGATCCGGGTGCCCTTAGCCGGGAGAAAGGGGCCGTTGGATAACGAGAATCCTGCTGACACCACGAAACTGTCAAATCTCGCGGCAACCCCGGCAACGGTTGTTTACTTTCGCTACGTTCCGGGGGTGCGGGAAAGAGGGGGGCACTGTTCTGGCCAGAGCAACGGAGTGATGGTAGGGAGGAGAATTCATTCATAAAAATGCGTTATGCTCACACCACGGTTTCGGTTTCGGTAACGTCCTTCAGACATAACTACTCCACCTTTTGGTGATGTTGGTGTGGACCGTTTTGGGTTCTGGCCTCGTATTCAGACCACACGACGAGCCCGTTTGCTTTTCTCGATAATCTTCGCGGAGATGCAGCCAATCGAGAGTGGAATTAACTGGCCTGTGTCGAATCGAAATTGAACTTAACGGCTTTCTATGAATCAATAGAGGTTACTGAAGCAGATTGGCATTTAATACTTTTGCAGTGTGTGTTTGGCTTCAACAATAATTGTTTTGCAAAGTTTGACCCCTGATTTGATAGCTTCTAGACTCACACACTCTATACGGACAACAAAAAGGGAACAGATCGCGACGAACAGGGTTCGTTCGGAACAGAGGGAAGAACCAAAAGCATCGTCGTCGTGCTATCCGTCAACTACGGCACTGACAGCACTAGTAGGCGACCTAATTTGCTTGATAAGAGCTAATGTTCCACGAAAGCACCCCGGCTTGCTTCATGCTTCATGATTATCTGCCCAGTCGTCTGACCCGTCGTCGTGGGGCCCGTTAATGTTGGGTGCAGGGGAGTGGTCGTCAATCTAGGAACCAACGCGTTTCCCCCACCGGGATGTGAAGTTCCACAGCGTTGTCAGCGGTGGTGGTCAATTCTAGTTAAACCTAGGGCCGAGGGCCGCTGATGTGATTGTCGCAATCGACATTTGACTTTCAAAAACTACTGCCCATGCCATGTTCCCTCCCTTAAGCCTGTTTACTACTTACCCCACCCGAGAATGGAAATGCGTGGCTTCGCGGCGTTCGACCAAAGCGGGAGGGCTGCTCTTCTTTCTTGGCCGTTCTGGGGTCTGCTCTTGTATCTCTATCTCTCTCTCTCTCTCTTTAGCGCTTTCAGGGCACGGTTTGCTTCGTTTCTTGCGACGATTGCGCTTCGATCAGCCCTTTCAGACCGCCGTTGCTGCTGCTGCTGCTGCTGCTGCTGATAAGTGCTGCAGCTGCACAAAAGCGTTGTAATCAGTAAAACACAGCACTACACAACATGCACACACTTACACTAACACACACACGCGCGCGCGCGGGGGGATACACGCGCGAACCAATACCCGAAGGAGCGACTACTGCTGACGCGGGATCAATCCACACAACGGTGCTGATACATTATCGCGTAAACGCGCACATGTGACACAATAAAAAATGAGAATTCCGATTTCGCGCCCGATCGGGAGGCCGGACATCTGTATCGCGAACGGTTTAGGGATGTTTTGTATGGTAAAGGGCCGCAGGACCACCACCAACAATATCACTAACACGCTGAGCGGCTGCTGAGAGTACGGAACACGGAATGATATCATGCGAGACGTGATTAAACGAGAGAAAACATCGGCGAATTGCACTGACGATAGCGACACCAAAGGATCCCGTATCAAGCGTCGTCACGCGGATGCGTTGCAAGTGTCGTTTGGACAGTGCACTCGAAAATCGCACGCGGATTTGTCACTTCGGCTTTGAACTATTATCTTATTGCACTTTCAAAGGCCGCACTGTGGACAACGAAATCAAGGAAAGGAGAAACATAAAAAAAAATACCCGAGAAAAGGCAACTCCGATCCGCAACAGAGCCAACTTAGGTTAGAAGCCCAATTGGATTGAGGCCTTTTGGGAAATGACAGATGTGGAGGGAGATCCCAGCAGACCGGCGATAGCATAGAACAGCAGCAGCAACAGCAGCCCCCCAAGGGCATAACAATTCGTTTTGTTTTTCTGTGTTCCCTGCTTCGCCCTGGGTTTTTGTGGGCGTGGGCAAAAAACGCTGGAACCAGCTAGTCAGCGCGCGAGTGGAGCACAGGAATGAAGGGGTGGGACGAGTGATGGAGTGGGGTATTGGGGAGACAGGGACACCTCGCGGTAAAACCTACACAGCCAGCAACAGCAAAATCACCCTCGAGCGCAAACACTCACACTCACATGCTCACTCTCGGTCGCCCGCGCACACTCTGAGCCAGTCAGCCAGTCAGCCAGCCAGCCAGCTAGCCAGCAAGCCAGATGATGATTTTATGAATGAACGGTCGGGGGATCAGCAGCATCGGCTGCCCCACGCCCCAGCCGCGGCGTGTGTCCCCCCACCCCTCCAAAACCTCCTCCTCCTCCACCTCATGAATCGACCACACTCAGCGAGAGCGTTCGGGCGCGCTGCAGAGAGAGAGAAGATTCGTGGAACCGTGGGGCGCGCGCGGTCGCTCCAGCCGCTTTTTTTTTACCATCCTTCATTCAACACCAACGGCAAGGCTTCCTTCTTCATTCAAATTCGTTCGCTGCTTCGTTCCCTTTCATCGAGGAAGCCAACGGAGTCCCTCCCTCCTTCCCTCCCTTCCCGGGACCGGCCCTTTTCCAAGACCTTCCTTGCTTCGTTTCTCTAAACTTCACTTCGCTTCGCTTGCCCGCTTCTCACTATCGCTTTTTTTTATTAATCTTTGTCCTATCCCGGGAACGGGAGGGAACTGCATTTTAATTCGAGAAGCAACACAGTAGCGCAACACCAGCAGAGCAGGTCCGGCATGGTCCGCGGTCATGGTGGAGCTTCCGAATGGTCCGGGAGGGGGGCTGCCACCACGGCCTCTGGGACCCCCGCTTGTTGCTTGCTTCATACGTCGTTCATGGCCGGTGATGGTTGACTAGAATTCTAATTCCCGATTTGCTTCCTCCTCCTCCTTCTCCTTCTTTTCTTTCTTCTTCTGACGACGTGTGTGCGATCGTACTCCAGTGTAATGATAATGATGTTGCTGTTGCTGTTGCTGCTGCTGCCGTTGCGCTGGTCACACGGTTTGGAAACTTGAATGAATCGGATTGTCCTATCGCGCTCAATGTTTCGGGCGATCGTGCGTACAGCCCCCCCCCCCCTCCCCTACCCGGCTCCCCATCACACGGTACCACCACTGGCGTTCATTCATATGCGTTCGCCGGCCCCGTAATCCAGCCGATCTTTGTGAGGACGGCGCGGAAAGCACTGAAATCTCGCGCGAACCTTGCGGCGAACCTTTATAAACAGGCAACACGGGGACGCGCGGACATGCAAATGCAACCGATGATGATGATGACACTTTGCGCAATTCACACTAATCCAGCGCACTAAGCGAGCTGCTGAAACTCTCGGAGTAGCTCGGAGAAGGGTCCTTCCCCGGGAACACAAACTAGCTGCTGTTACCACAGTGCCAGCGCACTGATCACTCATCGCTCGCCTAGACTTGACCGCCACCGGGGTGGTGGTGATGCTCTTATCACTTCGCGCCCCATCGGCAACACATCGGCGTTCAGCAGGCAGTGTAATATGGGGGGGAAGTGCGAGGCGTAAATGATAAGAGAACCCGCCCGTATGGTACGACATTTTCAGCTCCCGGTGCGTTCGTTCGTTTGCGCCACAAACACAACACTCATTGACGACAACAACGCAACGATTGCGATGACCACTTCGTCGGTGATTCGTCGCAAAAGCAGAAAACGCAATTTTATCCCTCGGTTTAGCGGACATCGAGCGGACAGATCGAAGCCTTTCGAGGCAGCACCGTGAACGCCGGCTTAACCCCCCGGGGGACGACGATACACATCAGCCGCATTCACCTCACCAGCTATAGAACCTTCTCCCGCGATCACTGCTCGTTCTCGACTCACGCGCTCACGCTCGCACAGTCCAACCCTCCACCCCAGCTGGCTGCGTTTTCTGGCGGCTGGTAAGCGATCGCACGACGACGGTTTGGAACGGCGGAGAAGATAGAGCGATCGTACGCACACCACAGTCGCCTTCGGGGGTCGCTTAGCGGTGTGTGCGTGCGATGGGTAAAGGATCAGAAACGAGAGATCAAGAGAGCGAGAGAGAGACCGAGAGACCGAAAGAGAGAACGAAAGAAAGAGAGCGGAGTGTTCGAAAATTATGAATGAAAAACCCACACACCACCACCACCACTGCCGCCCCCGGAGAACCATACGCCGCGGTACATGGCGGAATGGAGGAGCCGCTTCCACGCCCCCCGACCCGCGTCTTAACTCTGTCTTTGCTGTCGCCCGCCACACACCTTCACGTTTGTTGCTTCGGGCGAATGCCGTGGCCAGTGCGTCTGTCTGCTGTTGTCGCCTTCGTTGAGGGGGTTTCGTGCGTAACCGGCTCAAGGCGCAGTGTAGGACGCATGTTGATGACGATCATCATCGTGAAGGTGTGCGATCTCCCCTCCCCCCACCCCCAGGTGTTTGCAACAGCAGGTCGTATAGCAGGAGCCGTGGGCATGCAAGGCGGTGACATTAGCCCGTGGATCACCACCCAGCAGCCCTACCACCGGAGCGATGAAGCAATCATTGAATCCGAAGAACCAATGTAAACAATGATCGTGGCCAAATGAGCCAACCATGACGGACGGGAGGATGGTCACCGGCGGGTGTGTTGTTGCTTCTCTGGGGCCAGCTCAATCCAGCAGCAGCAGCAGCCTCGGCGTGATCAGCGATGCACCAAGGCGACCCGCCTTATGCTAATACAATGTTGTTTACCGGCCGGAATAGAATAATGTGCTGTGCTGCTCTCCGTGCGCTAAGAATAGCGTTCGTTTTATCTTTTAAAATGTGCATTCGTTAGGTACGCTAAGTAGCACAAAATGTACCACCAAACATTTACATCCCGATCCTCCGCGCTCTTGTGTCGCGCTCTGTTTGCATTACACTGCGATCGATCGCTGGCACGTATAGGGCACGATCGACCAGTATGTTCCAGAACGGTGTTGTCCGTTGGGGAAAGCCACGGCACGGTAGGTATGATCAGGAACCGGAATCTGGCGAAAATAATGCTCCACACTACACCTTCAGATGCGTGCCTGCTGGTTGCCGATTAAATTGCAGCGATAAGGGCATACTTTTTGCATGGTAAATGAGGTTAAATGTAGAGTGTAGCATATATTCTCGGAAGAAATTACCCCCCGGAAAAACAGTACCGAAAATTACAGCACACCCAATAGCAATTATGCAGCACTTGTCGTTCACACGATAAGCCCTTGGAAGGAGACGCCGGTTCGTCGAAATCCTTCGACCTGGCAGAGAAGAACCACGAACGAGCGATCGAGCGATCTTCAACGATCGAGCAACGATGCAAACGCGCTCCAACTGTCTTCATATATATGTGTGTGTGTGTATGTGACTGAGTGTTTCAAGAATCATTCATGCTGCTGCTTCTGCTGCTGCTCCTGCTGTACACACACCCGCATGTCCGTACTGCTTCTTCAACGCTGTCCTGATTCCCACCAACTTTGCTCATTCCACTTGTCTTGTTCGTTCCCCGATTCTATATATCCGATGTTTGTTGTCATCTGCTACGCGGTCTCGGGCTCTTCTTCGTTCTCTCCTTTGCGCTCTCGGTGTCTAGTTTCTTGTCCTCGTGGTCTTTCTCTACTTATCTGCGTTTGGCTTTTTGTATTCTCCTCTGGTAACCATCAGTCTCATCATCATGATCATCATCATCATCTCGATCTTCCTCATGATGTATTTATTTTCATCTTTTTTCCCTCCTTTTCATTCGCGTTGCTTTAACCAACGGTGGGTTATGCCCCAGTGTGGTGCGGGTTTTCGAATGTTCACTTGCGCCTATGGCTCGGTAGTTTGAGAATTTATTCTGGCAGCCTTTTTTAACTTCCAGCAAATCGGATCATTGATCGCTAAGTTAAACTATTGAGACGAGAATTTTCCCTATGCTCGTTCCAGAAGCAATTCCTCTTTGTTAAGAAACAAAATAAACATTGATTTCATCACATCGCAAAAGTATGGGAATGTTTTTTAGTGCTTTATAAGTTGATACTAAAAGTAATAGCTCAATATAAAGTAAAATGATAATCCTTCCATCCAATTCGTGAAGAGTAATAACTTGTCCGCGAAGCATATTATGAAGGAGGGTGCAGAATGGGGGAGAGCTCGGTAGGTAATTTTATTGGACAAACGGAGAATCTTCTGCCGAGGGTCTTTTCAGGTAGCTTTTCTACCCCAAGTCAGGGGCGGCTGATTCTTTCGTATAACCAGCTGACCACGTTGGTCGTCACAGGGAGTTGGGTGCAAACACCTAGCACCAAAGATCAATGCGAAGGACATGAACTAAATGATGAGCGATAAACACGACTCGCCGGGGCCATTGATCAATGGCCGAAGTAAGATGTTACATATTTAAGTAGGGATTCAGTATACCGTCAATCAACTGGACTTCAGAGTCTGCAAACATGGGAATGGTAGCATGTTTATCAACATCCTAAATCGTGGTTATGCCCAAATGGATCCACTTTCGTTTCATGTTTACTAGTGATGGAACGAAAGAATGAAAGACAAGAGAAAAAGCTCCATCGAATTGAAACCCAGATGTGAAATCAAAAGGGCCTATGAGACAATTTTGCATTGAAAAACCGAGTTTCGAAATACATTGGCACTCAAAACTGCTCGTCGGTAACGACAATACTTACTAAAATCATGAGTACAAAATAGTATCCTTTTTCCCGGATTTTTGGGTGGCTCGTTGGTATTCAGCAAAATATTCAGCAAAACTGGCGCTAAACAGATAACATAATAGCTTTATAAGACCATTACTCGGCTCAATCTGGCGGCATAAAAACCATCGTGTGCCCTAGAGTGACAGTTCGCCGCCGCAGATCAAAATAATTTTTTTGGACGGTTTTTCGTGTTGGAAAATTTCTCTGGTCGTTGCCGAACTTTATCGTGGAATTTTCTTAAGGTAAGCTCAAACCAGCAGCAACTGCTACTAGCGGAAATGATGGCTTTGTCCACAGGACGTACGATAAGCCGAGAGCCGCTTTAATATTGTCGCCACCGGAGATGCTGCTCCGAGTTACATAACGCGGGTTTGGAGGTTAATCGTTTTCCTTTTTCCCGTTCCGGTGTCCAGATGCTGACCAACCAGATTGTCTCCGCTGCCCGCGTTATGGGACTGCAGGCCCGCCGCAACTACGGTGTGTCCGCCGTGCTGCTCGCGAAAGCCAGCGACCCCATCCAGCAGCTATTCGTGAACAAGTTGCGCGAATACGCACAGAAGAGCCAGAGCGCGTAAGTAGATGAGAGGTTCAGGATTGACCTCGGTTTGGCTAAAACTTTTTGTTTAATCGCTTCCAGTGGTGGCAAGCTGGTGGATGCTTCTCCAGCCATCGAGCGAGAACTGAAGCAGGAGATGGAAAAACTGGCCAAGCAGTACGGCGGTGCTCAGGGTGAGGATATGACCGCATTCCCGTCGTTCAAGTTCGAAGAACCGAAGATCGACCCGATCAATTCGTCAGCATAAGTTAATGGAGGAGCGGCCGCTACCGCCATCGCCACACCATCGTCTGCGATCCCGCCCCACTTACGATAGAGAAGTCACTACCAGCAGCAGCTGCCTGTTCTGATGGTATCATAAAGGCAGTAACAGATTGTAAACATTACTTTGCTTGTTTTTAGCATTTATTTGACGAAGAAAAGAAAAAACGAACTTCACAATGACCAACGGCAGGTATCACGCAGCCTGCGTTTGCAGCACGTGCTGGACAGTTTCCTCCAGAATCGGCATTCGGTACTCGTGAGCAAGTGCTTGAAATGTTTGAAGCAGACGGCGCAAATCGGCAGCCGAAATTAGGTTCTCGTATGCCCCGGTGCAGGGGCAGTGTTTGGCCAGATTTTCGCGCTTAATCTGTTTACACTTGATGCAGCGCTGATCCTGCAGCGTGTAGGACATCAGCTTGCGCTGCACTACATCTAGCAACCGCATTTCGATTTCTACGTTATCATAATCGACGTTACACTGGGCACACAGCCACACCGGTTGCTGGCCATCCTTTAGCGCACGGTGCGTGTCCTTGCAGAGGTCCAGATCGCGGCAATGATTACACGCCTGGCAGATGACCTCCGGTAAAACGTACGACTTGACGGCCTCCCTCCAGTGTGCTTTCTCACTAAATTCGCCTACTCCGATCAGCCGCAGCATGTTACGCCTCATGCCCGTCAGCTCCTCATCGGTATCCTTGGTGACCTGCAGGGCACGCGTGATCGCTTTCACGAACTCAAGCGCTGGCCCATCGGCCCCACGCGCGTACCCTTCGTGCATTTTCTGTACCATAGCGTACGCGGCACACGCTAACCGTTTCAATCCGCTAGCCGGTGTGACGCCTTCGGCCATGGCCTGTAGGAAGGAGACGAGAAAGTTTTCAAAGTTCTCCCGACATCGGCGCGCCTCAGGCAGCTGCTCGGATAGGCTCCAGTTCATTTCGAGTGCTAGCTCTTCTTCCTCTTGTTCGTCCTCTACCTGCGTGCCAGGTTGTTCCGCTGACCCACTGGTAGCCTCCTTCGGCAGATTAGCCCTTACGCCACCATAGTTCGTGGGATCGATCCACAGCAGAAACTCCCAAGCCTGCTGGAAGGAGAGCGAAACACTGTGGAACAGTTCACGGCTGCGTATGTTCTGCACCACGTAATCCGTATATCCGATCGCATCGACCACCGTCCGTTTGCCGGTGTCAATGATGATGCGATTAAAGTCCGCATAGATTATGTCCGCCTTCATCCGTTGAAACTCGGCCACTATCTGAAGGAACAGTTTACGCATCAGCGTGTTAAGGGCACGCCGAAGTGCCGGATCGTACAGTAGGGCTCGACTCGATCGTACCCAGCGATAGAAGTGCACGATCTGGAAGTCAGCGAACACGTTGCGATTGATGGACACTTCGCGTAGCCACGCGTTCACCAGCGAGCGCATTACACGGAACGCTTGACTGCAGAGTGCCGTTTCGTCGTAGCTCGAAAGCGGTTGGCCACCGACGGCGGTGATCAGTTCCTCCAGCGAGGCTTGCGGTACCGTGTCGAAGGTAATGGCCGATGAAGTACCCTCGAGTTCCTGCACTTTGCTCGCTTGTAGCAATGCAGATACAGCCAGACTTTCCACCGTCAGCTCGACACAAACCGTCCGGTAAAGGCCCGCCCGATTCTGTACGATCGAGGTGCTATCCTCGAACTCGGCCAACAGCCGACCATCGTCCGCCTCACGGCCACCCAAATCGGGCCGGCCACCGGACGAACACCAGAGCACAAAGTTGTTCCGTAGCAGAAGCCGTGCGTAGAATAGATCCGCTCCGAACAGGACCGTATCGGAGGGCATGTTACCGAGCGGTAGCTGGAAGTAACGGCACTGTTCCAACATCATACCCAGCACACGGTTGAGGTTCAGAAAGTGACGTATCATAGAACGGGCACCATGTCGCTGCCAGTCGAGTCCGGACAGGAGGGCCGCATCGTCGGCGATGTGTATAGGGATCTCGGGAAATTCGAGGCAAACGGGAAGCAGTTGGTTCAGCTTCTGCACACCGATTGCTGTCTGTAGACACAACATGGTAGGGCCACGCTTTTCATCCCGATACGCCGTCAGTGCGCGGGTAATGCGCTGGTACACCTGCTTGGCATTGATCTCCATGAACACATCGAACGTCATGTCGACCGGTGGTAGCGTGTCCTCGGTATTGGTGCCCGCCGTCAGTAGCGCGATCCGTTCGGAAGTATAGAGGTTCCGTACCGTCGGTAGCTGATTCGTGCGCACCGTGTCTAGGATAATGATGAGCGCTTTCCGGTTGGCCGGTGTAAAGAGGCCCCACATTTCCCGTTTACCCGTCGGTGAAACGTGCTGGTAGAGGAAAACCTTTCGAAGAGTTATACCGGAAGTTGGTGTCGCTGATAATGCTCCCTTGAGATAAGTCACACCGGATGCAGCCGGACGCATTTCAAGCTGCTGGATGGTGAACGTATCGAGATCTTTCGTGGCAAGTACAGCCAGTGCCCGTGCTTCCGATCGTTGCACCCCACAGAGACAGCCGAGTTCGAGCAGCGCACGAAACTCGAGAGTCATCTGCGTCTCGTAGATACCCTCGATATCGGGTGTCGCTAGATCCGCCAAAAGTCCCAACCGATTATCACGAAACACCTGCTCGGGTACGATGTACTGGTACAGATGGTGAACGGGTCGAGCACGGGGCAGTACACGGTGTACTTTCTTCCACATCGATTTGTTGCCACTACTGCTACCATCTTCCGTGGGTTCTGATGGTACCGGTGTACGCTGGTTAACGTAGAAAATGCGAGGCACTGTAAGGCGCACTTTGTGCAGTTCCTCGCCAACTACCGCCCAAACGGTAAAGTGGCCCAGATCGTCCACCGGTAGCACCTGTACGATTTGCCACGTTTGCTGGATCAATGATTGTTGCGTTTTGCGTAGGAAACCACCGAGCGTGGTAGCTCTGGCGGTGGCCAGCGTCATGGTCGCCGACGTACTGGCACCATCATCCCTTCGCATGCGCTTACTTCCACGCCGACCCTCCCGATAATGACGATCACGGTACTCTAGCTGCCAGCGCCACTTCCGTTTGTGAAAGCGTATCCACTCGATCAGTTCTTCGCGCGTGTTGCCCGGCGATGGGGGATCACCTAACGCTTCGCGCCATGTTTTCGGTTCCGGCTCTGCGGTGGCCGGCACTTCAACGGAACGTTCACGTTGTCGCTTACTAGTGCCGGGAGTTCCTGTACCACCATTCGATTGACTCTGCACCAGATCCTCGACATCCGTTAGCGATGGAGGAGCCGGTTTTTCTACCCTTGCCGTAAACATCTCGCTAATGCGCCGTTGCTTCAGTGTATCGTTCTTCTCGAGCATCTTCCGGTGTAACCAGTCCGGATGCTGTACACGAGGTACGGGATTGTTCAGTCCTTGCAGGGCCGCCGGGATGGTGATAATCTTTTGAATCGTACCACCCAACCGTTCGATATAGTAGCCCCAATCCAGCACGTCACGAATATCGGCATCACCCATCGTACTGTCCTTTAGCCAGCGTCGCAAATAGTGACGCCGTACGCTCGGTTCCGATTGGAAGATTGCGAGTGGAATGGCACGCTCGGTCACGGGAGCTCCTTCCGGTTTACGTGAGATCACAAATTTACAGGCCAGCCCAGCATCTTTTACCATCTGATCTCCGAGGAACTCGGCTAACCGTTTGGCGGTCGAGATCGAGGTCGACTTTTGCTGGCCATAGTCTTCGAGCTTGCGTGACATCGAACGGTTCTCCGAGATCAGCTCGAACAGCTCGCTATCCGGCATGTTGTGGCCCTTGCTGTACAGGACATCGAGCCAGTAGTCGGCAATTTTGGCGACCGCGGCGTAGCACTGCTCCAACGTTGACCCTTGCAGGAACGCCTCGAATACGGAAGATTGAAAGATCTTAATCAGCTGCAGCTCGCCGCGCCGTTTCACCTCGAAGCCCTTGAGTTCGGCCAGTGAACCGTCAAAGTTAAAGACGGCGTATCGCTTTTTCAACCGTTTGCCTTCCTCCTTGGCCGCTGGCAACACCATCGCTAGGTATGGTCCGTCTACTTCGAAAAAGATGGAATTCTCTTTGCGAACCGAGTACTCGGCCTCCTCTCTGCCCTCGCTTGGTGCGGCCGGTCGTTCCAGCACGTGGTACTGATCGTTTGTGAAATGATCCTTGACCATCGTGTTGAGCACGGCATTCGGGTAGGATACATTGATCGATTTCTTCTTTGCGTGCTTCGTGTGGAAGGTGACCTCTTGTGGGAAGGAAGCCGGCAGAATGCACCAGATACCGTCGGTGTCGAGCTCTAGCGGACGGCCTACCCGTTCAATGATTTCGCGTGCTTTCGTAATAATGTTTGATCCGGTCAAACAAACGATACCGGCCATCGGCATACTGTGCCAACGGGCTCCCTTTCGCATAACGTAGCCATAGAACGAGTTGAGGATGCATTTGTGAGCGAGTTGCAGCGAATCGTACAGTACCTCGCGTCCCTTTGCCGCTTTTATCTCACCAGCGTCGCCACTTTTAACCGCGGCCGTTACAGCCGCTTTGGCCACCTTCGTTAGGCCCTTGTACTCATAACGTCGATCGCGGAAGGCGCGTACCGTATCCACGTAGAAACTGTTCTCACGCTGACAGATCGTCGAAGTGCGCGTCTCCAATCTAGTCACCTTTGTCTTTTTGTACGCCTTCCGACAGTAATCGGCCAACCGTTTCTTCTCGTACGCGGCCTGATCTTCGCGCGATAGCTCGTGGAAGGCACGCTGTGCACCTCCAGGGAAAAGCGGAGGAAACTTCTCCGTCTCCAGCTGCTGCTGGATACGCTGGAACTCGTTACGGCTGGCCGGTAGCATTTCACCACGCCACAACCACTCCATGTTACGTTTACAGCGTGCCTCCGGCCGATTGTACTGGCAGGCGGCACAATCACTATCACTTACCATTGACGAGGGTTGCAATCGGTTCGTGAGGATAATGTTCGGATACATGGCCCCCACGTCCAGATGATAGATGACGGGTTGCTCGAGACGTGTCGGAATGTCGTGCAGTTGCTGCAACGCGCCCTGAATCGTTTGCTTCACCTCCTCGAGATTCAGCACATCGTCCAGTGGTACGCCTTCCTCGGTGACGATCGCATGCTCTAGCACCTTGTCCACGTTCTGCTGCAGCTGACGAATCATGTCCGGGTCGAGCCGAAACCGTGTACTAATGTCAGCCCGGAACACACCCGACTCTAGGGCCTCCACGTGACCCCCGACATAGGTTTCCGAGTCAAGCACGTGCCCGTCGGTACTGAGCTTGTTCAGCTCACCGATCTGTTTGTTCGGAAAAACGATGTTCACGTTGAATGCTTCCTTCATCAACAGCGACTCGCACAGGGTACCCGAACCCTTGCGCAGAATTTCATCCGGTTCAAGGGGAATAATGGTGGCCAGAGCGAAGATGAATGGATGTACGTATTTCATGTAAAGATAGTAGGTTGCGACCGCATCCGATACCGAGTAGTTGGCAAGCACCTGCGGCTGCTCGACGGCCATCTTACACATCTCTTCCGGATCGAGCTCAACCGGATCGTACCGCAGTTTGCTCTTGGCCACGGCTTTCAAACCATGCGAACCGACCGGTAGATACGAATCGCGCTTCACCCAGCACAGACAATCGAGATGCATCGCCGGTCGGCACAGATAGTTACCGTCGCGTGCGTTCACCTTCGAAAAGCCGATTTCACGGCGCATATCGAGCTCGTACACGGCGGCCCGTGCTTCGACGAAAGGCCAATCGAAGAAATCTCCGTTGTAGGTGACGAAGATGTGTGGTTTTACGTCGAGAATATGATCGAAAAATTTCTGCAAAAGGCCCAGTTCGTTCGGTTCGTTGAACACGATAAAATTGCCCTCAAACTCCGGTTTCGGAGTGTACTCGAAGTCATCCACATCGTTGCTGATAATCTCGCGATTCGTTATCAGGTAGCCCTGGCCATCGATCATGTAGGAGATCATCATAATCTGATCGGTTTGGGCGTCGGGAAATTTGAGCGGTAGTTTCGTCGTCTCGATATCGAACGCCAACACGACCGGCTCTGGGCGATCGATGATGTCCGGACGTGGTGTGATGACCGGTCGTTCCTCACTGCTCACACCACCCCGGCAACGGACCGTGTACCAGGTACCACAGAAGATGTTCAGATCGATCGATACCCGCACATGGTACGGTACATCGTGCTCGCGCATATCGACGATGTAATCGTAGAAATCCACATTCTGGTTCGGTGCCCTTCCTTCACGGCCCGTTTCATCTTCCTCCCATCGGATGGCCGTCGACAGGGAGTTGCTGAGCATTTGCATGTAGTACGTGTTAGCCTTTTCGCGTTCCCGGTTCTTCTTGACCGCAATGTTCAGATCGCGTTTCACTTTGTTCATCTGGGTCGTGTTGGGGAAGGTTAGCTTCAGAAGGTTCTGCTTCAGACCACTCAGATGATTGGCCAGATCGAGATCTTCCCTCTGGATGTGTTCCACGTTCAGCAGCTGGCCGGAGTACTTCTTCCCGAGAAACTTGGCCACCTCGAGCGCATGACCTTCGCGTGTTATCAGCAGCAGGTACGGTGCGTAGATCACCGTCGTTTTGTACCGGCTTCCGTCCATTTGCAGAAAGTACATGTCCAGTGCCGCCACCAGTCGTCGATCGTCGTTCAGGATTTCCGTCTAAAAGAGTGGCGATTCGGTCAGCTATCCATCCGGACGATCGCAAATACACTTTTGCTACCTACCGAGTGCATGTTGATGAGGTAGCCGGTCCGTTCCTGTGTATCCTTAACGCGCTCGAAGCCGTACTTGAGATCGATCTGATCATTTTCTCGCGATTGCCGATAGCCGATCTCGTTGGTATCATCTCTGTGCAGAAGTAGAGTCACGATCAGCCCTTATTAGCTCACACAGGAAAACGCAGTACACTCACCCTTCCGCCCTTTCCGAAACATATTTTCCGGTATTTGTAGACTGCATGCTGGAAAAGGGGAAACGCACGAATTCACGATGAAAAATTCACAAATTTCACGGTCACAATTTTCGCGCGAAAACGGTCTTCCCGAATAGCAAATGGTATGGAATGTGACCGCTTAATATTTAAGCGGCCACTTAGCGGCCAGTTTTCTGGATCGGCTACACAAAGTGTCCCCTTATGGGCCCCTTAAATACTTAGCGGCCATAGCGCATACCTCTTGCTATGCGGGTTTGACGTTTGAAACCAAAACAAAGCAGCGCCGTCAAAAAAGGGCGCGCGAAAAAGCAGAACAAAAAACAGGAAAAAACGGTTCTCGAGATGAACGAAATAACACGATTAAAATCGCAAATATCTTCACGATTTTCGATCGGCGGCTTCCAGATACGCAGGTAAGCGTTGTAGATGGATATTTAAACAAAAGGCAAAAGTCAGAAACTGCTCTTTCGTTTCCAGTGATGCGAGCACCTTTCTCGCTCAGCAAATCCAACCGCTGTCGGAGACGGAACGCAAAACGTGGATCACGAATGTGGCGAATCACGTACAGAGCCAGAACCTGGCCCAACCGATCGTCGAACGGAAACACATAGAACAGGCCATCAAGGAGGCCAGCAACACCGGCCTGGATGACGCGGAAACGGTGTTCCAGGTGATCAGCGCGTTCGAGGTGCCGTCGTTCGTTTACGTGGAGGAGAGGAAAAAGTTTTTGCCCGTACCAACTAGCACGAAGCTCCAGTTACTGGGCCCTCCGGATGCCAAGTCCAATTACCTGCGTGAACGTTATCTGATGCTTTGGCAGAAGACACACCGTCATGAGATGTTTTCCCACCGAAGCACTCCGGGTACGATTACCGGGACAGGCAAAAGCAAGCTAACATTACGAAAGGTAGAGAATCTGTTGTCCACTTCGAAGATGAACGACGTTGTGATGCTGGGACTACTGACACAGCTCACCGAGGGACGCTTTTACCTGGAGGATCCGACCGGTTCCGTGCCGATCGATCTCAGCACAACCGCGTTCTCGGCCGGACTGTTCTGTGAGGGTTGTTTTGTGCTGGCATGCGGCAAGTTTCGCGATGGTACGCTTAAGATCGAAGAGATTGGTTTTCCGCCACCCGAACTGGCAGCAAGCAGTCGAGCATTTTTCGGATCAGTCAATAGTTGGGGTGGTCCGTCGAAAACATTGCTAAAAAATTCACGCAACCTGGCGGAACTGGAAAAGGGGAACCCTGACCATAGTTTAATATTTGTTTCGGACTGCTGGCTGGACAGTGCGGAGGTGATGGAGAAACTGAAACAGCTGCTGAAGGGATACGACGATTTCCCTCCCGTTGCCATCGTGCTGATGGGACCGTTTGGCAAGCAACAAGACAATGTTTACGGACTAAAGAATCGCTTCCAGATGCTGGGTGAACTGTTAAGCACCTGCGAAAAGCTAAAAGCACAGACCGATCTTGTGCTAGTACCTTCGTGTGATGATCCGGCTGCTGCGAATATTCTACCACGGCCACCGATACCGAATGCAATTGCAGGCGAGCTAGTGAAACGGTATCCGCGTACCATTTTGGCCACCAATCCCTGCCGGTTACAATACTGTACGCAACAGATAGTTGTTTGTCGTGCCGATTTGGTGACGAAATTGTGTCGCAATACGATCCACTTCCCGAAACAGGGTCACTTGGAAGAGCATGTAAGTAGCGCATCGGAGTTACGGGCCACAACAGAGCTGATCATTCATCAGTCTACTTTTCTGTCTTCTCTTTTCCTAGTTTGCTCGTACACTCATCAGCCAGGGTACGTTGGCTCCACTACATCCGATCGCATTCCCGACCCACTGGAGTTACGATGCAGCCCTTTCGCTCTACCCTCTGCCGGATCTGGTCGTGATCGGGGATCCTTGCCAAGCATTTCAAACTACCGAACAGAACTGCACGGTGATGAATGTTGGATCGTTTCCGAAATCAAAGTTTGCCTTCAAGGTGTATTATCCATCGAACCGAACCGTGGAAGATTCTCAGATACCCGACGAGGACGATTGATCAGATACAACCATTTTCGGATGCCGATAGCATTTAGACAATTAGGACAGTTTTGTGCATAAATTGGGAGAATGATAAAATAATTTCATCAACAACTTGGATGTGCCTTGTCATACGTGTCTGCAGTGGTTCGTTCACTTGTTTAAACATTGTTGGATGATACGTGTTGCTCTCCGTTTCGTCGCGATGCCACTCAATGTCGTTTTGCCCGGTAGTTTTTATCTGCGAATGGTAAATTACGTGGCAATACCTTTGCGAGTCTTATGAATATAAGAAATGATTGCTTTAATGGAAACGGCTTTGCTTGGTGTTCTGCAGCTGGGGGCTCTAACGATCAATTACAACAAATTGGAGCGGTGCATTCAAGATTACATCGCAAAATAACTATTATCAATGATTACACGAATAATAATGATTAATGTTATTATGTACATTGCATAAATTTTCTATGAAAATGCGAATTTGAAATGAGTTATTGAACGATAATCTTATTTTGCGTCGTATTCTACAGCTCCAGAGAAGACCTTCTGCAATGTACTTCAACATTGCGGATGAGCAAAATTGCAAATAGATTTTTTTGTTGTTTTGCTAATTGTTTGATTAATCTAATGGCTCTATTGATACAAGTGAATACCTTTCTGAGATGTAAGTCAAATTTAAAAGGGGGAATCCTTCGACTATTGTCTTTCGGATAGTTTTGATTATGCTTCTCAAGTGTTTTGGAATGAAACAGAAAAATATTTTTCTGTCGGAAATTTAATTATTGCCGACGACACTCTTCACGAGTTAAGATAAGAAAAAATTGAGATTTTTACCGAATGTGGTCGTTACACGTGTTCGTTCACTTGATTAAACAATGTCGGGTGATGCGGTTTTCTCTGTTTGGTTTCAGTCCAACACAATGTGTTTGTGCTAGACGTTGCGTACTGTCGAAAGTATTGCGCGTGTTAACGCAGATGCAACACCTTCAATTCGAAGAAATTGTCCTTTATTGTCTGTTGGGGACAGTGAATTACGTGGCTATTTTCAATAAATTTTCAACAATTCAATGATAATTTGAAACAATGGCATTTGAAAAATATTACTACCTTGGTTTCTAATGAAATGTTTATCATATAAGAAAGATAGATATGTTGCCATTATCATTATTAAGAACACTTTGATTTTTCTCCGGTAACCTCCGAAATTAAGCTTCATTGCGATGTTGATGCTAAAATTGGGTATTGTTTTGAGGAAGATTACGCTGGCTATTGCACAAATGTCTAATCGGAATAATTTGGCATCAATAATCCGACAAACGCATTTGATACTTTGCTGATAAGTGATAAGCATTAGTAAAAATCAACCATCAGCTCATTTTTCGTTATAGCTTGCAAACCGACAGGCATTTCTGAGCATTCTAATTAAATTAAAAACATTATTTTGAAGTTTCAGCTATTACTCACTAAAAATAAATACTGGTACAATGACCATAAACAATATTGAAAAATGTTGGCCATAAAATGTTGAAGAAGGTGGAATGTAAATTAAGTTGAAGCATTCTTTTCTGAAAAATCTGTTCCTTCTGTACACGTAACTAAACAGAACTTCGCCGTGGAACATTCGTCACCGGTATAGTACAATCCAACACTTGGGTAAACATTATGCTTCTATCCGAGGTGTGAGCTGTCCATTCCGCGAAATCGGGAGTATACGTGTTCGATTGTGTGGCAGACAATTTTTGTATATAAATTGAGCAGCTTTCGTACGTTGAGTACCATTTGTAAGGAAGCATCCAGGAACACAAGTGATTCTTTCAAAATGAAATTCCTATCCGTGTTCTTCCTCGTCGTTCTGGCGTTGTGCTCGTTGATCGGTGGAATCAGTGCCGATGTTTGTGAGAACGACAACACCCGGGCCTGCGAGATGAGGTGCCGTGCCCTTGGACGCGGAAACGGACAGTGCGTCGAGCAAGTCTGCGAGTGCGACGAATAAAAGGAAGCAATCTGTTGGTGCGACAGTTTAATCCGGTATACGACACGCATGTAGGCATCTTACGCGTCAAAATGGATCATCAATAAAAGCAACGATATCTTCAACAACTTCACGGTTATTTGCATTTACTTTATCACCAAATCCCCCGTTCTCTCTACGCATAACTTACACCGCAACTCCAAACGGAACACGACTTCGTTGTACGGTTGAAAATAACCGTTTTCTTGCATTTTTACATTTTTTCGCCAATGTTTCCGCCGTTTTCTCATAATTGTGATGAAGATAAGCTTCAAAGCTATAACTCGCAATCGGAGAGCAAATTCCAGTAAAGGAGATTTTGGTAGCCATTTGTCATTTCTAGAATCTTTCGCGACAGTGTACAACCGCCAGGTCCGGGGTCTCCTCAGAAAATCTATCTTACACAACATTCGGATCACATGCTATGCCATTATTGACTGACGTGTTTTATTGTCCTCAATATACCGTAGTTTTCATACATTTGGCCCAGTTCAGCATCAATTATTTTGCGCAAGATCTCACCTTCAACTTCACTACCAAGTGCATGTTAACAGACTGTTAACAGAAGACCTTACTGTTAAATATTTAATACCATGTGTTGCTTCCATTAAATTTGTTTATAATATTCACTCTTACTGCCATTATATTAACCAGTTTCAGTTCGCCGCGACCTTCAGACTCATTTGTAATACTTATTTTATCAAAATTGTTGCTCAACATGAGTCAATGAACGCAATTTGATTTGGGTTTCGTTTGGCAACATTTTTCATAATCAAAGGTATCTCCCCCTTCAATATAATGTTGATGTGTTTTGCTGAAACACATTCGATCGTCATGTGGATCGACGCCATTGGTTGCTCTAGTTTCGTTGCACTGGAGTTCGTTTACACAGGTGTTAAGCTGGGGTTTTCCAATGCCATGTCTGCAGTACGTTCCGCTACAAACGCGATTGTCACCAACAAGCTGCTCGGCAAAATGAACAAGAACTTCTTAGTTCAATATATATCTTTTTATTTGAAAAAAAAAAACGGATTGAATCATTTTTCATTTTATCTTCAACAGAATGGATGTTTAGCTACTCGTAAAGTTTTCATTTATCGGGAATTGGTTCATAAATTTTGTCAACTACATCATGAGCAGCTGAAATGTCGTTCAACGATGGATGAAAACCAGAATGTATTAGAAACTAACGCAATTTGTTAGAAAATGGACGTTATCGTGCCTTACTCTAATGCCATCGTAAATTTAATAATAAGCCCGATGAGATAACCATCGTTCGACGCAGCAACGCATTTAACCACAGCACAGCAATCGTTCACAGCTCTCGAGTAGTGCCCATCGGCTAGTAATTTAAATTGACCACCGGCTTCGCCATTTTTGGTGCCAGCGAGCGGTCCTGGTCTGTTCGATAACCCGCGCGCGACCGAGCGAAGGTATTTTGTTATGAGTCCCAATTAGGCGCCCCCACTGAAGGATCTCATAGATTTTAATTAAAATCATAGCCCTGCTCCCACGGTAACCATAATTTGCCCGCCGGCTTGGCATGGCCCCATTGCCAGGGCCAGCTGCAATTGCACTTGAAATGCAATTAACAATGGCTAAGAGAACGAGAGCGTCCATCCATTGGGACGCCCGAATTGTCCAATAAATCACAAAACGCTGGTCGATGCAACCACCCGTCTAATCTCGTACTATCATTACAGTAAGGTGAACCGTTTGTTAATTAAATAGCGTCTTTTTTTTTTGCTTTCTGTTGTTGTTGCTACCGTTTTGCTGGATTATGCCAGCATTATGCAACCCGCAAGGTGCAGCCGGATTCGCACAATAAGGTAGGAAAGTGATCGCAAGCTGTGATACTAGTGTAAAAAGCAATGGTGCAACCACTGTACAGTGTTGAGTAAAGCAACGCATCCAATTCCAACGGAACATACGACTGACAAGAACGATGGAAATTCAAATTGAAAATGCATCACTAGTAGGGCAGGAAGAGCAAAACTTCCTTTGGACGATGGTGCCAAGGATGAGTCAGTTCTAACCCGCTTGTGACGCCCCCCACCCCACCCGGGGGCGATTGAATGTGAAAACAAAGGCGCAGAAACCTCCACCCCAAACCCTTTGCCTTCTAACGAACTCTGTATGACAACAAAACCATTATGAGTGGTGTTAGGGCAACTGCCAAGGTTGCCGTCGGACCAGAATTTCGTAGTTTCGTAGCCCACGAGAACGGAGCTCGCTACCAGTTCGACAAGAAATCCGCGTCCGTACTCCCGTTCACCCTGAAGCTCCACCGCTGGCCAGGAACCAGATGCAGGTCGCCTGCAATGCGTTCTGGGATTGGGAACGTCGACGTCGAGATTTAGAACAACATCTCGATAACAATGCCGCTGCGGATGCAACAGATGCATATGCCTGGTCCGTCGTCCGGGTGCTGTCGACGCTGCATAGTTAATTAAAGCTTTAGCCACAGCCACATGTAAACGAACACGGAACATCGTTCCCGGTTTTGCCGGTTATGAGAGAAGTTCGTGCTCCGCATATCGCCACAGCTACATACACGCACACACACACACATGTGTGTGAGAAGTTAATTTGCACGTGCTTCTGGACAAGACAATGCAAGAAGGGTCTGGGCGGTTCAAGCTAGTCGGTTTTGCTGCCAGCGCCTGATAATATGTTTGTAAGCAATGTTTGTAATTTATTGCAAGCAACTAGCAATCCGTCCTCGTATGCCCTACAGAGCGGTGGAGCGGTTGAGCTGTTGCAAAAACCCTGGGATTTGACATGTTAATTTATGATATTCCTTTATCCAGGCGCCTCAGTGTTGTGCTGTGCAGCAGCTTCCTCCTTGCACAGTGATCTTAGCAGCTACTCGATGCATGCAAAAGCTTGACCTCTGTGCAAACGGTGTCGACGCCTACTGGATCGTCACCGTTCTACTCTGGTCCAGTCATGGTTGCCCTGATCGGTAGCAGTTTTGCCGCCTAAAGAGAGCTTTGTAGGTGAGGTTTGAAGACACGAGTTTGGTTTAGACGTGTTCTTTCCATGCCCCGTTGGATCATCGACCAAATATTTCAATTTAAATTTATTTATTTTGAGATATTAGGTTGATGCTAGGTGCAGGCCGGCTAAGTGTACCGAGAAACCGCGCGATCTTCGTGACCGCCACCGTGGCTATCAGGTTTTTGGGGAAAAAACGAAGGACAGGAGGGCAGGAGCGAATGATGCGTAACCGAAAATCGGGTTTACGTTGGTAATGAACTGAGAAATTGAATATACTGGGCTGGAACAAATTGCTCCAGCCCGGGAAGCAATGGAGAAGCCCTGGCACGCACCGGGGCGGTCCTTAAAGCCGTCCCTTCGCACAGCAGCAATCTCGGAGGAAAATCCTCGAAATTGAAAACTTAGAAGAGGGCTTTACTTTATTTTTTTTCTTTTAACATTTCTGCCAAATATACCTACACATCTCTTTCCCCCACATATCCCCCACGAGTATTGCCATTTTTATTCACATTTTCTCGCTTATTTTCTTTTTGCTTTCCTTTACCTACCGCCGACACGCTCATACGGTAAGTGTTTCTTGGCGTTCGGTAAACAAATCATCCTCGCTGAATCATATCATTTCAGTGACTGCTTTCTCTCTCTCCTTCTCTCTCTCTCTCTCTCTCTCTCTCTCTCTCTCTCTCTCTCTCCTCTAGTCGCGGCATGTGGTGTATGGTGGCCGCACTTTCATGGTTCGATGCGTGGTGGCGTTGTGGTTGAGTGAATGTGATTTGCCGATTTGATAAGATTTTCGATTTTCAACCTTCCCCCCGCTCCACCTTCTGCTTCGTCTCCTTCTTCTTTTTCTAACAACTTTAACCCAGATCATGGCACGCGAGCGGGAGTTTTTTTTCGCGAATTCCCAAAATAGGGCCACAGCGGGCAATCGCGATAGGCAAAACAAAAAATGCCAAAGCGCTGGTTCCGAATTGACAAGGAAACAAGAGGAAGTGGCATCACCCCTTTACACCCCGCCTCTTTTCACGTGACGGCAGACGATAAAAATTTCAACAGATAACGAACCATCGATGACAGATTCCGGACCCGGTTATCGAAAGTTTGGTGCGGTTCTTGGCACCAAAGTTATTACTGCTTCCGAGGGCATTTCCGTCGCTTTTAGGCTGGTTAGGAAGCGGAGGCTACACGCGAGCTGCCACGCCGATCGGTGATGGCTACAGGAATCGGTTGGCGGTAAGTTTACTTATCTCCCAAGCGTATTGCTTTTGCGTATCATCATCACGCTGCTGGCACCGACACATGCTTGGGAAGGTTGTTGAACGTGCGTGCGAATCAGTTTGCGGTTGGGTTTTAAACAAATGGAGATAGATTGAGTGGTTGAAAGGCATCCCTTCTTCAAAGGGATGCTACAAGCATGTGAACAAGATTTCGGCGATCCTTTCTTCGTCTCTCCCGGGAGGCGTTCGAATGGTGGTGGTGGCGAGCCGTAATCGATATTGTATAGGGCCATCAATATTGGCATTTAACATCAGTTAGGAAACGATTTGTAACTGAAACGCGTGCCACGCCACAAATGTGCTAGTGGGTTTTGAGGATGTGGAATCCATCTTGGAACGGTTGGAAGCGGCGGTAAAGTATTTCGCTTTATAATTAGAGCAGACTACCACCACTATTAATCACCGTTGGGCTTTTTAGGAAAGATTATCTTGGGGTTTTCAACTAAGCCATTTATTGAGATTATCAAGAGATTGGTTGAAAATTTTCCCAAAGCACCGGAAAACGAAATTGTAAAATTTACATTTCTTATAAATGATGCCAGCATTTTAGGTGAATGCGTGTGACTTTTACTACCTTATTACTACCTTCTGGTACACAGAATTTCAATTATGATCTTGAAACATTCCAACTCGATGAGTCTATGAGAATAAATTAAATAAATTAAATAAGAAACTCTAAGTGCTATGGAAAGTATAAATTAATTTTAATTATAATATATCAGGTGTTGGTTTGCATGAATTGCGTATTAACTTAGGAAACGGTTTCGGTTCCATATTGCTATGCAGTTTTTCTATAATTCTGTTTCTTTAGAATCAATAACATTAATCGTGTGTTTTAAGTTTAAAATACAAACCATCGAATAATAAGATACCATTATATAGATTGAGCTTTGTATATTATTGTAATATACAGATTACACATTACAATCGTTTATATCCGTTGCTATCTCCGTAATGAATCTTTAAACACAAGTTTCAAAATTATTTGTATCTACGAGTTGTTAAGAAAAAGTAAAAACATTTCCATTTTATGACAAGTAAAGGAAGGTTTGTGATATTGAATTGCTCTAAATTTTACTAAACGTTCTGTGTCAAGGTCACCAGTGATAGTATATTTCTTTATCAGTAAGAACGACAAAAAGGAAACGTGCAGCGTCCTGGGCACGTATCATGAACGTTGGAAATCAAACAAAACTTTAATCAAGCGAGTTAGTGAAGCCGGTAGAAGAACCTGAATTAATAAACTTTATTCTTCACCACCGAATCCAGCACGATTGGCTTCCCGAGACAAGTTTGCCATCGGATGACTTTTACACCGTCACACAACACGAGCACCGTGGCTGCATCGAGCAGATTTCCTCTAGATGAAAACGTTCCCAGACCTCAAGACGCTACAGCGGCTCATTTCCTCGTTTGTCTTGTTTTCTACCAACCGATGCGAACTGAATTCGTCTCTAATTAGAGTATCTCCGGGGGTAAAAATGTTCATCGCTCATAATTTAAGCTATTTCCGAGCATCCCTTAGCGGCGCCAGCTCGCAGTCACCAGTGCTACAGCTTTGCCTTCCATCGACAAAGTTTTGTCAGTTCCGCCGGTGTCCCGGCGGTGAAGACAGAGAGAGAGGAACGCCGGTGGTGAACTTCCTGCTGGTACGCCCTTAGCTATGCTAAGCACTTACCGCACCGAAGAAAAAGAGAAACATAAAGCAGTGTAGTACTTTAAGGAAATAGTTTAATCTTGAGCCTCGGTGGTCGACGTTGAGGTGGGGAGAAAAGGGGTAGAAAGTTTGGCGAGAACTTTTCCTATGACCGCCTCAGGGCCACGATCAAAACACCTTGAGACGTGAACAACTAAAAGGTCTGTTAAGACGGCCGTCGCACGAAAAACGAGTAATGGAAGACCAGTAAAAACACCACAAAACATAAAACAAAAGTGTCTTTCAGTGCCAGTGGATGTCAAAGGGTCATACCGCTATTCGTAGGCCTCAAATGATGATGTTCGGCATGGGAATGATTAGATATCAGGAGAAGGATGATATTTTATCGGTCTCACGTCAAGCCGCAGAATCAAGATACAAGATGTTCTGGCATACTGGACACTTGATAAATGGTTCTTTCAGAGCAACAATATCCAAATAGTCGACCAAAGTCTTTATAAGTAGTGTTCATGTGAACACCATTCTGAAGCTGAAGTAACACTAGTGCTCCAGTTAAAATAATGCATGCGGGGATCACGAGAGGCAATTTTATCGTTCAAAACTCTCTCCTGAAAATTGAAGTCGCAAGTAAAATATCTCAAACTTACGATGCAGAGATGCTTTCCTCGAGCGACACGTTGAATGTTGCAGGCAACTGAATTCATAACGAGTGAGACGGTTATGCCAGAGTTCGTTTTAGAAGTGTTTGAGCTTGAGAGGAATAAATGCACACGCGGAATCGTTATCTCCTTAATAGCTAGTAAAATGGGATAAGTGGTTTACATTACACTTTGAGCCAATTAGTTCGACGCTGACTGAAGTTTGAGTTCTGTCGAAAAGGATACTACGCCTTAGCAACACATTGAGACGATAGATGGTTGTGTGGCGATGGATGCAATACTACATCATGCCGGGCCGTCTTCGAGATGGCCACTAATTAGTGGTGTTTAGGGCTAACTAGTTTGTCGGATTCATTTTAATTAGGTTTATAATGTTCCCGAATGGTATATTTGAAGCCAGACTAATGAAGTATTGCCAAACATGCATTCTTTCATTCAATCAAAATGATAGAATATTTTTTTAGAGAAATAAGCGGTCATGGTAAACATCGCGATCAACATATGAAAAATGAATGAAAAAATTATATAGGTCGGAATGGAATTTCTAATCTTTTTTACAGTTGAACTAAGAGGGAAACAAAAGAATATATTGAAAACTACAAAGAAACCGTTGGAATACTTTTTATATTCCAACAATTGTTACATTTCGTAGTTATTGCATATCAGAATTGCTTATGTTGCTCAGCTTTAGCTTGTATCTCATAATCATATTTGATCATTTTCAACCTTTCATAAACACTCAGGTATTTTGTTAAATTAAGCCTGTATAACAATATCACAATGATTCTGTGTTAAGATTAAGACAACAACCCGGGAATACCGCACCACACAATACATCGAGCATTAATTTTGCGAGAATTCTGAAAATAATATCCTACCAACACCAAGAAAAGGAAGTCACCATTTCATTTTGGTATACAAACGTTATATTAACCAGCTGATATGCGTTTAGTTGTACAAAGTCAGATTTACTACGACTAAGATGATTACAGATAGGTTTGATAAAGAAGTGCCACGTGTGACCAAATGTCATTCTTTCTTTTCGACGCACCTTTCAACGGACATTTAATAGCCTAGCCCAGCGCGCGGATAGTATCATGATAGATGATGAACTAACTGTTGCTCGCGATGACCATCCTTTTTGGCATGAACATTGACCGAGTCACTCGGAAGGATTCAGTTTCCCCTCCTTGGCCTTATCGTGCGGACATGCGTAGTCTCTACAGGAATTCGAATCCATAAACTCGTGTTTCCTCGCGATTCAGTTACTAGTTTCATATATGCTGAAGCTTGTGCTGCGTCTCGATTTGCAATTGAACTGACAATAAATGAAAACATTTTTCCAGGCTTTTCCTATAGGTTGCACAGAAAGGATATTTCGATTACCTTCACCCGTAGATTCTATGATGGTTGCCTTTTTCGCAGAAGAAACATCAACAAGCGAGCACGGGACCGTTATCATTTGCGCGCGTCTAGAAGTTTGTTATCTTATCGGCAACTTTCTCAATATTCGCGCACATACACTCGACGTGAGCTAGTTTCCGATGGTTGCTGTTCGCCTTTTCGCTTGTTTTTCTTTTCTGTTCGTTTATCTTTCATGTTCCGCCGGTTCTTGGACCATTTCGAAGCACCGGGATGGATTGGACAAGGGGGTGCATCGTAGCTAGACAAATTTATCTCAACATTTTCGATGAACGACCAACGCGAGGCCAGCACTAGAGCTTATTGAGTCTGTTCCTGTACTTGATTTCGTCGATCTCGTCCATCGGTTCGAATGGGGGTCTGCCTGGTACGGGTGGTACTGGTGCTCTCGCACCCATCCCGTACGGATGATGGTGATTGACGCTGATTCTGGGATATTTTTGACGGATTGCTTTGCTGCTGTTGTTGCTAATGCTGCTGACGCTATGGTGCTTCTGTCCCGTTCGGTTCTTCAGGTGTCGCTGCATCTGCTGGTTGTACAGGATATCCTGTACAACCAAATTGTTTGCTGCGTCGTAGTGCGATCGTACTGGCTGCTCGTTTGTGTTGCTGTCTGACGATGATGGACGTCTGCAACAGAGCAGACCACTAGAACGTTTAGCGGTACGGCCAGCCAAGTAGAGGTAGAGTGCAGTGGCACTGCTTAGGATAAGCAGCACCATCAGCACTCCGCTCAGCCCTATCCACAGGCCGGCTGATTCATCGGCTGACGGTATCACGATAGGTAGTGTCGTAGGTTCCCATGGCATTACTGTTGTCGCGTATCCGGTTGTTGTTTCTTCTGAATACACAGTCGTTTCATCCGTGACGATTGGCGTACTTCTTTGATCCACTGTCGTAGGTGAGAAGGTTGTCGATGTCAGTGTGGTAGTACTGGAAACACTAGCCGGAGTGGTGCTTGTGGCCATTGTTGTAGCTTGTGTCGTAGAAGAAGTTGTCACATAGCTAGTTGTGCTGGTGGTATCTGAGTATGCCGAGTTCGTTGTTGAGGTTGTATCAGGAATGGTAATCGTTATAATAGGAGTAGAGGTAGTCGTAGAAGTCACACTAGCTGTTGTTGATGTTGTTGTTAGTGATGTCGTTGGAATTGTGGATGTACTAGTAGTAGATGTTGTTCTTAAGGTGGTCGTGGTCGTCCTTCTTCGTCTTGTCGTAGTGGATCTTATGGTACTGGTTGTCTCAGAAGGATATTCTGTGGTCAGAGTAGTATCGATTGAAATCGGGATTGTCATCTGAGGGGTTGTAGTTAACGGTATTGGAGTTGTGGTGGTAGTAGAAGTAGTTGCTGTTGTAGTGGTAGTAGTTGGTGTTGTAGTGGTTGTAGTTGGTGTCGTAGTGGTTGTAGTTGGTGTTGTAGTAGTAGTAGTAGTAGTTGGTGTTGTAGTGGTAGTAGTTGGTGTCGTAGTAGTAGTAGTTGGTGTTGTAGTGGTAGTAGTTGGTGTTGTAGTGGTAGTAGTTGGTGTTGTAGTGGTAGTAGTTGGTGTCGTAGTGGTAGTAGTTGGTGTTGTAGTGGTAGTAGTTGTTGTCGTAGTGGTAGTAGTTGGTGTTGTAGTGGTAGTAGTTGGTGTTGTAGTGGTAGTAGTTGGTGTCGTAGTGGTAGTAGTTGGTGTTGTAGTGGTAGTAGTTGTTGTCGTAGTGGTAGTAGTTGGTGTTGTAGTGGTAGTAGTTGGTGTTGTAGTGGTAGTAGTTGATGTCGTAGTGGTAGTAGTAGTTGGTGGTGTAGTGGTCGTGGTAGGCCTTGTAGGGACGGTAGTGATTTCAGGCGTTGTGTAGAACTCATCCAGCATCATACAAAAGTCTTCAAGCACTAACGGATTGAAAACAGTGATATACTCGATAGCAAGCAGAGCCTCCGAGCTCATATCAGCCTGTAGCTGTATTCGTGCACGACGTATTTCACGCTCCACCTTCCCGACAAAAAGACTCCACGTCGACGTTTGGGCTCGCGTAGTCCAATTCTGCGCCAGCAGTGGATCGCCAAATATATCAATCTGATCCAAATCATACACCATAAGCGTCAACGAGCACGGATTCGTAAACATGAGCTGATAGATCATCCGTATTTCGGTAAACGAGTTAATGTAAAAACTATTAATCGACTCAGTACAGCTAATACCGCGCACATCGTTCGAGAGGAAGTAGGTACTGCGCTCGCGGAACGGCCTTATTATCGGTGTCGTGTAGTACGTTTTCAGACGGAAAATTTCACGAAATTCTCCCGAACACTGTTGCACTTTCCAGGTGTTGATATCGTTAAAGTCGATTCGTTCACAAATCGAATCAGCTGCACCCACTAGCTGCACCACGCACGCAACTATCACTACTAACGTCGCCAACAATGGGGCACCCCACCGTCGCACTAGTGTCGCGTATGGTTCCATATTGCGTTTAAAAAAAAACATACGTTTGCGCAACCTACGCATCTACCTCCACTGGTCACGGGTAGGTCGGTTCGAATGTCCACGCATGTACTGACTGTTTCACGGACAAGGCGGATCCACGGCCATCAACCACGAGACAGACCAGTACCGCGGACGCCGGTCTCCACCGAAACATCGTCGAGTGCCGATATGTACGATTGAAGATCAAAAATGTCAGATAAAATGGTCAAATACGCTGCCGGCATACCTTGTGCAGGTGACCACGGTAGACCCGAGGCTCTGATAAAGTTCTTGAGTGCTCACCGAAAAAACGTACAAAACGACGTGTGAGGATGTTTTCCGCAGAAGAGAAAGGGAGTTCAGAATACAAAAGTGTCTATCAGTTACGGGGATTGCTTGCAAGTCACGATGACGACGATGATAATGATGATTAGTTGCTTCGCTTTCGCCTTTTGTGAAATAGAATATATCAGAGCACTGGTGAACTATTTCCTAGTCATTTTTTCACGATTTGATCGTCGAGTTTATGGGATAACAGCTTAAGGTTATAATGAGCAACCTTTTCTCCTATGGTCCTATTCGTACACTCCATGAGTCAACATTTCATTTGACGTTTAGTGCAGGCACCATGAACATTGCTGGCTAAAATAGCAGATAGATTAGCATAACATAATATTTTTTTTTATTTATCGAAGGACGGGTATGTTAATAAATAACAGAAAATTGGGATAGGACATTAGCAACATAATATGGAATACCCAGCCAAATCAATGAGCATTGTGTTTGTCTTAGCTACAACATTTCGAACCAAATTGTGATGCTGATATCACGAATTGATATATTATTATTCTTATTTGTACAATTCTGACAAGCGCAAAATTCTTATTATTTACGAATTTTACTAACGTGCAATCTGCATGGTCCATAGCTGACTACGATTCCGTCTTACCATTCTTATGCTCATCGGTAATGATGGCGATTTGTATGGTTTGGAACAGATTTAAATGTTTCTGCCAGCAGTTCCATCGTACCAGTTCTGGTATTTGTGCAATTGTAATGCTAAATCACTGAACGTGAATGTTGCAAGCCCGGGATATCGACTGTTCTCACTGTACCATGAACCGATGTTCGCTTTGGCGTTCAATGTCAGCTGAATACAAATACCTCAAAGGACCAACGTACCGTAGCGTGTAACAGCCAGACCTTCTTACAGCTACGGCACTTCGGTCCGTGAATCTACGGTGACAACGGAAGGTGCGAGCGGACGAATCCCATCATAGAGTGTATATGTAACTTCACCCAGCATCGCTAGTGATGAAACGTTTAACATCTGTTTCGCTCACGCGAAATGAAGTCGAGTGGTGTGGCGACTGCGGGGAGTAAGGAAGGGAGTAAGATACAATGCAGTGCATGTTGATGTACGTTCAACAAAAATGTGACATGTACCGGGGATGGTAGTTCGTATCTCGTAAACAATGCAAACGAAATCACTCGATCAACCCGGGCACGAAACCGTGAGGACCGTGAGGGTCGGGTCGGGTATCGGGTAAGGATGTTCTGAAGCGTTCGAGCAACAGCCGTAACACGCTACGCTCCGGATCCTGCGAAGGGATACGATAAATTATGCCTAATGCGCTGGAGCAGCACGACTAATGAACGTGCCGGCTACGAAAGCATTGATTAAGGATGTACTGGTTTGGGGCGAGCGAACGCTCCCCACACCACTAAACGGTGCTGCTTAACACGGTGACACCGGTGACGAAACGAGAGTGCACGGGAGTGCACATTAATGGGGTTGCCAGCTGTCGTCGTGGCAGGGTAGGTCGTGACAAAATGGATGACTTCGTTGTTTACTTAAATACACACAAAACGGGAGACTATTTTAAAGCTGTTTGCGTAAGGTGACTTGTTGAAGCTTAATGAAGCGTGCTGGTTGATGTTTCACTTTAGTCACGTGAGTACAGCGAAATCTTCATTTATCGAGCGTAATGTATGTAAGGATGATGTAATGGACTCTAATCAACGCGTTCGCAGAGTTTTCTGTTACATATGACTTTGTTCTAAGCCGATTCAATCTATCTGTCTAGCATTTTGTTCGTCAATTCGTGCTTTGAATACAAAAACAGGGCTCTATAACATTTACTACTCATTGTTCAGATTATAAGAATCAATATATGGTGGTAGTTTCCATTTTGTAATGCTCCCATTATGAGATTTTTGGCCTTAGCTTTTCGCGAAACTATAGAGAATTGACAGTTCATCTGTTTTGATAATTAAATGTTCGGTCTTTTGGAAAAGATCTTCTGTAAAAGAAATCTGTAAAATTCTTTTAAAGTGAGCAATTAACGGCGATAGTAAGCAGCTAAACGGGTAAGCAGCACCGTTTAGTGGTGTGTTGAATTGAACAGATACTCTCTCAGTTTTGTCATCTAAAGTGTTATCAGACGAAGAAAACTGTTGATGATTATTCTGATTTTCCACCGTTTTAGTATCGTTCTAAGTTCGTAGCTAAGAAAACGGGAATCAGGTTCAAAACTGATTGAAAACCCATAAGGAACAATCGACAGCTCTATCTCTAGAAATATGTGTAGCACTACGGTATATTTTTCGCCAATTTATTATAATCTGAACAAGAACATTTTGTTCGCCACCTTGAACAAAACAGGACTTTATAACATTTACTAGAGATACATTCTCGAGTTTGTGAGAATTTCCAAAAACCGACAAATCACTCCACAAATCCCTTTCAATACCCCGTGGCGCACACATTTACTGAAGGTTACTAAGCATGTCGATCTACTATACACGGCCTTTGCATTCACTTACTACGAGTCCTGCTCCTGCTGTTTATCCGGACACTCACCAGCGCGTTCATTCGGTTCATCCGAAAGGACACCGATGTAACGGTGGTTGGCAACGGATGGTACCGTTGGCTCCATCCGTGGCCAAAAGGAAAGCATACGAACCCACGGGTCCACGAAGCTAGCAATCATCCTGCCATCCTGCCCGATGGTGCAACCAGATCGCCAGTTAGCGGTGGGCTTTCAGGCAACGACGATGTTGCCGACAGTAAGTTGCCGTGACCGTGGTGCGCACATCCTTTACTGGCGCCAACCGCCGTTGTACTACCGTTGGAGCGCATCATCCTTCCGCCACGCTGACTAACTAGCTCCTGGCAGTCTAGTGTAATCTCGTGCTGACCAGTTTGTGGTGGTGGTGGTGGTTCTGAGCTGATCTGAGAAGGTATGTCGTCGCGAACTTCGTCCTCAGCATTCGCGGCCAACAATGGTTGGCGCTCTAGAATCCGCGGGATTAAGCCATAAAAGCAAGTGTCACGATTCGCAGAAGCCCTGCCCTGGGCATGACGCGTGAAAAGCGGTGGCATTAGCACAGAACAAGCCAAACCGGAAGTGGTGCGCCCAGCGTGCGTATGGCCGCTCCGTTGGACAACAGTGAGAAACGTTTCGACCGTTGCGAGTGTTGCGGCGGAACGGTGGGGGCCAGTGACGAGTGTGAACTTTGGCGCGGCATGTGTGTGTGTGCCGGTGTGTGTGAGAGTGTTTGGGGAGCTGCGATTGTAATCTCGCCGCGTTGCCTTTGAATAAAAGATGAGACGCTGTTGCGTGTGTCCACGCGTGTCGGTATGCCGTGGTAGTCGATCCCGCCCCTTTGGCCCCCCATCCATTAGTCCCAACCCCAACCCAGCATGTGCAGCGTGTGATGGATGATGATGCTCGGCCTGGACGGGGCAGCACGCTCCATTGTGCTGGCAGTGGCAGCAATTTGGCGGGAACCGGATCGCTGGATCGCTAGTACCAAGCATCGCTTGCCAAGCGCGAATCGATCGATTCACACGGATGGAAAATTAGATCTAGAAAAATACTCTTCCACAAACTAAGCACCAGCTGTAAGCACCGTTTGGCAATCCACGCCCCCGGGTCCGGAGTGTACCAGGTGCGCCAGTTGCAAGTGTTTGATGCCACCAAACGGTAGGCAAGCAGCAACTCGGGCACAGGATTCGTCTTTGGACAGGTTGCAACAGCGTTAAAAAGTGATAAACCGACCACGAGTGCATGTGTGTGTCTCTGTGTGTGTAGAAGATGGAGAGCTACAAATAATAAAACCCCAAAAAACAAAGGATACTGTTACATACACGGGGTTCGGAAAAAGTTTCTCCTTTGCTGCCCATTAAACTCCAAAATATGACGTTAATGTGTCAGCTTTCGGGACAAAGTTTGGTGCGAACAACTTGGATGGCGGTTACTTGGATGTTTAAATGAATTATCGTATCTCCTCTCGAACTCGAACGTCTTGGGTCTAAGTTTGGTGAAGCAAATCCGTGTTACACGTGCATTCCAATGACGGCTACACGGTGACCGACACGCAAGGGACTAGGAGTGAGCCAAGGAGTAGCAGCAGCATTCCAAAAAGCGCGCCGGAAGGAAGGGCTAACGAACTTGCAGCAGCAGCAGCACTCGCTTCAGCGTCGCGCTAACAAACAAGAATACGTTCAAACTCCGTTGCTATCCATGCTCTCCCTAAAGCGTTTTCCACCATCACCGAAAACGACCGTGTGCTTAGTGTGTATGTGCGTAGTGTTTGTTGGCGGATCCGTTAACAGACACACGCACATACACACACACACACACACACACACACATACTCGCCTAAGGGGGTCGTCATCGTCATCGTGCAACTAGCGCGAAGGAGTTTAAGTGATTTCCATAAGAAAAGCATCACAAAAAAAAAAACCAAAGAAACCAAAAGTCCTCCTCTGTCCAACTCCCCTTTCGCCGTGTCGCGCCCGAGAAAGGGTTTGCTATGGCGTGTCTGTTAGTGGGTGGTGGGGGTTGGTGATGGTGGTGAGTTTAAAACTTTGAAAAACTTGAACCGCTCGCCCTTTCCCCGACCACGCGGCGATTCCATCGCAGGAGGAGTCATCACAATCGGTTTCATCCGCTTGTGTATCCCGCTTATCGTGGTTCAGCCAGCCAGCCAACCAACCAACCAGCCTGCAGCACCAGCCTTGGTCGAGAAGGGAAACTGATGGAATACATCATCTGCAGGAACATGGGTAGCAGCAGCAGCAGCAGCATCCATCGCAACAACCAGCCGGATTGAAAGCGCTCAACGCCGGAAGGCAAATTTGGAACGTTCGACGTTCGTGAAGTGGTAGTGAAGGTGATGGTGATGGTGGTGATGGTGGTGGTGGCGGTGCTCAGGCGTTAGAGCCCGGGGATCATCAGGTCTAGCCGCAACGACAACAACAACAACAACAACAACAACAACAGCAAAACCAACGACAACACAAGAAAACCTTCGTCAGCGATGATCCCGGTGGTAGCGTTGCTGAGCGATGTAGTGATGATGTTTACTCGGCCATGGCCAACTGCTATTTGTATTATGATAAAAGAAATCGTTCAATCCTTGGTGTGCATCCGAAGCATCATGGCCAATACGATCGCCATTGCCATTGCAGGGAAGTCATGTTTGGGTAGCAAAAATTGACAAAATAAAAAAAAACACCATCAAGCTAGCATACTTGGCAATTGAATTCACAGCTTTACTTCGGTGATGTCGTTACGTATAGCGAGTGAGTGAGCGCGGATACCATCGATCCTGGTGAAACAAAATGGTTGCCATCCGCCATTGTGAAGTGTTTGGTGCTAGTGATTTGATAGGGAAATGCCAAACGGGCGAAGCGAGAAGGGAGGTGAACGAGTGAAATGTTGTGTGTGTGTGATATTTTGGGAAATTGAGGAAAACAGATATTTAACGCTACCGGAAGGAAGGCCGATTCCGTTCGAATAGGCGCCCTGCGACGTTCTCCTTTTTCCCGTCCCGTCCCCGGTCTCGATATGTGCTTGGAATGCTGGTGGATGTGAGTGTACGGCAGCGAAACTAGTCCGCTGCTTCATTGTGTGTTGCGGTTTTGCCACGTGGCACACCGCACGGCTCCAGATCGTACATCGCAACAGCACCGACGCGGTACCGAGGCGGAAGTCATCATCTCTACGTCGGTTCCAAGCCACTTCCTAACCAGGATGGACATCGACATCATCGACATCCGGACGCTGGGCTATCTGTCCAGCACGAGCACGGTATGGTTCGATCGGTGGTGGATCTCCCTTTCTCTATCCCTCTTTCTCTTTCTCTTTTTCCCCTCTCTCTCTATCGTCTATGGCCGCCACCTCCTCTAGTGGAGTTTTTTTTGGACAGAAATGGATGGATTTTATTTTTGGTATTCCACGAATGAATCGACCACCAATCGAACTGAAAATGGTCGAGCACGGGAGGTTCTTTGCACGCGAGTACGCCCGTGGTACTCGCTGGCTATTGATTAATATTTGGAAACTTGTGTTTGGAGGTGTAATTGGAGTGCTGGAAGTGGGATTCTTTTAAAAATGCATGAAATCGCATCATACGGTACCGGGGGGGAGGGCATTGTAAGCGGGGCACATGGAAACTCGCTCGCATATTGGGAAGGTGCCTGGAATCCGTCCATTTGTAAAGCTCAACGTTTTTCCGAACCGCGGGAATGCATTGTAAACCGCATTTTACAATGCTCTATCGGATTTGGTGTTTTTAAATCCCCTTAACTACCATGTTTCGGCGGGACAAAAGCTTATCTCGAAGGATAATAGCACCTCTGGTATGCTGGTACGCGTCCTTGCACATTTCGAATCAATGAAAACGAATTAAATTTCACCAAACAAAGATACAGATATATTAATGGTATCTACACTGTTAACCATTTTTTAAAGTTTATATTCCCCTTAGCCAAAGCATAATCTGGCCTTGTAATGTAAAAGATGTGTATTTTTTTAAATTTATACGTGGCATTCTTTCTCATAGTGTATCAGTCCTTACCAGTCCAATGTCTTGTTTTGTCAATTGTATTGCTGAACCCTTTAATCTGTATCAATTATTTGAACCATAATCTTATAATATTTCTTCATTATTAATAACCAAAATAGTTAAGGAAACATTTAGTTTTGTATCTGTTGATATTGAAACGAACTAAACGTATAACGTAGCATAACATTGAGAAATGGCTTTCATTTCGAATTATGCAATCGAAATCAGCTGACGATGGCGTAAACCATTGTAACACATGATCTGCGGTATCCTTGCTGTTTAACAAACCACAAAACGACATCAAAAGTTGACGCATATTGGACCACGGTGGGCGCCACAATCGCTTTAATTTTTAAGAACAAACCGTACGTTTAACAATCGCTTTATTAAAGTAATCAATGTCTAAGTGATATCAGCTTTGCTTATAACTTGCATATGCCAGAGGTATGTACTACTGTGTCCAAAAAGTAAGGTGACACGGTGTGCAAATTGCCCGCATAAAAGGATATCTTCAGTTTTGTATTTTTTATAGGTTTTCAACACTGTTATTGATAACCATGGCAAATTTCACGTCAAAATATTCACTAGTGTTTGAGATACTTACTTTTTTGTGAACTGCTAAAAGTGCATTCTTCGTTTTTCTCCATGTCGTAAATTTTTAAGCCAAGGATTTGCATTCTAAATATTTTTTCTGCTGCAAATATACCAATGCGAATGGTACAGAATGCCTTTAGTGACGATTCTAAGTCAATAAAAATTATTTACAGTTGGTGGAAAGATTTCCAGGAGGGTCGGGAACGTTTGGAAGAGAAAGAACGCTCTAGACGACCACCAACGACAATCGATGCAGCTCACGTCCAAAAAATCAAAGATTTGGTGTTGAAAAACCGTCGATAAACAACAAGAGACTTTGCTGATGATATTGGCATATCAAACATATCCGCTAATTACATTTGAAAGGATGTTTTTCATCTCAAGCGCGTCAGCGCTCGATCACGATAATGCACCATCTCACACTTTGTTGGATTTTTGTGACTTTTTTGCCAAAATTTTCACTCATATCGTTCCAATAAAACCGTATGCGGCTGATTTGGTTACATTTGGCTTCTGGCTATTAGACAAGCCCAAAATTTCGTTCCGGGGACACTGTTTCGACACGATAGAGCAGATTCAAGCCGCTGCGAAAAAGGCACCGAAGGCCATTCCTAAAGTCATTTTTTTCACGTGTTTCTAAAACTGGAAAATTCGTCGGCATAAGTGCATTGTGTCTAGAAGGGATTAGTTTGATGGCAAAAAATTGATTTGGAAGAAAAATTAAGGAACTTTCAAAATACATCCAATGTCACCTTACTTTTTGGACACAGTAGTATGTAAAATGTAAAGTTGAAGTAAAATTACCACCGATTAATCACAAAACAACATCTTCACGTCCATTTGAGTTCTGGTGAACTCAATTAAAATGCTGAATGCCACTTGTACTGTTATCACTTTCCCCAACCTTAACAGCGCAGCTCATTGCCACAAGACACAAGACGGAAGCTTATTATGCCAAGACATCCGATAAAACAGTGGCACAAAAGAGACGAAGATCCCGTCCTTCAAAACCGCGCGCCAAAGCATCAAAGGCGTTCTGAGTAACGATTATAATCACTTCTCACCTCACCTTAATTGTGCCACCCATAATCAGTGCTCTCCGTTGGCCATTATTTATGCAGCAAACTCAAGAAAGAAGAAGCTCTCGTTATCCGGCAATCGGGCTACCAACCAACCAACCAACTGGTGTGCCATCTCGTTGGTGCTTGGACCACGTGCTCAACGTGGCAAACGTCCTGCGGAGCGCCACCTTTTTACTGTTGCAGCAGTTTAGCAACAGGAACAACAGGTGCGAATGGTCAGGCGAGTGGCCAGGCGAGTGGGGAATGTAATGAATTATCATTAATTAAACCGAGCACAGGGAGATGTAACACTGCACTTTGGTTGGAGTAAATTTGCTTATCAGTTCGTTCATAAATCGTGCTCAGATTGTGAGAATTCACGCTTCCATCCTCTCCTCTAGACGCACTGGCGTCGGGCGGCGGCGACAACTTCCTTCACTCCGGCAGGACGAGATAACATCGAACGATTTCACACTGAACGACTGAACGCCTAATTCTTCTTCGGGGCCAGTGCCTTCTACTGTCCGATATGCAAACATTCGTGCCACATTCCGCCACGGGGTGGCTGTGAGAGGCTGGAGAATTTTAGTCACTTTCCCTTTCCGCAGACGGAAAGTGCCGAGCGCTGTTGGGAGCGGAAATTTATCTTCATCATCTCTGACATCAATGAGGGGTCATAATTTTTATTTCCGCGGCCGCACGAACACGAGGTGCGCCCACACCCACCCAGTAGTCGGCCCAGCGGTCCATTAGCTCGCTTTCTTCGGGTCTTCGGGACCACTGCGGCGAGTCTGCGGCGAGTCTGCGGCGTGTTTTTTTTTGCGGGCTTGCGGTTGTGCGTGACATCGGCACGCCACGGAGAAGGTCATTAAAACACGTGCGCTTCGCTTCGTTTTATGGCCACAACACACCGTGCGTCCACCACATGCAACAGGAGGGGATCCCCGGGGGGAGGTCTACTAGAGAGTCGACGGGCGAGTAGATCTCTTTTAATTTTCCATTCCCGGTTCCCCGGTAATCCGCACAAAGGATCAAACGGGTCTTCGAGGGTCTTTACTGTCCATCTCTATCTGGTCTATTTGTTCGTCCAGCGACCATCGGGCTTAGTTTTATTGAACTTTTTAATTGCTTTCCTGAGCTTTCAACCAATCCCCTGAGCTTCATTGGATGAACTGTGACCTCGCATTTGTGGACTAACAACTAACTGACGTTTGCTCGGACCATACCGATCGGCATTTTAAAACGATTCCGGGAATTGGTTGACATCCAACAAAAAAAAAGCCATTCGATACCGCCACTTCCCCGCCCTTTTGGGGGTTTGCGAAGTGGCGGAGGAAATGACACTCGAGCATTGCACTCGAATGATATACGGCCAATCGGTGAAAATCGGCGACCGAACGCTCGGGAAGGTTCATTGGAGATGGGTTCGAAATTTAAATCCATTTGTCACTCCGGGCCCGGGGCCAATCGTCGTGGGGTCGCGATCTAATTTGCCAACATATTGGATGTCAATCGTTCGGCGACATGAGATCCCTCGCGGTGATTCCCGCGTGACAAGAGGGTCGCGAACAGGTGGCCACAGATCACCGACCGAGAGAAAGGGAGAGAGAAAGATAAAGAGAGAGAGAAAGCATGAAAAAGGGTCACCAGGCCACGGGGGGTGGACAAATTGTTTCCATTCGTGCAAAATAAATGACATTTTACTCGAGCAAAAGGTGAAGCGGCGCCTCGGTAAAGCGACCATTTATCATCATGAAGGGGGGGTTGCACCACTTCGGCGTATCGGTGGCGTAATGAAGTAGAGCAGCAGCAGCAGCACTGGCCGTGGTCGCGGCCACACGCGTACAGGGGTTCGCGAGCCTCAACTGCACGCGAACCCGTTGGTATGTTCCAAGTTCCGTTCCAAGTATATAATGTATTGGCTCATGTTTTGACCTTGAAAAGTGCCAGCGCAGAACTTCTTCTTCTTCTTCGTGATGTTTTGCGTCATATCCACTTCCGCCAAAGGAAGTAACTGATGCTACTACCTCGGCCTTGCGAGAACCGAGGTCGAGCAGCATTTGGCAATGCGCCCAAGGCAAGACGGTATAGCCAGCTCGGAGGCCATAAATTTCCCATTTCCCAACTGGCTGGCTGGCTGGTTGGTATGTTTCATTCATGTTCCGCGGATTGCACCAACTTTTGTCGAGAGGACAACGGGTAACGACAACGAGTTCGGAGGTGCTGGTACGCGACTTCTCAATCAATCAACTCACTACTTGCCGCGGAACGTACAGCGCGAGAAAAGTTTTAAGACCTCTGAACCTCCTTTTTGTGTTGGGGCCTTTCGTTTCTTTCTTGGCTGTCGACCGAAAGTGGGTCAACACATTTCGGTCCCTGCAACCGAGGCTGGGTTTTTGGTGCCCATAATGCCAAAAACCCGCATGCCGACCCTTACCGGTTGCCGTACGCGGTTCAGCACAACAAAAAGGTTACCTCTCAACCGAATTGACGTTTAATTTCCGTCTAATTGAAGGGTCGCGTTTGGTTTGCGGGGTTGCACGGATCGGATCGGATCACAGCGCACGACTCCCGCTCCTCATCGGTCATCGGAAACTTACCATCGATTATCCGCACTCCCGACGCGTACAGCGCAGCAATCCCGTTATGGTCCGTGATCGCTGCACGGGGAGGAGCTTTAATGCTCCTGCTTCTCTTCAGCATCCAGCACCTCCGCTGCTGCTGCTGCTGCTGCTGCCTGACCGTCAAATTGTCCGGCAGAATTGCGTGGAAAGCGTCGAAAGGCCAGCGCCGTAGCGAGCATCGCACGCTGGAATGGAATTGGGGAACGAGTCGATTGATAAATAATAAAAAACGACAGTAATGACTTTTCGGTTCCGGTGCGCCCTGATGTGTGTTTACTTGTGGTAGAGTGGTGGGGCAGGATAGGGAAGGGAAACAGGAAGAGGTTGGAGCTGCTAGAGCCGATGATGGTCGATGTAATGCTTCCGGCCAACGTTCATTCCCCTCCGTACCGATGAGCGCTGTGATGGAGGCTCCGCGGCGCAAAAACGAATCATCAATCAGTGTACCGATATCTGTACGTGTATGTGTGCACGTATGTTGGTGTGAGTTGTTGGAATGAAACGAACTGTTTCACAATAATGCGCGTTCGCTGCCACCGATTGGTACCGATGGTAAAGGGCTCCCGGGCGATGGCACGAACTTATCTATGTCGTCGTCGTTGTCGTTGTTGTCGTTGTCGTTGTTGGTGTTTGTAGACACATCGGAACCATTCCCGGGCGAGAATACATTGCTATCTCCCAGGGCGCAATGGTGAGGTTGTAAAGAAATTAAACTGCGCCACGAGGAGGAAACAAGGGAGGAAGTAGAAGCAGCAGCCCGACGCAGCATCACCAGAAGCAGAGGAGGAGCTGGTGACGGAATGAAGATTAATGGATAAATGATTCCGTATTAATTCGTCTGCAAAGATTGGCATGTTAACCGTGAAATGAAATATTAGCAATACGCGGACGTCATGAAGCAGCCCGTTGGTGGGTCGATGTAATTGTCGTGAAATGCGGAAGTATCGGCACCGTGGACCTGTTTTTTTTTTGGTCCGCAATGAAATGAAATGATCAATATCTGCTCGTGATTGTTGGTGTGTTATTGTGTGTATCGCTGATTGTTTATTAACAAAAGGACAGATCTGTGCAGATCTGTAGTTCTTATCATTGAATGCCAGTTCACATCGATTCTATCGCTCTCGGTATCAGATTCCTGCATACATACGGACAGTGAGTGGTATGATGGCATACAAGTAATGAATGTTCCCGTATGAGAGAGAACTCTTTGGGACTGCTTGCAGATTGTATTTTAGATGAAGTATCCCGGTCTTTTAGAAATGGCTGCTTTGAAATTACCACAATTCTTTTCTATATCAACATTGAAGGGATCCAATTGGAAGTCTAGATAGTTACCGAATAACGTCATCTGAACTTCTGTTACAACGCCTGTGACTCTCTTCGGGTCGAGGTCTCAAAGTTCCGACTTTCTCGTGTCCTAGATCGGGCAGTGCCCTGTCGATCTTTGTCTTTTGACAACAAGAAGTCGCTACATTCTAGGCAATACCATTATACACCCTTTCCAGTTGTAGTCGTCGCGATTCGCTTACACAGGTTGCCACGGGGCTGATGTAATTGCACTTAGACAATTGACAAATGGACAAATTCAAGACACATTCTCATGCTGCTGCTACCCACGTGCTTCGCTTTCGGGCGTGGAATCGGATCTGATATGAGCAGCATGATTTGCGGCATTATCTCGTTCCATCTCTACATGTGTTCATCGTGCGATCTTTGCACGTGGTGCTCGAAGTCGGCAGGAGATCAATGCATAGATTTGAGCTATAATGGTATTTGGAACTTTGTTTGCATTGGTATAATACATAGTGGGTTAATGGAATAGATATTTGCAGGATGGGTTTAGTGAAAAATACAACAAATTACTGCAAAAGATTTATCCAAGTAATCTAAGGTTAACATAATTGCATGCCTTAACCGATGAACCGGTAGCATTGGCTTAAGGGGGGGCTTTGGTTATTTCGGGTCAAAAAAGAGCTTATTTTTGACGATTTTTAGTGAAGAAACCAGTCAACTTTAATTTTTCAAAATAATTTCATATTAAACTACAACTTTTCAAGAATATTTGGTTCTATTTTGGGGAAGATTTGTTCAAAACTACGTACATGGTATCCAATCTAGAAAGGCAAGTTTGCAAAAATGTACTTTTTGCGGTGCCCATCGTAGCCACGTGCCGGGTCATCAGAAATACACAAATGAATATTCTTTTGTTAGATTATAAGTTTATCCAGGTAGCCTCGTCGAGTTTTTATAAAATTTCCTATTTTTCGATTTCTGGCAGATTTTTGAAGTTGAAAAAGTGATGCTTTCTTCGATGTTACCTCAAACAACGAACATAATTAAAAAAATATTAAAAAAAAAAGTATCAACAATTTTTATGAAAACTCGACGCTACTTGGCAAATAGTGTGCAGATTATGTGTTCAAAATTTCAAATCAATCGGTCCAGTAGTTTTTATGCTACGATGGGCACCGAATTTGAAAACGTAGGTTTTGGGAAACGTGAATCAAAGCTCCGAGATGCATTGAGCTTTGTATGAAAGGCGAATTTTAAAAAATCCATATCTTTGTCTGTTTTGCTTCGATTCATCCCAAAATTTTACACAGAACTCTTGAAAGAATAAGCACTCGTTAAAAATTGTAAAAAGTAAATGCTTACAAATAAATAAATACAAATAAAATAAAATACCGAAGCCCCCCTTAACAGATTAAAAGGAATTTGTTTAAGTATGGCCAGTCTGGAAATCGACTGATGTGTTTGTATCAGTATTATAGCCCCGGTAGACCACTCACAAAGAGTGACACATTCCGATGGAATTGAAAACTTCCATGATAGAAACGGAGCAAATCGAATCGACTTTAGTGTATGACCATTTCTGGGGCAAAAATGCATCGTTTAATACAGGAGATGCTTTTATTGAAAACAAAAGCAGAAGGGAAAACATTAATTAAACCAATGAATATTAATTTAAAAAAATGTTCAAATTAAAGGATCAAAATGCTACCAGGAAAGTCAAGCTAAAACAAAATACACAAAACTCAGATGCACAGAAATATGCATCCGATAAATGTGGTTCGCAGAAGATAAAAAAATTCGTCGTGGAGCATGAAACATTCAATTGATTACGAATGGTGCAAACCGTACTGTGTTGCGCATGTCCTGAATTGGTTTTACAAACGCGAGTCCGAATCGTAGATATACCATCCTGGTTCTGGCGACACAGATACCGTTTTGCAATCGCCAACGCAAATGGTATAAAAGTTCGAAGGAATAATAAATTAAATCATTTATTCAACGCTCTACGGGCACCCCACTTCCTAGCCGGTTGAGGGCATGCAAAAAGCATACAATTCCGGTTTCCAAAAGACCAATTAGTATGATCCAGACAGATGCTTCTGCATTATAATGATTTGTCTGTCCTTCCATTTGCTGTACACTTACACTCATCACGCCAGAACGACCGAACGGCAGAAAAGCAACACAAAAACCGTCAACTCTCGAGCATTAGACTTCGGTAAACGATATTCAGGTGCTTTCGAAAGGACGCGCGTGCAAAGAATCGATCCGCACGAGTATCGTATCTTATCCCTCCCCGACCCTTATCCCAGGATATGTTATGTGCTAAGCGTCAGACATCGCCATAATCGGTACAGTAATCGGATTCTGATCTGATCCTTCACTCCAACGGCGAAGGTAACGATTTATACAGACACACACACACATACATAAGGTTCGCCATTGACGAATGCCGTCCTTTTCCAGTGAATACCTTATTACAGGTACGTAGCATTTATGTGCCATGTGCCTGCGCCGTATTAAAGGCGAATCGTACCGTATTCTCCCTTTGCGTTGCGGAAGGAGTATTTCAATTTTCAGAAATACTTTCTCCTGGTGCTCTTCCCGAGGGCGAACCGTGTTATGTTCCGTGTTGTGCTTCGTTGAAATGTTCATGCACCAGTAGTCACCAGACCATCATCAGGCTAATGGCGCTGCGCTTCATGTAAGCGCTCAACTTAGTTGAGTGCAACGAAATCATAAATTTTTTTTCAAACTTAAATCACGGCCAGCGCAAAAAGTTTTTCCAACAACGGCCAACAGTAGCTCCTTTCTGCCCTTGAAGCCAATCCCGAAGCAGGCGAGTGAACTCAGCATAATCCTATCTTCTCGGCATTGGCTCTAAATTTATAATCTTCCCATCATTCCCTCGAGCCCATCGGTGGGTTGGCGAGGACGATGAAACATATTTCCAGTGCCAGCAAGGTCCAGCTGTACCGAAGCCTGAATGGGGACCGAGGTCGACCGAAAAGGGGGATTCTGGGGCACATGAGATAAAGTTTTACCGGGGGCACACTTGTCAGCCGTCAGCCAATGTGTGTGTGTGTGTGCGCCTATGGGGATGGTTATTGCAGCCATCCGCCGCCATCTGTAAGTGAAGTGCATCCCGCGCGGAGCACCGAACGAGTGGTTTTGGGGAGTGAGGGTGGATCCGTGGTAGCGGATTTGTAGCTTTTTCGGGCTTCCTCTTCTTTCCTTTCACCTATTCATATCCCTCTCCTTTCCCTTTTGTTTTGCTGGAGTGAAATCAACAAAAATGGCCAACTTTCCAATCAGATTAGCGGAGAAGCTCGTCCCAATCTCCAACTATCGATCGGTGTGCATCGCTCTCTCTCGCTCTCTCTCTCTCTCTCTCTCTCTCTCTCTCTCTCTCTCTCTCTCTCTCTCTCTCTCTCTCTCCGTGTCTGATTGGTTCCCCAGAGTATCGACATATGCGATAAGGTTTTTTTCCCCCGGATTTTCCCACGCCCATACACTCGACGACGACTCGTCAGCAATCAGCAACAGCAGCAACAGCAGCAGCAGCACTCGAAGGGTTGGAGGATCATACCGTTGGGGTGCGTGGGAATGTCGGTATGTCGGTTCAATTAGTGTAACGTGCTGGAAGTGAGCGGTGAGTGGCCGATGCCGAGCCGATTGCGATTTGCAAACTTTCTCACGCGTTACGCACGCGGCGTTCATTTGTCTCTCTATTCGATGTTTCGATGATTAGCCGCCCGCGGTACCGCGGATTCCACACACACACCCACACACACACGCACGCACGCACGCGCGCTTGTGTTAAGCTCCATGAACACTAGATCGCTTTTTGTATCACACCTCGCGCCTCCACTACCGCAGGGGCGCCAACAAGTCAAGCCAAGAGCTGGAGCCGGCTAGAGATTAGTGAAATTAGTTGCGGTTGGCGGCGTGATTATGAATGCGCCGACTAGTACCGTTGTCGGAACCGAGCGTGTTCGATCAGCAAACAATAATAAAAACAACACGAAAGCAACAATTTTACCAACCACCCCAGCGCCCCGGCCCTGGGGGTCGCTGCATCGGGCATCGAGCAGTAGAGGGCGCGCTCGCGAGTGTCGCGTTTCGTGTTTGCGCATAATTAACGTCGACGGCGATGGTGGGAGTGGCAGAAAGGAGGGGGTGATTAAGAAGAGGTAACAGGAAAGCGACGAAATTGCTTCTAGCATCCTGTTTCTCCCTGGAAACGAAACGAAAAAAAAAAGAGGCAAAGTTGGCCGCGCTTCATGTCGGTTCCAATGAACGGTTTCGATCGCAAAGTTTTATGTTATTATGCTGCGAGGGAGAGAGAGATAGAGTGCATCCTATGCGAATACACATACACGCCAATGATGCCCGCGATGATATTTGGCTTTGTATTCGGTGGTGCGAGTGGCTGAAAAACGGGATTTTAATTAAAAGCTCCCGTGTCCTCCCCGTGGATCACCTGACGCAATTTGGCGTAAGATTGGCTCGTTTGTGCTTTCGGGCCGCATCCTGATGATATCGTTCCGGTGCCGCCTGTGAATCCTGTTTCTGTCAATGTTCTGTTCTCCTCGCCCGGGCCAACGATGGGATGGGCCCGAAAATCCGGAAGCCAAAAGCCATAACGTGCGAGGTAAGTGTTTTTCCATTCACGGAAAGCGGATTAAACGCTCGCTCGGGCGCGCCCCCTTGCTGTCCGGGACTAGGGACCAACGGATTGTGAAATCCTTCTCCAGCTCATGTGTCAAGTGGCGCTTTGGCTGCAAGCATGCTCGCGGTGATGGCGGCCCTCGGCACCCGAAGGGTTGCTGCTGCTGCTGCTGCTGCTGGTGACGACAAAGTTTCGCACTTAACTGTTTAGTCCGGTTAAAGGCGAGAATCGATAAGAGAGCCCGGATCCGGATCGCGGGTCCGGACCTCTCGTCCACGTGCTGTAAGGTCATATGCGTCCCTCAAGTCACCAACCGGACGGACCTGGAAGTGATTGCGATGGCATTAGCGACGCGCACCAAGGACGAACGCAACGACAGACCGCGAGTCCCTTTCTGCAGAGCTGGCTGGCGATACCATGGCCGCCCATGACCATGGCGCGCAAACATTTGCCGAACGTGCGCGATGCTGGCTATTGTTTCGCTTCTTGGTCAGTTGCCAAATATCGGCGGCCTTGACGGCCGCAGGGAATGTGCCTGGAATGTACGCATTCTCATCGGGAACTTCCATGAAGCTCGTGGGCGTTTGGTGGCGTGGGGTTTTCGATGGTCCACCGATGGACCCTGAAGGCCGGCCTTGGTAACACCTCGAAGCACTCAAGGGTACGGTTCGTGGATGCATTCAATCATTCAATTCAATCAGTGGGAGCAGCGGGCGGTTAGCGAGGGTGTCCGCTCTCTAAGCTCTTGTTAGTGGCCCCCGGTAGGTCAACTGGTACTGTTTGAGCGGCCAACCATTCGAACCAAGAATTGCAAATCTGTGTACAGTAGAGACTCATTCGCTGGATGTGCGGTCCATAGCATCCTACTCATAGTGTTGGTTGCCTGCCATGTTCCAAGAATCTGGGTTCGGCTGTTGCTGTTGCGAGACTCGTTTTTCGTTTTGTACCAACCATCGTCCAATCGTGATCAGACTCGACAGTGAAGGTGACAAACCAGCAAATGCAGTGACGTCAGTCATTGAGTAGAAGCAAATGTACGGCTGCTGCTTGCCTTAAAAGCTCATCAAAGCTCACTTCAGCTGCAGATGCTGCCTGGCTCTGGCTCCAGCACCGGCTCCGGCTTGAGCTGATAGTTCTATGCCAAGAACGGTTTTTGGGGGAATCCACCATTCTCGATTGGTGCCGTGTTTGGGAAAGAGATTTTTTAACTCCTCAGACCACGAGAGCACTTCGTGTAATTTCAGACGATTTTAAGGAACCCGAACCGAACCGGCACACAGGGCATGCCAGCACGCTCTCGACAAATCCGGTTTTACAGGGAATGTGCATCTCAATAATCGTAGCCTTCGTCCGGGTCATGTCAGCAAGCCATGTTCGGTCGCTGCGCTGAGTAGTAATGAACGATAGATAAGTCCCTATCGAGGATTACTCCGCCGGACTCGATTGTTGTGTGATTGCATGTAAAATACGGTTCATATTGCTATCCACTGGGCAGGCTGGAAGGCGGGAAGAGCTCTCAACCTCAGACCAGAGGCTTCTGCCTCTGCCACGACTCCTCAAGGCTACGGCATTCCGTTATCTGAATGCCGATGATGGGTGATGGCACAAAATGGAACAGAACGTCGAGAGCGCGCTGGAAGGGTTTCCTGGAAGCGATATAAGAGCCAGAGGGCCATAAGGTTGCCACTCTAGGCCCGAGTACGGAGGCAAGTGGGTTGTCCTATAGTGATGATTGCAGGAATAGTTCAACCTAGGGGTAGGCAAGCGACAGCACAACGGTACAACGGTAAACACCAACAGCAATAGGAAGCTCGAACATTTTCCGCTCGATATGCGACAAAAGGCTCGATGGAGGTGGTGCAAGGTGGTGGTTTCGGGTGCTGCTTTAATAACAGACGACCCCATACCGGACCTTCTGGTATGCGGACCATCCATCTGGAGCTTAGCACTATTAAAATGAATTCCTGTCATCCAAACAAGAAATCACCTGCCATGCCATCATGGCGATACTCCAGTTTGTCTGCATAGATAAACCCTTCTCGTGATGCTTCCTGTCCTTAAGCGGTCCCAAGCGCTCGGTTCTACACTAAACCCTCCCGGAGGATGATCCAGCAAATGGTCAGGAGTGAGAATCGTTTTTATGTTTTCATTTTCATGCTCATCACAACAAGCGAAAACGGATTGACCGGGTTTCTAGGGAAACGGTTTCTACTGCTGCAAAATGTCAGTTATACTGGCTGTGTGTGTATGCCCAGTTCCAGTTTTCCCGTTGCCCCTGGAGCCTGGAGCAAAATGGTACTCGATTCGGTGACAAAAGTACTGACCCAATAATGATAGCAAACGACATTTTTCTTCTCGTATGTCGATTGTGACGCTTGAACGATTGTGACGATGATACAGCGATCGTCCACACTTGGCTGGTGTGTGTGTGTGTGTGTGTGTGTTCGCGTTCGTGTGCTAGCAGCCAATCAACAGCCACTGGAATGCGATGCATGACTGTTTTCGCCCTCGCGTTTCCACCTACCGTCCCCCTCCGGTCCGGTCCTCATATCAATCACCAAAAGCGGACGTAAACGTTGATGGCATTTCCAGGAAACGGTTCGTTCGTCCGTCCGTCCGTCCGTCCGTCTAGCCCCGTTGTGTCCGAGTCCGAGTGTGTTTCTTTGTTCGTCCGTGGCGTCCATTCCTGGTGGCCTTTATCGTACTTTGTCCGAACTTCTTATCCCTCTCAATCTCGGCCTTAAGGGCTGTGGAAGGGCTCCCTCGCTCTCTCGCGTTGAACGACTCCAGATTGTGCCCGCAAAGTGGTGCGTAACGGCGTGCGGTTTGATCGGTGAAGCGTAACGGATTGCAGCACGACAGTACTCCCTTCCCTCCAGGGACTTGCTTATGGATTTCTCCCCGCAGACGCTCTCGGCGGCAATAGCATAACGCACAGCGGCGACGTGGGAGCAACCGACTCCGTTAATCCGACACCTACGGCAGCTTCGGCCTTCACAGCCCTTACTGCCATCTGATGCGCAAATAGTAAAAGAGCTGACCACAGTGGAGCCCCCGGCTGTGGAGGAGGCGAACACGATTCGCAAGTGAGAAAGAGAGAAAAGGAAGGTCCCCTTCACCCTTCATGCGAGGGCGTTCATTCACAACCAAGTATTATCGCACTTGCATTACCCTACGCCCTAGTATCCGTACACAATCATTCGACACCATTTAACGGGATGTTGTGTTTTGTTTGATGGTTGTAGGCGCGCCTATTGGCAATGGCGTGAGATGCGGGAGGGGATGCAATAACGTGTAGCGGTAATAAATGTTTATGCAAACCCAGGATCACCGTCTATCGGGATCTAACGATATGGCATTAACCAACATAACACTATAGTGCCTGCAGCAACCGAATGATGCCAGGTGCGCTGTGCTTACCACCACCACTACCGGAATGGAATGTGGTGGTTGTGCTGTCAATTGAGTTTGTTTTTATCGTACTTCATCGTCACCACCAGTCGTCGGTCGATGAATGACGAATCAACCGATGGATGATTGACGCAGTAATCAGGAGTTCCATTCAGACGCTGGAATCGTTTGCGTGTTCCGAAGCGAATGCATGATCATCTGCAGGAGAGATGTGGCGTGCGGCCAAAACTCGTGACAGAAGCTAGAACTTTCTTTCCTACCCAAGTCCGAAGTTCTTTTCTGCGAATGTTTCTCAGAAGTCCGGGTGCAGAAGCTGTGTTTTCTTCAAGTTTAATTCCTGGCCGTCGAATTCCAAGAACGGACTTACACACCCCAACTCTCAAGCATCATCAAACGTGATTGGCTCTCTTGTGATCAATTGTTCTGCACTTGACGTTCCGTCTTATTACTAACAGTTTATAAATTCCTGGTATTCCCCCTGGAAGCGTCATTAGATTCTAGAACATGAGTTTTGCATACTTCTCGGTGTATCAGTGTCTCTGAATGTTCCAGTTTCATCAACTACGAACAGTGTCAGTAGACAGCTCAGTTGGTTCATTGTTTGGATTTGGTTCATTAATCACTAGAGGTTGGTAATCGATTTGATCATTTCATTAGCATAAGCGAAGCATCACATAAGAAGTTGGTACTGTTAGCTCCAATTAGCAATCAAAACAGCTACCGAATTCCTTAGATGTTCGACAACACAAAGCTTTAACCACAACATCTCTGCGTCCATGCGTATCGCACAGCCCATCCACCAAATTCCTATCACTTCTAATGTTCTGTAACAGATCGACCACACCACCGCCAGAAGCGATGACGTCGACACACAATAACCCCCCTTCCTGCATGCTCTTTCTCCCGTACGTCGAATCCCGTCGCATGCGTGCGTGGTTACCATTCGTCTTCATTATCCGTGTTCCCGGTACAACCCTTAGCCGCTGGCATTTGTCACATTTCACGCTTCGAGGTTGTTGGGGGTGCGACCATGGGGTGCGCATGAACCGCGACCCGAATCAGAGCTAATATTGGCGTCTCTAATTGAAACAGAACAGAGCACAGAGCGCCAGCGCCAGTGGAATGCAACTAGCTGGCGGCCTGTGTTGGATGGTCTGTTGGTTAACGCGGTAGTTTTGGTGATAAATTCATTCGCGTATATTACACCACCTCCTCGTGCCATCCCATCGGCGTTTCAAGAGCGTTACCGCGTTCGGGGGGATGCCATCACCCAAAACCGTGGTAGCGAAATGCCATTTCCAGGTAGGCTTAGGTATACGGTGTAACGGCCGCAAAGAGCAGCAGTAGTGTTGCTAATGGTGACAGATCTCTCCACGTCACTCATTTCGAGCAGGCCGCGCACATTTGGTTGGCTTTTGATTTTGGTTGACCGTTGCACGCCGTCGGTCCCCCCTAAGCTGAGGTCACTTGCCGTGATTGCACGCGGGCCCCTTTTTGACCACCCGCTGTGACTGCGGTGTAATGAAATTAATTACAGCTCATTATCATAATTTATTAACCATCTGCCCGGATAAAGCACGGAGGGAAAGGCACCATGGAGGGGAAAGCGGTCCCGGTTCGGTTGGTTGGAGGCAGGGATCGAGTGTTAAACCCCATATTATCAACGCACTAAAACAAAGCTGCCGGTAAAGAGGGTTTTCGGTGGAAGGCTTCGGAAGCCCTGGACCGGTCATCTCGGATTATGATCCCACACAATGGGGCGGACACAGAAGGAGGGCAGCAGCGATATCCAATAACCAGTCGCCCGGTTCGGCGTAAACATCAAACTGCCATAATAAATAGATGAGCCCGTGATGCCCAGCACAGCCCTAGGGCTGCGCCGGGCAATGATTCTTCATTATTCTTCGCACTCTAAGCCACCATACGGTGCACGACCAGCAGCAGCAGCACAAGCAGCACCAGCGCCGTATGCTTTGCGTGGTAATGACTATCATCGATACGTTATTGGGAATATAAATAATTCCCTGGCTCAACGCTGGGCCGATCCTGACCAACACCAAACTCCCATTTACCGACAGATGCTACCGGAAACGCACTGATAATAGCATGGATCCGGATCGATGTGTGACCATATGGTGAAGCATGCACACAGAGCTAGAAGGAGAAGAGTGTTCGTCAAGTCATTTGGCAATAACCCGAGCCCGAACCGTAGCACCATCCGGAGGCGATTAGCATCAATCAGTTACGCCACGTAGCCCGTGCGTATTCTTTTTGGGGCGGAAAATCAAACTTTCAGAAGCTAACACTCCGCCGCTTCCCTTACTTTTCTTCTTTGTACGGCACTATACTCTGTGGTAACCAAGCTACCATCACATTGTCTGTGTGCGTATGTGTGTGTGTGAGTTCTGGAACAAAACAAAAAAAATGCCGACAAAAAAGTTTGCCGACAGCAGCAGCCTGTGCTTCTCATGTGCTGTGCGCTTTTGTTCGGGATGTATGTCGTGGCTTTGGGATTTGTTTTGGATAATGTTATGCCGCCTCAATGATGCCTTACTTTACCACATCTTGCATACGGGGTCTCTGGGAAAGAATCAGGCAAGACGAGGGCACCTCGCGTCCACACACCTCCCCCCCATGGGTTGCGGTGTCAGCGACCGTCGCTCGCTCGTCGCTCATCAATCATTCGCACACAGGCAGAAGCCAACATGACAGGACAGGATTGGAGGCGACGGTACGCTGCAGAAGCGCTGCAAAACAAACGAAATCCCCACCGAAAGAAGAAGAAGAACAAAAAATTAGTCGACAGCCGCCGGCCAAACCTTTTGTTGCCAATGAAAATGTACGAAGCGATTTTGTTTTTCGCTTTTATGTCGGTCGCTCGCTTCAGGTTCTCGTTCGTTCGCCTGATGCCTAATTTCGGTTCGTTCCTAATTTGCGGAAGCCCTACCTGCGATCGACCGAAGCTTGAAGCCGTGCGAAAGCAGCTTTCCTTCAGAGTTGTACGTCATTGTTCGCACGCTCGCACCTTTTTTGTCCGCCGGGTCCCACCGGTAATGACAAAAGCGATTGAGACGAATCGCGCCGCGTAGAGTGCGCGAACACGGTGCACACTGACACTCGGTTGGTTTCCGGCAAGTAGATACGGATGGAGGCTTCGGCCATTCGAAGGGTAATTAATTATTAAGGAGGAGAAAAATGAGGAAATTGAAATAAATATGGAGATACGCTAACGTAGTGTTTTGATCTATTGTATTCTGTCGCAAATATTATCTTTTATTGTTATGGAATGATTTTGTTTGTGAATGAAACGGCTTCCAGCTATAGAATGACTATTAGAAGGAAAAAAAACTGTTAAAAAAATATTGTGTTCAAAAGCTGTCAAGTGATAGCTTTTTGATTTGGTTGACAAAAGCCAAAAAATGCAGTGACTTAATAAACAAAAGAAATACCTATTCCGATTAATAGAAATATTATTAGTTTTTATTCCACATAGGTCCATCTAAATCAATCAGTCAATATCATCGCATTTAAACCGTACACTTTCAACATGACCCCACGTCTAGTGCACGATTGTCTTTAAACTTTGATCGATCTATGACACTCATCTTTTCGTGTTAAATTATTGCATAAGCGATCTAGGGAGATGAATGGATTGTTGAAAGAATTCGGCATTTTGCATGGAATATAAAATGATGTTACTTCCTCTTAATGCTTACACCACCTATTGAAAACAATGCGCCATGAAGGAAGGAATACCACCCTTCCTTCCTTGTGTAGATGATATAAAACAATAAGCCAATAAGCTACTGAAGTAATGTCGTACAAGATAGATCGAATCGGGAAAAGTAACAATAAAGAGTTCGTCGTTCAATATGTCGCATTTACAGAATATAGACTTTTTCTCGGAAACTACAACGCACGATTTTTAGGTAGAACATAAAAGTGATAATTAATTGGGTGTTGCAAAAAAAAATTACGAACTTTCATTCGCTAACTGATCAATAGATAGTGCGATTATCGCAAAATGTTAATTCCATAGTCGTTGTGGGTTTTTATAACCCAGATTAGTCGTTTGAATGGTAATACACCATTCAAGCGTCGAAAAACCATGTCTGAAAACCTTATATTCGCCTTTAGCGCAAGCATTAGACACACACTCAACCGCACTATTGCTTGCACTGCGAGGATAACGGGATAAGAGATAAGCACACTTTAAAATGCTTAACATGGGCCATTTTAATTTTACCGAAATGAAAATCCATCTTTCCCCCCGCCCTTGCTTGTAGCATCATGTTTTCTCAACCACGCAACACACAATAACCGCTATAGCGAAGCTGCTGCTCCGTCCAGCGGTTGGTCCAGCCAGCCATCGAGCCAGGGTTGTGCTGAAAATGCTGCTCTTTTAATATGACAGTAGACTCCAGGGAATGGGCTGTTGGTTGTAATGTGCATCCCGTACCCGGATGTTGGGTGTAAGAAATTGCAATATGGTCGAGCAGGTGGCTCGCCCGGTCCGACATCGTTCGGGGCCAGTGGCTCGTGCGGTGGAATGCATTTACCGTCATTCCCTCGGTGTGCAACCCTCGTCGTCTATAGTGGCTACCGACGGTGCATTGTAATGTAGCCTGTTTGAGGACAACAAGGTCCACAGTGCGGGCGTTGTTTGGAAGTTTGGGATCAATCCCGTCATCACCATCTTTATCCAAACCTACATCGTCCCCACACACACCTCAGGCCATGGATCATCCGTCTGCCGTGTCTGTTGTGATGTGATGATGGCCAGAAAGGAAGGACGTTGTACGAGCCAACAACCAGCTTAACAGAGTATGGCCGGATGTCACGATGCATTTCGACGCCGGTACCGTTTCTGGACGGGGCTGGACGTTTCTAACGCTCCCTTTTCCTTGGGTCCCTTCCTTTTCCTTGGTTCTGCTCCGTTCTGGGGCCACCCGGACGTCGGTTCGTCATTCAATCATAACCACATTAGGGTATTTGACAGCCCGGGTGTGGCTGAGTAATGGCATAACTGTCGGCGTACACTGTGCGCTGTAGCACCTTGGTGCCGGAGCTGGAACGAACCCGATCCTGGCACACAGATTTTAATGAATTGCGACAACGTCCAGCTGCACGAGGCTCCTTCCTAGCGCCATCAGCGTCATCGTCGTCATGCAAGAACCACATCCAGCCAACAAATGGGCGGCCGTGCCTCTCTTGTCGTTTTACCATTTCCCTAATGTTTTACCACTGGACCCATCTTGTGGTCATCGATCAATGGCGGAGTGGATGCCGAGCGCTTGCAACGGTCTTGCGTCTCGTGTATGACCTGACCTTTGGTAGCAGACGATCAATCGATACCGGTCGCAATCGGTCAAGTGCTTCGTGTAATTCATCGGAGCGCCTGTTGACAGACTGTCATCTGATTTTGCGAACCGATACCGAGCGATAGATTTAACAAAAGTAGAAGATGGCCAACTTTTAACAAGCTCCGATGCTACACAGCGACACTGACCACCACCAGCCCGCCAAGCGTGAACGGACAGTGCACAGTGTCGCTTAATAGCCTCCCTCCACCCTCTCGATTCATCAGGAACAGTTGTGGAAGCATGACTTTCCGTCAATGTCTTTGCAAAAGAAAACCTCTGGCCACCATTATCAGGCTGACTGGCGGCCTGTTTCACGTTCGCGATTCACGCACTTTTGGCGGGGGGTATGATTATTGATTTTCCTCCGTTGTGTTCCGCTCATCTGTCGATAGTGAAGAGTAGGGGAAGATAACAGTATTTGAAACTTGTGCCCTGAACAGACCAGTTCCATGCATTTGCCTTGTTTGTTGTTTGGAAAGGCAAACGATAAGTTTCTTGGGAGCCACAAAGTGTCGTTGGTCGTTGTTTCTGTGCAAAGAAATGAAGAAAACAAATGTTTTGATATGAAATTGCTTGAATATTTATTATATAAGCAGCATCCCTCGTCACAGTCAACATGACTGTCCAAGGTACTGTCAAACTTTTTTTTGTTTTTGCAAAAGGTTCTCTCTCTCTCTCTCTCTCTCTCTCTCTCTCTCTCTCTCTCTCTCATTCTTTTTCTCTACTGCATTATGTTCGTCAAAGGTTTAATCTTGTTTTAGTATTTCCAAGAGTTGCACAATTCAGTCCATAAATCAACGGACTAACGTTGTAATGCTATCTCGAGCTGTCAGTATCCTTATCAAATACAGAACCCAGCGTCTCCCGGTACGCCAGGGCTCTGATTGAACAAAATGCTAACACTTGCTCAAGCTGATTTCAAGCGATCGCTTCAAAACATCATTCCCACAACTACAAGTCATTATAAGCATGCCATGTTCTCGACAAGGTTAAATGATACACGATGCGGTAGCACCACCGCGTAAAGGACACCTTCCGAGACGGAAACCCCTTCCCCCAGAGCAAGTCCCCAGAGCAAAACTTGTAGCAAGACTCGCTGTTTACGCGGGAGGAAAACAGAAATGACGTGCAATTGCTTGTCGTGCGGAGAGTTGCCTTTGCTCGTTCCTTTTCAAAACCTCATTTCGCTCTTTCTATGCTTGCTTTGTCCCATTCGGATAAAGAAGCAGCAGAAGCAAATGGTTCCCGACTTTGATTTTAATTTCATGCATCGAATCTTCCTTTTATTCACCGGCAGCACCGCTTCTACCACTACTACTACTATTACCATAGCAACATGTAGAATACTGACGATCGATGTTTTGTGTGTGTGTCAGTGTGTGTGTGTGTGTGTTGTGAATGCGGTCCATCTATACCATAGCCGGTGGTAATGGTACGGCTATAGGAATGCGGCTGGAAGTGGAATACCATCCTTCAGTACGTTACAGTCTCGGTTGCGTCCTAACGGGCCACCCATCACTGGCACTCAGGACCTTCGTATCATCTACTACTTGTACCACTTCTGCTACATCAGCCCGGACCAAACAAAAACCAATGTTTAATCCATGCAAAACCATGAACGAACGAAAGCACTGCTGTGCTGAGCTGTGGCATTCTGTGGGAGTACATTCCCTTCCCTTCCTGTTTCCTATGCGACGGATCCTTTCTGCATCCACTCCACACAACGGTTGGTACTCAATGACTCGTTCCGCTACGGAACCGGGGATACGGGTGCAGCGTGTAGCTTCCCGGAATGTGGTGTCGGTGGTATCGTGTGGCATCTGGTGTTCATTATTGATATACTCTACCGTTGTCATTGCTGTCGAATGTGAAAATATTTAGCGAGAAATCCTTTCCTTTCCTTTGCTGCCGCATAGTTGCAGCAATAATGGGTGGCTGCTTTTTGTTTGGAATTTTTAATGACACTGCCACTGCCACTGGTGCTAGTGAAAAGCCGGTGGTACAGCGGCTTATTGCTGCCTAGTTGCTTTCCGCTGCTTTCCGTTCTCCGAAGCACCACCGCATCACAACGAAAACTCTTTTAAAGCTAGCCAGTTCGTACCACCAAGTGAAACCGTTTACCGGGTTTTTGGGGAGAAGCTGACACAAATAAACCTTGCGCAATTTGCCAACGCAGTTGAACCGAAGGTAATGGCATCGAAATCAAAAATGAAAGCATCGGCCACCTGCCAAGAGGGTGCCGAAAGTTACCTTCGCTCAACAGTTACCGTTCGATCGTAAATGGCACCAATGGTTTCGAGGGTCGTTGCTTGGTTTTTGGCTTTATTTTGTTCGCTTTCACCAACCCTCTCTCCACTGCCCCTTGTTATGATGGTCGTATTGTTTCCCGTCCCGAGACCTTCCAACTGCGAATGTTGTTGCCGAGTTGCGTGTGCAGTGTGTACGTGCGTGTTTTTGGCCGCTCACAAGCTCTTTCGCTCTTTGCCATGCCAGGAGGGATGATTTCTCCACTCGTGCATAGCGTGAAGACAAATCGAGACAAATTGCACTCAAGCGTAGTGCCATAAAATTTTAATAACTCCCACACAACTCTCGAACGCCCGTTGGCGGAACGGCGGCAGAAACGATTCCGTCAGCCTGACGCCATCGCCGGCGAGTGGAAATTCTATTAACCGATATTTGGAATGTGCGCTTTCGCAGCTCTCGACTGACATGTCATTTGGAAGTAATGTAGCCGCTGTGTCCGGAAGAGGGAGAGAGAGAAAGTGAGCAAACACCGATCGGCGAATCATGGAATCGATGAAAAGAAAAGCGACAAGTATCGAGCCAACGAACCGTGGCCAAAGTAGGAATGTTCTTTAATGAGGTGGGGATGGGAAGGAAAGGGAAGTCGTGTTCACAGAACGAGCTCAGTTGGTGATGTGTTTAAAGCTCCATTAATAATGTCTTTCGGTTGAATTTTGCGCAACAGCACGATCAGGGGATAATAAGGTTATGTTGGCTTTTGTGCGACCTTAAACCTTTTGATTGATCTTTTAAATGTCAAGGTAAACGAAAACATCAGATGCGCCAGTTGCAACATACAGAAAATCGAAATTGTATTCAATAGAATTCAACGTATAACTGAATTTTAATTTTTCAAATTTCGTTTTGGTTTACGAAGTACTAGGCGCCTCCATTACCTCCTCACAAGCCAATTTAGAGGAAATGTTTTCTTATCTGGTCTATCCATTGTTCAAACGAATACACAGATGATACAAGGTGTAAATTGAAAATGAGTTCAAGCATTAGATCAACGCGACTTACGTGGGATTTCGTTGAAATCCATTTTGTGTGAATGACTGGCGCCTCCACCAACACACAAGGCAGGCGTCTCCATCAACCCAATCCGATGCAATCGTTGGGCAAATGCCACCAAAGGATGTGGCGAAAGATGTGTTAAAATTAATTATATTTCGTATTAATCCAATAAACGTTTCAAAAGCACTGTCAATAAACCAAATAATTATTGCACGATAAGACTTCCCGAACGGGATCGTGACCATCGTGGGGGCAAAAGTAATCTGGAAAAGTCAGTATCGAATTGAAAGCGCGCACTTTCCGGAAGCTCTGGATAGAGCGAAGAGCAAAATGAAACTTTTAACAGTCACCGCTAAACGGTACAGCTAGGAGAATCCTTTCAGAAACCCTCTCTGCTCGCATCGAGCACAGCGAACGTTGCCAAAGTGAATGGCGGTTCACGTTGCGATGCTTCAGTGGGTTTGCTAACGGTAACCGAACGCCAAATGCAATTAGCAGAGGAATCACATCATCTCTCAGCAGAATCTTCAGTGGAATCAATAGAAGCACACTGCCGCAACGACACTGACGGTGCAGGAAAGGAACGGAACGAAAGCTTGACCGAAAGGATAAATGCATTTATCGATAATTTGTAATGCTACGGAAAAGTGCCCGGAACGTAATCGGTGAAGCAATTAAGAGTGGCATTCGCGGCCAGAAGCCGCACATCTTAAGGAGCGATTAGAGAAGAGTGCTTTTAGTGTGCTACTCGGCTACGTCTTCACCGAGCCGTTATCGGGATGCAGCACCCAGTAGTCAGCCGAGAAGCGGCGGCGGTGGCATCCAGCGGGCTTGGCCATTGCGGATATCCCATTAGCTGACACTGATCGGTATCGAGAGCCCTGATGACATGGTACAGTAGCAGAGGGATGGTGATGGTAGGATGGTTTTATTAAATGGTCCGAAGCTGGTTCGATGGCAATCGTCGTCGGCTAGGAAGTGATACAACCCCATTTGACATTTCGATGGATGTCTAAATATTTGATGTCGAGACCCGTAGTGCCCTTGAGAAGTTGCTGATGATAGCAACCCCTCCTCCAATCACTCCGTGACATCGCTCCGTGATGTGAAGCGATGTTAGCTTTCCCTCTGAGTGCTCGCACCGTTCAGCAGATTATGGGGAGAGATTGTAACCCGCCTGATGCCAGCAAATTGTGTTTTCGCTACACTACTGCGGAACTGTTGCTGCTGTTACGGCACGGAAACAAAAGATAAAAATGATCGCATGCAAAATGTAATACGAGAGCGAGAGTCTTACAATTTGTTGATTCGTACTTTAGATATCACATAACGATGGTGAAGAACGAGTTAAAAAAAGAACAGGACCTCAACATAGCCACCGTCTCGAGATATTTCCTCGCCGGTTCAATTACGTTGCCCGGCCACGTCTACGTGATGATAAGTGCTTAAAAGTGTGAACCGGTTGGATGGGTTGAAACTTTTTAATTACCCAACCTTCACCACGCTACGGCGGCAGGGCAAAGTAGCGGCCAGCTTATTTTTGGTTTTCTTCGGACTGAGAACTCGGACTGAGAGGAAAGCAAACGTGGGTTCCTGCCGACCGACGGAACTGTTGGCTGATGTAATGCGCGCCTTCCTTTCCGCTTGAAGTCCTTCACTTAGTGACCGTTGAGTTTTGTCATTTGAACCAGACCAGAAAAGTAGCTCGAAAGAAGTTCCCGCTACCAAGCAACCAACAGCGTGTGCCTGCGAGATGATGAAACACACGGCGAGTAAATACCGTAACCGAACAAGGGGTTTGACTTTAAGAAAAGGGATATTTTTCTTTTTTATGGTAAAAGGCAAAAGGGGATTTCGTCCTCGTTCGCAATGCTAAGCCATTCTATCCCGGTAAAACAGGGACGATGATTGAATCGGGAACGTTTAACACGGGTTCAAGTGCAAATTGAAAGGGCTTGTCAGCGTAAGACTTGTATGATTTTAGCAAAAAGTTGCTGGTCTCCAAGCTTTCAAATTAATTGCAGTTCAAATACCTTCCCCTATTCATTATTGTTAATGTTTAACTACTTTTGCTCATTGTCCAACGCATACACAGCTGCACGAAATGGCTAAGCCGGTAACACAATGGCGCTGATGACATATGCGCAATCATGTACATGTTAGTTCCGTAGCATGTTTTAAAAGAAGCAAAAAGAAAAGTTTAAGTAGACCTTGCCCCAGGATGTTATGCATTCATGTCCTATGGTCAAGCGTGTGCTCACATTACTCTATTCATTACCATTCACGGCTGTGCTCACACGCTCACAAAACTCCGAATGTACAATAAAATGCATTACCGCACCGGTCCCATGAAACTCACTCGCTAGCTTCTCGTCCATCCGTCCGTCCTTACGTCCGCCCGATCGCCCCCTCCGCCAGCTCACCTTTAACCTCGGTCCAAACTTTGACTTCGATGTGGAGTTGGATGTAGTTCGGTCCGGCCTGGAACCGGAGACATGCGGGAAACAAAGAGCTTCGCCTGGGGCTCTGTTCTAGCGTTCTGCGTTACCCACAGCGTCCTTCCGCAGTCCGCTCATACATAATTCATTTTTGATTGAAACCATTAGGCACTAGGTTTATGTAGGTGAGATTCCTCAATCCTTGGCCCGCCCGCTAGACGAACATGCGCTCCATATACACGCTGTGCAGTGCGCTGAGGTCTACCCACGGTACCCACTATGGTCACTTTGGCTGAGTTACGTGAGCTTTTTCGCCGAAAAGCGTGCACCAGAAAACGGGCCCCAGCCATGAACCTCTGGTCTCTGAAGTGATCTTGGATTCGCTTTTTCTTTTGGTTCGACTCCTACTCCACATCCTCCTCCAAAAAAAAAACGCACCACGACCATGTTCGGTGTACGTTCGATTGGCGCAATAGCACTAGTGGCCGGAGAATCGAAATTGACAGCTCCTTCGGCTTCGGATACTTCATAGTAAGGTATAATTGACGCTGTCAGGTTACGATGGTAGCCACTCGTACTCGTACGCTACGAAGCGAAAAGTGATCCCTTGCAAGTGCTTTCCAGGATACGGATAGCGTACATTCGATCGGAATGAGTACTTATGGGACGGAGTGGTGCAATGCGTCGCCCGTCCGAAACCGCAGTCTAGTCAAACGTCTGTGACGAATGAACTGTTGGAAAGTGGGGGCAGGGCGTGCCGGTGCACGGTGCAAAAACAAGTAACGTCTCTGGAGTGAAAGGTTAGTCGATAGTTGAAAGGTGGTTTGATGAAAGCCGAAATGGTTCTCACGTGAACTGAATTGATTGGTAGCCGGAACGTGCATTTTTCGAACGTTGTTTGAGAAGCTCCACAAAGAAACGGAATTATTGGTAAGCGTACGTGAGAGCCATGAGCACTCTTTTTGTTAACTCTTTTGTGACCGCTGTATAATTTTCAAATGTTTCTCAATTTAAATGAACTAAAGCTAATAGCTGTCGCAAATAACATACATTTTAAGAATCAGGTTAGATTTTTTAGAAGGAATTATTGCCTCGAGGCAGCAGATGAATCCATCGTGCTTTGTCCTTAAGTGGCTCTGCAGCATTATAGTCCAAACATCTTTTTCCATTTCATTCGAAGTTGTGGGTTTTTTTGCCGGCCTCTTTCCTGACTCCTGTATCACAATCCTTCCAGTATCACAGTAACGTATTGTGGTCCGATATGCAAATCATTAATACACATTTAGATATTGGACGGCATGCACTACTAATGCTTTTATAGCCAAAATTGAAGCAATCATTTATACACATCTGGTTTGTATTACGTACAACTTGTTTGTTACGAAACTTAGAGAAACATGATTTTACATACTTTTAAAGGTTAGCATGAGCGTATTCTTGGGCAAACCTTTAACACGCGCTATTGGTGCGGTAAATCATAAATCGTTATTAAAGGTAAATATTTGAACCGCCCTCTATTAAAGCACATAACATCTATTGAGCAAAGCACCTGCAAATCGTAGTAATGATAATATCCGTTTAGTAATTAATAATTTACAGACTGGTGCATTACATCGTTAAACCGATTTGATGATGAGCAATCATATTCCCTCGGGCTACCAGTTCCTCCGGTAGCTTGATAGCCGTTTAGAGCACAGAACAGTGCAACGCCTCGGCTATGAACTGTTCTGTAGATCTTGCAGTACGAGGCAAACGATTCAAAGCTGTTCATTTAATATTAACACTTCGCTCTAATGCTTCCTAGAAGATACGCCCTGCCATCTCGAATGATCGTTCATAGCTTCTGAAAAGATAAGGCAAGATGATCTCAACGATATCCTGCTGGTTGCTAGTACCTTCCGTATACGCTTACATACCGCTACGGTACATCAGCGATACGTAGCTTTTAGAAAACATTCTCGCTTTAGCTTATGGACAGTTGATTGAAATGTCACCTTGCGTGCTGAACTCCCCGAAGACCGAATAAGGAGTTCAAAAGTTTTACTCGTGCACCATGTATACGGAAGTGTTTGCTTTCTTAGAGCTCCCACCAGCCTGTCAGGTCAAATTGAAATGGGAATGGGATCCTCCGTGGGTACTGGGGCTACAAGAATAGACATGCAGCGTGCGTTGATCAACGTCATCAGCAGCAGTGCGGTCTCCCGGGGGGAATGAATTTCATTAAGTAGAAGTGAACAACGGTCCTCAGGAATTCCTACATGTACCTTCACACCGTACGACAACCGTACCACATTAGCTCGACAGCGCATTGGGACCAGACCATCATCTGGATGAGCTGTTTTATTCATTCCTCTAATTATTTCAAGTTGAACCACTCCAAAAACCGGGATCCCCCGCGTATCCCCTATCAAGGTTTAACGACAATGGATCCCGTGCTGAGTGCATCAACCATCCCTATCAGTCACCATGCACTGCCGGAAGCTGTCTAATCTAGCAACCCTTGCTGCCTAACTTAGACAGATCGAGCGTTCGGAGCGGAAGCTAAAGCACAGCACTCTTTTCCCCAGAAGTTAGCACAAGGTGACAGACAAGCGGTATGCATAATTAATCGAATGCCGATGGAAACTTTATGGGGTGTCCCCAGGTGGACCGCATATCCGATCCTTTGCTGGACCCCTTTAAGCACACTACCAGCCCTCGCTTGGTGTGGCCATGGGATACTATGGGATGCGTCGGAAATGCGGCCTGCGACCCTTCCGGGATTTGTCGATCCCTCTTCAAATTGTCAGTATTTTGAGGTTAGGAAAGGAAACCCAAACCCCGTTTGCCCCAATTGGTTGGCCATCGTTGTATGGTGAGCTTCAACTAGAAGCTTACTATTAAATTGTTTCTAGGAACAGGTAAGCTGACTTAGGATCTCACACCGTACCAATGTCTCGAAGTTTTGGAGCTGAAACTAAAGCTACAAATTAGACAGCAGTTTAGATAGAACAGCTACTCCCTCTCACTGATGGTGTGCTTTTAGTATCTGCCTCGATATCCATTGGCTTCTAATCCTTGGTGTTCGTAATGATATCCTTAGGCCCTTTTAAATGACCAATTTAAATATTGGTAAGCAGTTGGACGTGGTCTGAATAATTGTAACGATACTATACAAGTTGTTATACTATATTTAGTTCAGCACAATTTAATCAATTATTTCAATAGCTTATTGTTGTGCTTAATGTTGTTACTACAATCATGTTCCCTATAATCTAACATTGTGTATGCAACGGATTACTGCACGTCACTGCAACCATAGCACCTCTCGCTGCCCTCGGTTGTTAAATGGCAGCAATTGTATGTTGCATAAGCCGACTTCACAATTGCCGGAATATGAAGTGAATATGTAGGTCTATTATACACAACACTACCCATTATCCCCCCTAGCCGGTAACAATCTGCTGCGAAATCGTTGTCGGTATTATCATCATCACCATCATCGTCATCATCACCTCCTAGCCGAGGCCAGTGCGTGAAAGCACGAAAGTTAGATTGGATTCACGGTGAATTATGGGTCCGCCACTCTAATGCCTGCTCCCGAATATGCGCTGGTCGCGGTTAGGCCTGCCAACGGTTTTTTGGTCGGTCCCGATGATACCAGGGTACCCGGTGCCAGTGCTCCGTGATGGATTGCGAAAAATGTCGCAATCAGCAATATTTTCAACATCAACCCGTCAACCCGTCATCTCTTTCGTTCGCTCGCTCGCTCGCGCTCTCTCGCCCTGGCACGGTCTGACACACATGACGGATGGAACCATGCATAATCAAAACACACGCAAGTCCTTCACCTCCACCTCCCCTTTCCGGACAACACATTGATAAACGCGTAAAACCGCCGGTCCGGTACCGGTCCCGGTGCGTGCGGTATTCTCTATGAATTTGGGTTTTCCCCCAGCGAAGAGTGAAAATTCGGAAAACGCAACGGATTCGAACGACGAAAACCCCTAACGATCCATCCTGCAGCAAAGGCGGAGTCGACAGCCGGTGACACGCCGATGCCGGGGCGTTCCATCCATCCTTGTCCCATCGGATGGCCTGATGCTGGTGGTGGTGGTACCTTTGAAGCATTTACTTTAAATTCGCCGGATCATCTATTACCAAGGAGCACCCCGCCGGATCTCTCTAATTATGTTAAGAGTGTTCCTGCTCGAACGTGCACCGCTTCTCGTCTCGTCGTCGTCTAACGGTGTATCTGTGTGTGCTCCATCTTTGGAATTTAATTCTTTAAACACGATTCACCGGAACACGATTATCTACGAACCGAGATTTCAATCAACCATCTGCGCCATAGCAGAACGTCTTAATCCAGCGTGTCTCGCGTCTACGCAGAGCCGAGCACCACTCATGAGCAAATGATGAGAAGGGCTCGAGATAATGAGCTAAATTTAGTCTGCGTTCCACTGGTGTCCTCCTTTCTTGGCACTGAAGTTGGCCCTTTGCTGTTGTCTCATGGGGGATTCGCCTGTCTGTCGTGAGTCATCATGAGTTGAGTTCGTCCTTCGCTTCTCGCCAGCACACAACACACAAATTCTCGCGCAAAACCTGTCACAACGCATGAACGCATGAAGTTGCTGGGAGTAAGTGCGTAAGAATGTAGCAGACGAAAGTGAAATTGGTACGTTGGAGTAGGAGCACGGTAAAATACTTAACGGATGTTCACTGGCGTGCACCGTACATTGGCAGGAGTCATATGGTGTGCATCAACAAAAAAAGATTCCCCGAAAATCCAGCCATTCAAAAAGTATAACCTCCTTCCCTTAAGAATATTCTCCGCATTAGATGATAAAGAAAACGAGGCATTTTATGGGTGTGCGTACGAGTCTAGAAATCAATTATTTGACACTATGCCATCATGTCCGCTGCAGGTGCGGCAAAGTAGACAAACGCGACCACAGAAACAATTCGATTTCGCCATCTTCATTTCGTTCTTTCGTTGTGCTATTTTCAGCCACCGACTCGGATGAACCGTTGCCACTCCACGTGCTTTGTGCCATCATTGGTACGTTCGTTCGATGTGGTGGTGGTTTCCGTTCCTGCGAGGATTCAGATCGAAGGGAAGCGCCCGCGAAGGGACCGCGCCGTTGGCCGCAACTGAGCGGAGAAATTGAAAATGAGGAAGAGGGAAAATAAATTCAATCTTAACCGTAGGAGCCCTTGGAGGATGCCAATCGTTCCCGGCAGTTCGTTCGCCGTTGCGTCGTCGTTCGTCGTTGCGTCGTCGTTCGCCTCGGGTGAAAGATGTATTCTGTCAATGGTGAGCCGTTTCCCGGAGGATAACGGCAAGTTCTCTGCTCCGATCCTGGCTGCCTTTGCGGAAATGGTTGACGAGAGAAGGAGGAAGAGAGAAAGAGAGTGAGCAGATGAGGGGCAAAATTTACAAGGTTTCCGATCAATTTTCACACCTGACTAGCGATTGAATTAAAGATGGCAAACGGCTGCGGTGCGGTTGCGAACCGACCTGAACAGACGAGACCCGGAGGAACGGTGGACGGTGCGCTGCTTCTCGGAAGTGGGCTTTGATGCAGCGAAATAAAAAAAAAACACCACCGCATAAAGATGATGCTGAATCCCGGGTCTAGCGGTCGCTTCATTATTACCTACTTCGTACTATCGGATACCTTCGAGCGTAAATTCCTTTGATCGACCATGCGATGCTGCTCGATCGTGACGCACATCGTGGCTTCCTTCGGGCATCTTCCCGCCCGACCACCAGACTCTTGGGTTCCACCACCGGGCGCAACCATTCCGGGCGAAGGTGAGTTTGACGGATTCCGATGGTCCCTACTGCCGACTGGAAGCTATCATTATCGGATGGGTAGGATAAGGAATGTTTGAACGCTTTCGTCGGTCAGGTCAGACAAGCAACCGCCGGAACCGTTACTAGAACCAAAACGATTTATGCTCAATGCGGCTAGGCCGGATTCCTATTTATGCAGGGAATCCATGCTGTGAGGGATTGGTTTTTGATGCTTCTGGAGGGTATACTTGGCGAGGAATTTAAAATGTTGTTAGCAGTGCGATCGATTTGTAATTCAATTGAGTGTTGGAAATGTGAAGTCTCGTTCGATATAATGATGTGCATAAGAATCTGGGATATGCTAGCTTACGCAGTAACGGAATTCAATTTTATATAAATCGAAACCCTTGTTGCAATTAATTTCTTTGGTGCATTTTGTAGACAAAGAACTTTCTTGACAAAGAACGGTTCAGATTATGTAGAGAATGTGAAGGTAAATTTAATTATTTAATTAAATCCATCAAAATGAAAAGTGATTGTAAATGGTCAATCGTCCATTCTGTGCGTCTGTTCCAAAATCCAAATTACTTCTGCAGACACTGTACACGATAACAACGAAAATGAGATATTCACCGAAGCCTGAAAGCAAGCAAGAAAAATGTCTAGCGCAATGACACAGAAACAGCCAAACCAAATCATTTCGCCGCTCCGGTGAAGCTCCGGGATGGTGAAGGCAAAACCCCGTGCCCTAAATCGGGACCATGAAACCGCTCTTCAAACGGTGCACAGGTAGCCAGCCAGCCAGCCAGCCAGCCATCCAGACCGACTGACCACCACCTCGACCTCGGTAGTGCTCGGTCATAGTAGGATGAAAATGAATTCTTTCTTCACGCTCGCTATCGCGGTGCCTCGTGCCCCGTGCAGCCGGAATTTCATGATCCCGGTAAAAGAGATCTCACCTTTTTTCTCGCTTTTTTCGGATCCGCGCAGCATTTAAGTGGTACCACGTTGGACGTGGAAAAAGGATGGCGCAGAACGACTGGCGGTTGGCAATGAGGTTTGAGAAAATATTTTCCTCATAATCTTTGCGTGACCTTGGGAAAAGGAATATAGAGAGATAAAGTTGGCCTCTCTCGCTGCCGAGTTTGCTGACTAATAGATCGTAATATTAAGTTCTTAAGCTTACGCTTAGATAATCTTTGCGAGGGAGTGACGGAGTGAGATATGACGGCGAAGAATAAATATAAAGCCGTTTATATAAAGATTTAAGAACGTTTTTCTATTCACTAGAGAAATAGAATGAAGCATACCCCAACCTGCTGCTCAGAGAGACAAAATTAATCAGATTCAGTTAACGTAACCTGGCGCTCCGAAGATTGAAATGGACACCGTTATCCATCAACCTTTTATTCACTTAATTTAAACAGAGTAAGTATAGTAAGTATCTCCTGTGGCCTGCCGCGGTCCGCATGCAGCATAATGTTTGATCAAAAGCACCGGGCCTCGGGATCATCCATTTGATTTACCTCTCCGTACGTACGTAAACTACGATGTCAATGTCGGTGACACGGTTCCTGCTGCTTTTACTCTCAAAACACCGCCCCTGACGGTGGTATCATGCGGCAACAAGAAAACCAAGTGCATTGAGAGCACTTCCCGACGCTACAAGCTACATGCAAATTGATTTCCCAACGCTCGCTTGCCGGCACGAAAAAGAAGGACAAAAAGAAAACGCGAAAAGCGTGGAAAGCGTCCATCGCAAATACTGTACTAACTGCTTTTCGATGCGGACCCCCGGTCTGCATGGCAGCCATTTTGTGTGCACGAAACCGCAAGTGCACCAGTTCTTTTTTTTGTACCTATCCAGTTCCTTCACAAACCACGCTGCTACATTCTAGCCAAGGCACCGCGGGTTCCTGGATGCCGTGGTCGTAGTTAAGCGTAGTTGTTGGTGTGTGAGAAGGGGGCCGGGGTAAGTGGAACGGATTAAGTGCCGCCGCTGGTACTACTTTGGCTTCGAAATGGATTTGAGGCGACGATTGAAATGTAAATGTTGTTATTGATGCTACAGCAGCACTGCGGGACCGGGAAATGGGTGAAAATCTTTCCACCGAAGGGGATTCCATCATCTTGAGATGAAACCAACATCACGGCACACCTAATTACTGAACCAACTCACAGACACACTCACACACACAACATTCCTCCACCGTCACGTACAGCAGTAGAAGTCGTTCTCAGGCAATCTTGACGCCAGCGTGCTTCATTTTCAACGTCGTCATGACGATTGCAACGAAGAAGGTTGCTTTCCATTGTCTGGGTAGCGAGCACATGAAAGCACATTTCCGGGTAAACCGCAAATTCTACGTGGCCCAAAATGCACTCCCCTTGGTGCACGTACTCAGACCCCAGACCGTGGTGTTGGTGTTTCGGATTGGTTTGATTTCCATCGTGACGCGACGCAGATTGAAACCACAAACCATATAAGCTAATGTTTCCTTGGAAACGACAAAATTGTTCATAAAAGCCACTAGAATGGCAACCACTGATGAGATGTTGAGCAAGGAGCCGAATGCTCAATGAAAGTGTTACGTTTTCTTTCAATTACGAAGTAGTGCACGAAGTAGTGCAACGGTAATGACGAACTACATTTTATTGCTTTTGTTTTCCCTCCCCGGCCTAATTCAAGAATTATCTTTTCTTCCGCCAACTGGTCGCACAGTAAACATATTCGACGTATTCATCTACCTTCCTCACTTTAACGCTCCTCAGAACCACGTGGGTTTATTGGTGTTTTAGCTAATTCTACGCCCTTTCCGCCCTACCGTACCGGTCAACCAATTTACATTTCAATGTTTGCCACAACGTCGGCCACCGCCACTCACATCACATCCCGCTGTGGGGGGGCCAATGTGGACCTAACCTTTACAAACCGTTCATACCGACACGTAAGCAGGACGGGAGCTAACGGGGTTTTACGTTTTACGACCGAATCCCACGGGCCACGAGGTATGAAGGGGTGTGAATAGAGGTCCCTCCCTCGTTGCAAATGCACTTCCGGAGTGCTTACAGCCTGTGCACCCCCTGTGTGTGTGTTTCACGGTGAGTTTTCGCGTCGCGTTGATGACGATGACGGTGATGATGTTGTTGCTTCCTTCTTTTTACTACCATCCAGCACCGGTAGTGGTACCGTTCCGGTTTTATGGCTTGAAAAAACCACCACCTTCTGTTCGATGGCCGGGGAGGAGGGACTTTTACTGCAACGAAAAAAAAATACGGGGCCCTTTCTCCATCCGACAACCTCATCAACTTGCCATCAGCACTCACTTTTTTGCTCCCTTTCTCCCTCTCTCTCTATGGCTTGTAGACTAATGCCGTGTTGTGGTAATATTTTCACAACAACCACCATCCGTGGTCGACTTGGTGTAGTTTTTATTTGGTTGAAGACGACTGAAACAGGTCAACGGGGCTTTTATAGACTTACGCGTAGTTTCTTCTCGTCCACTTTTGCGCCGGTAGTTTACTCGCGTTTGATTTATTTTTTCCCTATCCTAGTTTTGGCAGTTCAAAACAGTACGGACAGTACGGAATTTAGACCTCTTTTGTAGTGATGAAATGAAATGAAAATCCCCCAAAAATCTCATCTCCCGGCTGACTCAGTTTTAGTGCGCACGAATTCAATGATTCCCGGAACCTGGTACCATATCTGGTAATAGAGCGCCAAAAACACAAAACCAACAAAAAATAAAAGACAAACCACTCGCCGGTGTTGCGACGGGGCTACAAAAAACGTGAACTAAAACCAGCTGAAGCCTGCCATCGTACCACTGAAACTATTCATTGCCTATAGTACGGGGCCGGTGCATGATGGCGCTCGTAAACTTCGCCAACCGGCCCGACCGGCGGACCGTCAGCATCCCTAAAGGTTTGAGGGCTCCGGGTGTTTGGTTTATGTTTTATTCAACGCTATCGTTTTGCCAACGTGGTTCCCCCACATGGGAATTTCTGGGCATCCCCGGTGGGCGAGGAAAAGCCTCCCTTGTGCGGCACCCATTGGTCAGCTAAAGCCCCCATGAATCCGTGACGGGCACATGTTTCGCACTGTATTACACGGTTCGTTGGATGTTTTGCTCCTACCACCCGGCAGCGCGCCTAGGCGGAACGGTACACAACAAATGATTCTTCCATCGAAAGCTTCTCCAACCCCAAAAATGGAGAACGCATCAACATCGCATCGCATCGCATCGCGCAGCCATGAGGCATCAGGCAAAGGTGACCATGGCAACATGGGAATTCATTTTTAATGGAAATGGAGATTCGTCGGTTAGTTTCGCGATTCCGGAAACAAAACAAACCCCGAGCTGTCGAGCTATCAAGTCTAACAATATCGCAAAATAATCCAACATTGAGGCTGCAATGTGCTGGCTTGAAACCTGAGTTCTGGTTCCAGTTCGAGAACGCACCTGCTGCTATCACGGTGCACAACGGTGCACAACACACCACCTTAACGCGGATCGCGGATAATTACCTCGAAATAATTAAGTCCTCGGTGGTGGAACCCGTTCACCGGTAACGCAACCTTGAAAGGAAGCAGTAGCAGTAGCAGCAGCAGCATCTTTAAAGCCACTGTTCCTCGGCCCGGGTCTCGGTATACTAGCGCCAGTCGAGTCAAGGAGAAAAGGCGAGCTCCAAAGGGCCAAGCCCTCTATCGGACGGAGTGCCGTAGAGTGGTGGTGCGCACCGGCACCGGTTGTGGTGTTGGAGTTCCTTGGGGCATTAGCATTATCCGGTCCGGTGGCTCATCAACGGTGTTAATGTGGAACTAACACCCCACGCCACGCCACGGCAGGCCATCCAGACGGAGATAAGTGTCCGGACTCCCCTTTTCTTGCTTCCATCGCATCGCACCACCCTCTCCGCAAAGAAGAAGAAGAAGAATTTTGTAACTGTAGCAGCACCAAGGAGCACTGGATCGTACTCCCCTTCTTTCTGCTCACGCTGCTTTGGCTTCAAACGAAGCCGCGAAGAAGACTAACGGTAACTAGGTACTTTCGTTAGGATAAAGACCCCTGTCCTAACCCTTGTCGGTGTTATCGGTGTTGAGACCGGCAGATATGGTGAGCATACGCTGCTTCCAAGCCGTGACGAAACGGCAGACAGCGCACGGATGGTCTGAGGATGGTTTTAAAAACATACCCGAAAACGGAAGGAAATTGTTGTGCTTTCGTATCAGATTACAGCTGTTTAAAGCCGCACGTACACGTGTGTTGGTTTTTGGCCAACATTTTCATTAATTTTTCAGCATTACGACTTGTTTAGAGATCGGTTATATCTCTGCATAATAGAAAGAAGAGACAGAGGAAGGGAGAAAAACGAAAAAGATTCACATGGAATATAGGGTCGGTAGCGAAGCAATACTTAATAAACCCGAAAAATCCATTAAACTATCCCGCACAGATTCGAAAGAACGATTCGGAGCTCAGCTCAAACCTGCCCTCAAACGAAAATGTGGCCAACCACAGTACCCACACTTGGAGCGAGCTAATCCTAAGTCATCCTTTCATCCGTCAATAGCCAACGGGTTCGGTCCGTCGTTCGATCCGTCGAGAGGCGACAAGCTTCGAACCAGCTGAACACTAACACTAACACTACTGCTGCTGATGATGGTTATGATGAAGAAGATGATGTTGATAGCGGTGATGATTTCGGGAGGGGGCGAGCCAACCGTTCAAAAGGGGTTTCGAGATGATGGAGTTATACAGATCTCTGGGTCTGGGTGCATGAAGCAGACCGAAATCAAATCGCCCCTCCGGTGGCTCCGAACCGAACCCGCCCCCAGAGCTTTGGGCTAACCAGCAGAGGGAGCCACTCTTCAATTCATAATAATTTTGGTACGGAATGGACGGTCCGTTCGGTTTCGGCTTTGCGGGGGTTTAGGATCCCCATTTTTACCTTTAAAAAAAATGCTACCCTGGAATGGAAGCTATGGACACAATCCGTTAGCAATTTAGTAAAGCTGACATTTCCGATTTTCTCTTATTAATAGAAAAAAAACACAGAAAAGCGATAGATTTTAGGTTCGCTTTTGATCCTCCCGTCCATGGTATGATTTATCCTTTTTTTTTCACCCAATTCACAATGTCACTCTGGGGAACACGGTAACGTGGTAACGATGTTCGATTATTATTTCTTCTGATCATCAGAGAAAGGACAAGCGAATTATGAATTATGAAACGTTCCCTGAATCGTTCCTTATCGATCCCGAAATGGGTTTTCGCCCATTTTGGTCCATTTCGGTTTTTACTGATACTAAGCTGGTTTTTTTTTCTATTTTTATCCCTTTCACAGGTAAGAGACGAGAGGCACAGCAGAGAATTCTAAGTGGAAAACCGGGAAGGTTCGATCGCGGTATCGTATTGATAGTGCTGCTTATCCGTTACTTTTGTATCGCTTTCAGAAGATCTAATTCCATTTTATTTGATTATCCAAGACGAGTTCTTGAGTGCTTGAGTGAAGAGAGAGAGAGAAGGAGAGTGAGTTATGTGCATCATAAGCATTGTAAACAGAAACATTGCGAGCGAGCACCTTCGAATGCCTCAACTACTGCCCTTTTGTCGCGACTTCGCGGAGAGAACACCGAAAAGAGCAGCAGTAAAAAAATGCAAAATGATACCCTCCCATAACCGAGATAATAACAGAAACGGCAAAAGCGCACTCACATTTCGATCAGCGAGCAGTCCTTCCGCGAAGGACACACGAAACCGCGACTACCATAGAAGTAGAAGTAGTGCAATGGAAGGTCGTCAGTAACTCCGTCGGCTCCGTCCTCACGCGGGACCGTGACCGACTACCGTTGGCACATAAAGCTTTCGTTTCACTCTGGTGGTTTTATCTATTCAAAACAATGAACACACCGTAGTACCACCGGTGTGCTTGTGTGTGTCTCGCTGAAAGTAACAACAACAACAACAACAACAACAATGAAATGGCGCCTACACGCGTCACCTAGCACGAGATCGTGTAGCGAAACATAAACCATCCGGCGGACGCTGGACGGTGGCGGTGACGGCTGCTGCCGAAAAGTGCGCCAACGGTACAAAGATGAATGTCTTATGAACCATCAAATCGCTCCCCGGGCGCTTATTCCATGCCACTTCCACGGCTCCCAGGGGAGAGGAGGGGGGGGGGGCAAAGGGAAGCTCGGAAGTCGGAGTGCGCCCGGCAATCCCGGGGAACCGGCACCGGCGGGCCGCCGGATCGCCCCAAAGGAAAGTGTGAGGGACAGTAAATAAAAAATGACTACCGAGTACAATGGCGAGACTACCTTCTTTTTCCTTTCTTTTTTTTTCCTCTGCGTGTGTGTGTGTATGCGATTGGGCGAAATGGTTGGAGGATATGCCGTCGCACAACATTTCATAAGAGCCTTTATTAGGTTACCGGCGACGGTGGCGGTGGCGTGATGGACTCCATAGGTCCTTGAAAAGGTCCTTTCTTGTGCGATCGACTACGAGCTACGAGCGCGGCTGAAGTTCGGAGAACTTTTCGCGTACGAGCCCTGCGATTAATGCGTCCTTTGTGATGAAGCAAATGGAGCCGCGAACCAATGAAGGTACGAATGTGGTCCACCAATTTGTTCTAAGGCTCAAGGGGCAAGCGCACGCAGCGCAGAAAGACAGTCGAAAGCCCTGCACGAAATGGATTCCCGGTACCCGGGGTCCGTGCAGCCCTTGGTGACGAAGAGGTGGGAATGGAAGTTTTGGTCCAACCACATCAATAACATTTTACTATGAGGCATGAGCTGTTGGTTTGCTGGACCTTCACCACTGGAGCTTCGGAGAACAGAAGAGAGAGAGAGCAACATATATTTTATTAAATATTTGCTTTGGAGATCTGCGCTAAAGAGCAGCGTCACGCGTTGTGCAACATTAATTGAAAACACTTTAAACGGAAATCCGGGTTTTCGTGTCGTGTTGTTGTTGGTCATTTCATTCACATTCTTCCTCCTCACGCATTGGGGCGAACCAACACCTATCCCTCTTCTGCTGATTAAATGTGGCCGTGGTCTTTCATAACTCAACACTTCATAACAAAAGTATTGCGAGAAAATAAAGCGAGGCGTTATTTATTGTTTGGAAATAATTGGTCAACCAGGCAGATGTGTTTGTACAACAAACGAGCTGCTGCCTCCCCCTTAAAGCAACAGGACGAATCAACACATTTTGCACTTTTGCATCCCACAACTTCCCACCATCGATAATTCGCTCGATGGAGGTTGAAGCGTTAATTAAACAAAATTGCATTAACATTTCCCATTAATGAGCACCGAGGTCTGACGTAAAGGGTGCCACACACACACACACGTGTGGGAACGCCAATTTTGCTCGCCTTAAGAGCTGTTGAACTGTTATTTCACTGCAATTACGTTCGTGTATGTGGGTGTGCGGAGAAAATGGAAAACAAAACATTTCATTGCACTTCAATCTTTCTTTTATTTTGCGGATTGGCTGAGGTTCGCTTGAAATGTCGAAATCCGCTGCAACGCGCGTTCCCGATCTATTGCATGTTAAGCCTATTAGGTTGTCATTATGAAAGCGTAAAAAATCAGTTTGCATGTTATATGCTCGGTGAAAAATGGGATTAATCGATGCAAATTGAATTAAAACTGAAGCTTTCATTATCTCCCGCTCATCGTTACATCGTTGCATTTTTGATGTACATAATCAAGCGCACATCAACGCTGTTTGTTTTTTTTTACAGTTGCAATGCAATGTTGCATTCGTGTATGAGCGCGCTCGTGTATAAACATTGCAAAGCGAAAAATGACAGTTGACACTAAGCCATTGACGGTTTACCGCAAGTGAAAGATTCTTTTTTCGTATATCAAAAAAAAAATTATAAACAACAGCTCCAAAAGAAAAACTCCAGAAAATGTACAGCAACAACAGCTCCAAAAAGTGACGTTACAATACAGGGTGCGGTTATACGAAACCACCATCATCACCACGTGGCGTTCTTCAGCCAGCCATCATTCCGGACCGATTAGGACCCGCTGTCCACGGTGTCAGGAAGTAACAAATTACCCGAGCTCATGTCAAAGACGCTCCCGGCGAATGGATGGACAAAGGAGATGAGGACACTCTGCTGCTGCTGCTGCTGCTGCTGCTGCTGCTGCTGCTACTGCTGCTGTCACTGTTCGGATGATGATGCTGATGCTCGCAATGATCGCCAACAGTTTTGCTCGATCACTTTTGCACGCCGTCAAAATTAGCAACACTTCTCATGGCACTCAGGCCCGCTCGTGCTCCTGCTCCTCGGTGTGGTGACGCAACCAGTGCAAAACGGAGGGAATAAGGAAGCACGGGGTGGAGCAGAAAAGAAAAGATAGGAGAATGTCGCCCGGGTGTCTGGCCCGGTCTGCAGCGATAAATAATTATCCTGAATCCCTGAATGCTTGCTCTGGCTGCAACATTAATTAACGCCAAACGGCTGAACAGGAGGAGCTACAGGAAGAGAGAGAGAGAGAGGGAGAGAGAGAGAGAGAGAGAGAGAGAGAGAGAGAGAGAGAGCGTCCTGCTGCTGCTGATGCTGATGCTTCCGGTACCGACACCGAGACCTGACGGGAAACGAACTGTAGGAGGTTCGTTTCCCTACTCTACGGCCAGAAGTGACTGTCACAGATCTTTTTGTTCTCAAAGGCCCCCCACCCCCAGCTCCAACGCTTCCTGCTCCCATAACTTCCGGCCTTCCGGACTGTCACTTAACTCGGTTGCTTCAGGCCACCACCGCGGGATTGCACCGTGCCTGTTCCTGCTTCTTCAGACCGGATGAGACAATCTGTGGATAGCCAGCCGGTCGTTCGGTCGGCCGAATCCTCTAACCCTCTGTTTTTGTGCCCCTCACACGATCCGCCTGACGGTAGCTGATGATTTGCTGCTGGAAACATATTTTTAATGAACCCTTGCCCTTACACTCCCTTCCATTGGCACTGCACGTAAGCTGTTGTGATGCGCCAAGCGCCAAAGCGAAGGAAGCGAAACTAGGGCGGAAGTAACTTTAACGCCCACCACCACCAGCCCACCGAGAGGCCGAACAAAGGACCATAGACCACCAACTTCAACCGACACACACACACACACACACGAGCTGGCCGGATGCAGAGGGAGGTATATCTAGTGGCCAACAATGGCGCACGTGATGGTGGGAGCGTTTTCCTGTGAAGGAGAATACATTGTGCCCTTTAATCGATCAACGGGTTCGCGATTCGATCGATCGATCGATCGATCGATTTGACCAATATCCCCAAGACCCCAAGAGCAACTCACTTCGGACACCAGGCATACAACAACAACCCATCATGTAGCCAACATGTTCCGGTGCTCCGTCATGCGCCGCGGCAGCATCCCCGACCCCGGGTTACCATGGACACCGTGGTGTGTGGTGCACGTTTCTTGGTTTGGAACGCTTCGTTGCTGGCAGGTGCATCACTGTAAGAACCACAGCTCGGTGCGGTTTGGAGCATAATCAATGAGAACTTCCACAAATTAATGAACACCACCATCACCACTACCACCAATAGTACCCCATCCCCGAGTACAGTGTAACGAGCTGCACAGCTTGAATTAAGTGATAGGAACCGGTTCAGTTCGGATTGGTGAGCTTTTTCCCGGAAACAACGACAACAACGACAACGACAACAACGACAACGACGACGACGAAGCGCTGTATAAATCAATAAATAAGCATCCCCTCTGGCCCTTTCCTCGACGCCCACCGGGTCCCTCTGGCGCTCCATGCTAATGGAGGGAAAAGTTCGTTCGTTCGTTCCGTACCGACTGGCACACTGGATACACATCGTCCTGGCGTCCTTCAATTGATTTCACATCAGGACCAAACGGTGAACTCGTTCGTTAGTTCGCACCGTAAAATCGGTAATGGCACGGGCGTGCTCGCTGGCTGGCTTCACGAGACGGACCGAAACCACCTTAATCCTTTTACGTCCTACCCGTTTACCACCCGCACGCTAAAGTTAGTGTGTCTCTGATGGCAGGCGATGGGAACACGATATGCCCGGAATGTGCTCAACGGGAAGTGAGCGCTTTGGAAAAGTGGAAAACTATTTCCATGCTTCCATCGCACCAACTTATGCGCTTGTTGGGAAGAATTACGGCTTATTAAGGGTGCATAATTGGGGCATAATTTTACGCAGAAATTTGAGGAATAAAACGAAAACCATTCCCGCCTGAAATTTCCTCTGACAGCTTCTGGTTGGTATCTTTGGTTTATTCCACGACGACGTAAACCTTTCCACATATTTAAGCACCTGGAACAATTTTAACCATCGAAACAGAGCATAAGACAGCATAGTGCTACTTTGGGTAGCACCCAACCGAGAAGCGCTAGCGAAGATGCAGACCATGCACCACCATAAACGAACATGTCAGCAGGTGGAATGGTGTTTCCTGGTACACTTCCGGCACTACATTAGAATTGATGCGCTTTCCCAAAATCCCAAAACGGCTGTCGAAAATGGCGGCCGGTAATGGCCACTATCGTGTGCGTTGTACGTCGCATCGGTGTTTGTGTGTGATGTATATTGCAGCTAATGAGTCTAAATGGAACGAAAATGCTTACCCAGCGCTCACCAGCGAACGTCAAAGAGTATACCAAGAGGGATGCACCTCAATTGCACCGCTTACTCCGAAGGCAATCGAGTAGCCTGATGGTTGTGTAAACTCCGATGCTGATGCATTACGAGGCGCAAGTGCCGGCACTTCAAACATGAAACGCTGCCGTATCCGCTGACAGGCTGACGATTGATTGAGGGTTGATCGGTGCTGATCGCTCAACGCCCCCCACCGAGAATCGAGAGCTACCTTTTGTCAAATTAATGGTTTCGAGTCGATTGCGTTCCGTTGATTGGTACGTCCGGTACCAAGTAATTAAGTTGGGGCAGTAAAGCGTAACCAAGCAGGCCACTGGATGCTGGCGAGAACTACATGGAACTCATCCCTCCAACCCGCAGAGAGGGTACTGCGCGGTGTTGTTGCAAAGTTGGACCAGCATTTCCTTTTCGCTTGACTAACACTGTTTTGCGTTCGTTGTTCCGTTAATAACAAATGGCGGAACCGGCGGGCCATTTTCTGTAAAACATGATTCATAGATACACCGCTAGACAGGAGAGCGAATACCCGATCCGAGACCAAACACGTCTTTTAGAACACCAGCGAGCGACCCCCGGCGGTTGAGCGTTCATCATGATTTATGATTATTGACAATTACTTCAACGGCGGTAGCCAGGATTCCCGGTACAAGCCCCTGCTGTACCGGGCTCGCCAGTCAGTCGCACAACCACAAACCCGCTATCGTCAGGGCTTCGGAGGAGACACATTTTTAATTCCACAAATAGCCCCGGTGCGACGGCAAAACATCCAAAACGGGGGGGCTCGAAACCACCACCAATCACACAAATCACGGTCAACACGGACACCACCACCCGGCACCCTCTCACACCGTTAAAATGGAAGTAAAGAACACGAACCCGGGCGTTACGGTGGAGAGCAGCGAGCAACAACTGGTTTCACCAGTTTTTGTTCTCGCCGGTGCCGGTGCCTTTCAAATGTGACGCTATTTATTACTATGAACTGACACAGCACCGTGTTGTGTTGTGGCAAACACCAACACCAACCGGTCACCTATTGCACGGTATTCGCTTTCCAAATTTCCTTCCCACACCAGTACAACACCGCCCCTCCCGGGGGGGACGAAGCGGAAATTGATTGGGCGCAGTTCAATGGACGGCGGACAAAGGGGATTGGAGAGAGGGAAAAAGGATGGGAATAGAAAATGCCATGCTACGGCGCGTGCTGGCGGAAGCTTCCTCATTTTTCTTGTAACGCTAAAAGTAAGTAGAAAAACAAAAGGAAAACGACGTCCGAGGGGCGTAAGTTGGCCTCCGGTGGTTGACCGTTGAGGCCGCATTAATTTATCATCGATAGAGCTCCAGTACCTGGTCCGGACCGGGACCGGGACCGGACAATCCGACAATGGTATCCCATCGGTTCGGGGCGCCACTTAAATATGATTGGGAAAGTTTTGCTTCGGATACCCCTTTCCCACCGAAACCACCTTCTCCTTCGAGTGGCGACAAGAATTTAACTTCGACAAAGACGTGTTGTCACCGACGAAAGAGAAAGGAAGATAGAGAGAGAGCGGTTGAGCTCGAGCATAGGGCAAAGGCCACTCAGTCCCTCAGTACAATGGAGGTTACTCCGGCAAACCCGGAAGGACCATTTTTTCAATCACTACCCGCAGCCCACCAGCATCCATCCGGCTAAGCAGCTGGCTGGCTGGCTGGCCAACCACTGGAACTGCTGGAAATGCTTTTTAAGGCGCACGAGAAATCCCTTAAGCTCCAAATCCCAGGAACCACACAGCGCGATGGGAAAGGGAGCTTTCTACTAGATGACTTCATCCTGGCTACTATTCACCTCACTCCAGCCACTCCAGCTCCTCGCAAAGACAGACGCCATGTTTGGCCTGTGGGGTGAGCTGGGCTGATTTATTGACCACCACCACCAGGACACCGCCAGGACACCGCACACCATCTTCTGGAACCATTTACCTGCAGCCGGAACCAAGTGAGCTGTGACGCCGGTACCTTACACCTTAACCACTTCCCTTGCTTTCCTGGACAGCAGAGTTCCCTTGCCTGCCTTGCTGGTCTGACCTTTCACCCTCTCCCGAGGGAGGAGGCCAAGTGTCGTCGTGGTGGTGGTGGTACGATTTGTCCTCGTGCCGCGGAGCGCGCATGAAAGTGAATAAAATCCTCAATAATTTATTGTTTCGTAACCATTCGGGGCGGTGGCAGTGGCCACCAGCATCACCCACCACCACCACCACCACCACCCACGGGACCACACACACACAGGGCCCAAAAGGTGTCCCTTTTTCTAAAGGGTACCACCGACTGTTGACTTGACGCTTCCCTCCCTCCTTCTCCTTTCGTGTCCGCGTGCTGCAGCTCGCCATTTTGCGCCCTCCGTGTCCATCGGAACGCGAAAAACACACACATACACACACACACACACACACACACACACACACACACACACACACACACACACACACACACACAGAAACACAGACACAGAGGAGGGAGAGACCCGTAAGATATTGTAACGAGCCTAGTGGACGAAAGCGTCGCCTCCGACGTCGGTTCGCCATTCATTAGGTCACCACCCTCTAACTTTTTATGCCCCCTATCCCCTCCCTCTGCATCACCTTCTGGCCTTTCACCTCCGACCCAGACCTCCCGAGAGGGTTTGGATTGCTTCAAAAAGCTATACGATACGAAACCGGGAGGCGGTGGAGGGCGAAAAGGGTGAAACTAAAATTCATTTTCGCTCACATCGCTCGAGGCAATAAATGTTTGCTCACCTCCGTGCCCATCGGTACGGTACGGTCCCCACAATGGTGGATAATAATTAAAAAGGCTCGTTTCAGATATAAGCCGTTCGTCGAAAAGTGTCCAAATCCCGCACCGCGCTGGGGGGGGGGGGGGCATGGGAGTGTGGGAATGTGGTGATGTAATTTCGGTAAGAGACCCTCCGCAGGAACAGAGAGAGAGAGACAGAGAGAGAGCGAGTGAGAGATGGTTGTTATTCGGTATTCCATCTTTTTGCTGTCGCCGACCGACAGTCCGTTGTTTGGCACGCTACAACCGCCAGGATAACCTTCTACGTCTTTTGTGTGTCTCATAAAACTTATGGTCTGGTGGTGGGCGCGCGCACGGAGCTTGACGCGAGCACCACCGTCGGTCGACGGTCGGTGTGCGAGAACTTGGGCAGCGAGAACTAAAAAGAATCCACCACCGAAACCACCACCTACCAGATGCCAATGTTTTGCGTAGTCAACGGATTGACTCAGATAGTGGCCTGTGGGACGAGGAACACGGGACGGGGGGGAACGGAAAGCACGTCGTTCGTGTGCAAGATGACCGCTCAGCTCTGCTCTGCTCGGCTCGGTGGCTCATATTTGCCGTTGACAGCAAACTTAACTGCCCTGACATATGCTCGCTCGGGTTTCGGTTGGTCCTGTCTGTCCCTTCGGTCGGTCTGTCAGAGCCGGATTGAGAGGTGTGCGGCATGGTGTGCGGTTTGTGCGGTTGGCGGGACAGGGGAAACCAACAAGCCATAAAGAAGATCCACTCGAACGGGGGGGGGGCACGTTTTGGGGCCACAATCCCACAGATGAAAACCGACGACCGTCGGCTGGAACCTGGACCTGAACCTGGAGTCCTAAGCGAAGGGGGGGTGTAAGGAATTTCAACAAACAGACGCACACACACACACACTCACACACACCGGTGCGCATTCACGTAGACATTTTGGAGGAAAGCAAAAAAAAAGGGAGTATACGTTTCACCATCCTGGCAGCAGCAGCAGCAACAGAGCGGACAGCACCAAGAGCATCTGACGAGTTGCCTGACTGACAGCGATTGCGATTGCGAGTTGGCTGCTGTGTGTTGGCCACATGATACCACGTGCTCTCCCCCCACCCCTTTCCCAGCAACAGAGCAACCATTTCTGGTGCAGTGCTACTACACTTCACAACACGCAACACACACCACACACGTGGACTACCTGGGGCCGGCTGAGAACGTGCCTCGGCGCTCGTGACGAACCACAGGAGGGATTCCGGGAAGAATCCGCCGGACCACGGCTGCCTTATTGCCGTACGGGGTCTCTAGAAGGTTGACGCTTTCCACGGCAAGGCGAGAACACTACGGAGTGGGCAGATAAGAACTGGCTGCATGAACTAGTAGCTGGCTCTCGGTACGACGTGTGCAGGAGAGCGTGTGTGTGTGTGTGTGTGTGTGTGCGTGTGAGTTTGCCACCACACGATATGTTTGGGTGGTTGTGTAGTTTTTTAATTAAACTCGTTTCAATTTGGTGGATCTGGGCGACCGCTCACGGATAGATAGGTATGGCACGCACTCAGTCATCGTCGGGGTCTCTGTTCCCGGGTATGGCTGCCAAATGAAGCTTGATGTTCCATGAAGTGCCAATAAAGCTCCACCAGGACCAGGCACCAGGAGCCAGCAGGAGCGAACAATACTCAATTCACTTCGGCAACGAAGATCGTGGCCGAAAAAGGCAGCGACGCGAATGCATTTTGTACGCCAGCAGCCGATGCCAAATCCGCGGCCCGGCAGATGCAGATTGTTGTAATTGCATCTCTGAAGGGCTTCTGATGAAAATGACTGAACGCAGTCATAGCAACAGCCGGCAGCGGCAAAGCAAGCGATGGATTGTTGGAGCGTTGGTGAGTAGTTGCCAGGGAGTAGAATTAGATCAGTTTGCGATCAGTTCGTACCGTTCGTTGAGGCCGTTTTCACAATGGGTAGAGATGTGTTTAAACGCAAAAAGCGCGCGGTTCTGTCAAACCTCCATGAGTATTGAGTTGCAATAGCTTGACCGACTCGCATTACTAAACCGGACCCCTAGCACTCACATATACAGTATGCAATAAAGGGGTTATCCAGCCGTGCCCTATGTCAGCTGATTTTTATGGAAAACTCATGTTTAAAATCTAAAATCGCACATCATTTGCTTCAGCTAGCTTACTGGTGCTTTGAGCACTAAAACACCCTTCTTCTTAAGCCTTTTTTTATTTTAAAATGTTCTTCAAAGCTAGTTTGCTAATGATGTAACGAAAAAAAGTTTTAGTTATTGGTGAGTGTTTTTTTAAAAAAGATTAAAGCAAAATGAAGTAGATTAAAAAATAAAGAAAACGATATAATTTTGATTGATGAATGAAAAATTTTCTAAAAAATTGGTTATTTCTAGGTGAAAACACTTTTTTCTTACTGTATCGTCTATCCATATTGATCAACTGACTAGGACGGACCGTTGGAAAACATACGAATTAGCTATCATTCGCGTATTTTTTACCAATAAACTATACTACTGTGTCCAAAAAGTAAGGTGACATTGGATGTATTTTGAAAGTTCTTTAATTTTTCTTCCAAATCAATTTTTTTGCCATCAATGTAATCCCTCCCAGACACAATGCACTTTTGCCGACGAATTTTCCAATTTTCTAAACACGCGAAAATGTCGTCTTTAGGAATGGCCTTCAGCACCTTTTTCGCAGCGGCTTGAATCTGCTCTATCGTGTCAAAACAGTGTCCTCGGAACGAAATTTAGGGCTTGTCTAATAGCCAGAAGCCAAATGTAACCAAATCAGGCGCATAAGGTTTTATCGGAACGATATGAGTGAAAATATTGGCAAAAAACACACCCACAGAAAACCAACGAAGTTTGAGATGGTGCATTATCGTGATCGAGCGCTGACGCACTTGAGATGAAAAACATCCTTCCAAATGTAATTTACGGATATGTTTGATATGCCAATATCATCAGCAAAGTCTCTTGTTGTTAATCGACGGTTTTCCAACACCAAATCTTTGATTTTTTGGACGTGACCTGCATCGATTGTCGTTGGTGGTCGTCTAGAGCGTACTTCCTCTTCAAAACGTTCCCGACCCTCCTGGAAGTCTTTCCACCAAGTGTAAATAATTTTTATTGACGTAGTATCGTCACTAAAGACATTTTGTACCATTCGCATTGGTATATTTGCAGCAGAAAAATTATTTTTAATGCAAATTCTTTGTTTTAAAATTTGCGACATGAAGAAAAACGAAGAATGCACTTTTAGCAGTTCACAAAAAAATACGTATCTCAAACACTAGTGAATATTTTGACGTGAAACTTGCCATGGTTGTCAATAACAGTGCTGACAACATATAAAAAATACAAAACTAAAGGTATCCTTTTACGCGGGCATTTTGGACACCGTGTCACCTTACTTGTTGGACACAGTAGTATATTAACGAACGCTGCATACCCTACATACGGCCCCAAATACGGATCTCATTTAGCCAACTGTAGCCGTTGAGAATGTTCTATAAATAATCGTTTGTATTTCATTCAAATACACTGGAAGCGTTCACACGCAAAAATCGCAACGTTTCCATGGAACTTTGGAAGGAGGCTTTGTTTTGGCGTTTGAGCGCCTTCGGTGTGAGTGTCGCTTAAAGCACCATTTGCACAGAACAGGCTACTTACCACCCCAGTAATCACATCGACTCCCATTATCAGTCGTTATAAGACGGAATCGGAAACGGCTACCGTGATCCATTCGAATGGGAAATGGGGGCCAGCCAGCCGGAATGACCGGAATGGCGGCCCAACCACCGTACCATCACCGTTAATGAGCTGATCCATCTGTGTTCGGTAGCGAAAATCAGATAACCGCCCAGCGCAATGGAATAGCGCCACCTCGGGACCTCTTCAATGGTGAAGATGGCAAGCTTCTCTGCGACTCGACGTCGACTTGACTAATGTTTACAAATTGTCCGCTGCCATGCCCTATCGATTTCATCATTAATGATAATTGATATTGATGGCATCGGCGGGTACGGTGGTGGTGGTTCACCATGCGGTGAGGTCCTCTCAGTGGACCTCAGCGTGCCGTGTCATCATTATTTGAGTGTCGGCAATCGATACCATCAATTAATTCGTGCTGTCCAGATTTGCTGGCGGTTCTCGAATCTATCGCCCCGCGTGACTTCCCGTTGTAGGTTCCTTTGCTTCGTACTCAGTTGCAGGTTCCTGTCGCCGGTTCCTTCAGTGCCGCTTGAAAAGCAAATGCTCCTTTTAGGAAGCTTATTCATACAAATGGCCCGGTATGTTCCCAACGGGAGGATTGGTCGTTCAAAATGTTACCTGCCTCACGGGTAGTAGTCGGCAAGCTTGCACCTTCTGTTGGTAGTAGCGGTTTGGCGGGGAAATTTTACGACAACCCCCGCACCCAGCGACTCCCAGAGTGGCCCATCAAACGATCAATTAATTATGATTTGCTTTGTTGAAGGAAGTTGCAACCATGGATGTCGACCGCTTGGGGCACTGCGGCTAACGAGGAACTGATGATGTGGCGCTCCGATGATGGTGGATTGAGAGTTTATGACGCTACCGGAACATTCTCCTTGTCACACACACACAAACACTCTTGGTATGTGCTGGTTATTGGGCGCGATCGTCCATAACAGCTCCCTGCCACCTGATACACCTTTGCAGCTCTCTCTCTCTCTCTATCCTTGCATTCACGGAACAGCCACCGGTGTGCTACCCGAGCTGATAGCATTTATTACCATCTTACGGCACGATAAATCGCTACAGTTTTCCTTTTCCGCAACACTACAATCCATTTTTACGTATGCGTGGACGTCTTTGGTTGCACATTGTTTTCGCTTGTGTGCAAGTAAGTGTGTCAGTGTGAAGGGGATTGATCGTCTGGTTAGGGCACGCTCCGATAGCTTCATGATCCCGATGAATCAGAATCAGGGTCAAAATGGCCGCGTAAAGCGCAAATAGCAGAACAGATTCGAACGAGCTGCCGTTACGACAGCCCAGTTCGCGCTCTGAAGACCACAAAATGGTGATGTAAACACGTCAAAGGCCACGGCCTGCTAGCATGCAACAGCAATAAAGCTCCACTTGTGCTTATTTCGTATTTTCTGCCCCTTTCTTCAGTGGTTCATATTTTTGCTGAAAGTGAATACAATTGCAGGGAGGGGCTCCCGATCCAAGACATGTACATCTCGTTTTGTACTCGGTTCAGTGTATTGGCGCGTGGTTTTGCCTTTTTTTCGCGATGTTTGCAACCATGTTGCACCGTTGCACCGCTTACAGCAAGCACCAAACGGGTTTCACTTTGCACTCCAAGCACAACCGGCATAAACCGGCAGCAAAACATTCCTTCAGTGACTGTTTCGCTCTAGGATCAACACTGCACAGCACAGGAGGATAGTTGAACGAGGGACGAACGTGAACGTGATTTCCGTGGCCATCCAGCAATATTTCGCTACTGCAACTCCACCGGACCCACATGCATGACCATCGCAAACGATCACAAAACGGTGGCAGCGACGACGATGGGTGGTGTTGGATCAGCGGAAGCGGAAATGTTGTGTGCCCAGTGGGGTGTAAGAAGTTGCAAGAAAAATGTGCTGCAGCATCTTAGAAAAATCCAATTATGAATCCTGAACGTTGGAAGGAACGCCGCTGGATGCAGCATCTTTTTTTATATATTTTCCTCTTCTCCCTTTCGCCTGCACTACCGGAACGAGTCGCTCACTCGCTCGCTGGCTCACGGGGCGAACACTAATGGTGGCAAATCAAAGAGGAAATGGTGAAGCATTTGGAGCAAGTGCCAGAAGCGAACAAACAGCAGAGCATCAAGTGCTAATTCGTAAACGCTTTGCGTAAAACTCCCACCACCGGCTGCCGGGGATAAACGTTTGGGAGGCCAATGGTTCGAGCGCACATTTCTTGACGACGGAATAAATGCTTACAACATAAAGGGATAAAGTATGGCAATTTCTTTGAAGAAGAAAAGAGCATGGCAGTAGCATCACCAACCAAGGAAGAGAAGTTTTGAATAAAACGTTGGAATCCGCGCCAAGCTTGGGTCGTCTATGGGTGATTCTATGAATGTATGGAAAATGGCCTTCAAACCATGATCTAAACTTTTTGGTTTTCACAGACGATTCACGGATCAGCCAATCGCAAGCAAGCGACGAGCTGTTTTGTAATCACGTTAGGATGCAAATTTATCCCTATTCGCATCGCATTAATCAATCATCTAGGCCACGGCGCGTCGGAAATCTGATTAGAATCGATTTTATGGCGAACTTTTGATGTTGGAACGAATTTGCGTAACGAGACATTCATGTAATCCATTTAATGTTCCATTTTTCCAACATTCAGCTGCCCTTGCCTGTATGTGTTTTAGAGAGGACATTAGAAAGGGTGGTCCTTGGCGAACCTACATGGGAATTGATTTTATCTGATATTTATCTCCGATTTCTAATGGATAACGCACCGACACACACCTATTGCTCTCTTGTATGTAACGTAATATGTTTTAACATATTGAATACTGTTTGGGAAAATCATGTTGGTTTTGGCAAACACACGTTGTCGCGTTTTGTTTTATATTAATACTCAATTGGATAACTAGTAACGCCCACTACCTGTGAAGACAGTTCTAGGTAAAGTATGACGTGTTGTAATCAATTCCAGGAATCGTTAGTAGGAAAATGGCCCACTTTACATGTGAATTTTAATTGAAATCAAGCATTGCTGAATGCAGGACGAGTGGATTTAATAAAGCTGAGATACTGTACAGTGTGCTGTTGCTGTTTTTTTTTTTTTTGTAAACTTGGTTGGCTAGTAAAAACGAATCATTTATGGCAGTGAATAGCTTTCGCCTGCGGCTCCCTAAGCCAATGCCATTCCTGACATGTCCGGTTCGTCCATCGTAGACAGGACATTGGCCAAAGAATGGCTTCCCAGAAACACCGCACGTGTTACGTGTCCGTGGTCTAATAAATAGATAATGCCAAAGCGGACATAGCGTTCAATAGCGAATCCGCTATCATCCTTTTACAAGCCGCCAATCCGAATGATGTATGCTTTCAGAGACATGTTTTTGTCCAGACAAGGATAATCAAATACCAATTATTGCACCATTATTTCCCACGTGTTAAAGCAGATCGGTCATCACATTAAGCTACAGTAACACATTCCGTGGAAAATGACTTATTTTTAGCCAGAGCTCGTGGGTTTGCGTGCTCGAAAAGGGACATCTACGTATTGTGTGTGTTTGCTTCGAAGAAGGGACTATCTTCGCAGAAAAAAAATAAATTGATTCACAATGCCATCCAGTGTGAACAGACAGGTCAAAAGACCGGGCTGTGTTTTCTCAAGAACCCAGACGTACCCGTGGCTGCCAGACAACAACAAAAGGTGTTGCCATGAGTGGCAAAAAACATTTTCCAATAAGCCAATCATCAAAAAACGCTTCTAAACGCCACGCAATCATAGCAGAACCGCCTGCGAGGAACATCGGTTGACATCGATTTCCGAATGACGAACGTTATCGTTACCGGAAACCTGCTGCTTGAATGACCGGGGTTCAAAGGGAAAATCACGTAACCGTCCAGTGATGTGACCCGAAAACCAAACCGTCCTTCCGCCAAACCAAAAGGAAACATGTTTGTCGTGTGTTTGTTTGTTGGCCTAGCGCGAACGGACAAGGGGTGGTGGGTCGGGTATCTGTTTGCTTTCCAAATAGTTTACTCTTTCTTGAGAAATTGGGCCTAACAGCAGGTACTCTTGTTGACATCGGACGGAGGAACCCGAAGTATCGTACGAGGCCGCAAAGTAGCAGTGAGTTAAGTTCTGCTTCTTCATTCTTCGATCCATTATTTGGTTTCGACCGGTTCTCTCTTTCTCCAACGGCGGTGGCTCAATGTCGACGTCAACTTACTATGCTTAGCGCGCATCGATGTATTGTTAAAAGGAAGCACCGTTGTATACACATGTGTGATGGGCAGGACGGCTTCTTACAATTCGGTCTCCTATGTTGCGACATTAAATTGGTCATGATGAGACCGCTAACGACGTAAAAGAGGTCCTTTCAGCGACCTCATGTCCATGAATGGGGCCCTCTAATTGCAAAGAAAAGAAAGATATTTCTCGCAAGTGGCTTAACTTACAGATCATGATCGACTGGTAGGGAGAAGTGAATACAATGAGAAATGTTTACACAGGGAGACCAATAAAAAAGGTTCTTTTGTGTTGATGTTCAAATCCAGTTGAGTTCCAATCCTGAGCAATTTTTTAGTGTTTTCTTTCAAATTTATCGCAGTCCATAGTGTATTTGAAACAGCAACAAACAAAACCACTTGAAATGTCCATCGTCTTTTCCAATCATTTCTACTTGAAAATAGGAAATCGATAGCATATCCTTGCTAAATAGGTGACAATAACTTTGTGATGCAAGCTGTCAATTAAGTATCACTAAGGTAAAAAAATTCACAAGGATTTGTTTTAGCATTAGCCTTTGTTTAAAACTTCGACAGGGTCAAATTGGAACTCCTGGGAAGCGAAACATCTGTTACACATATTTCATGTTTTTCGTCAACCAAGATTGGGCCCGTAAGACCAAGACGTATGACAAGAGGTCCATCTTCTGAAATACAATGTTTTCAGGGTTGTTGTGATTTGTTTTTGGTATAACGAGTTTCGTCATGAAGTTGATAGATACTTCAGTATTCAATTAAACACTAGTTGTAATAAAAATGGGGTGCATTTCGAAACCATTGGACGCAACTGGTCCCAGCATCCTAACTCCAGTGGACATATCAATTACATTTTTTAAATTAAACATTTTATGCATATAGCAAACCAAAACGTGTTCCAAATGCGATCGTTTTATTACACAAACATCATATAATTATGGCTCGCAATCTTGGCAAGAATCACAAGAAGGTGTATTAAAAATGTTTTAATTTTTTATGCAACAACCCATTACATAAAAATCAATTTGTGATTTAAATAAAAAGAATATGATGCTTGTCTCATTGAACAGTTTAATGACTAATTTGCCAAAACTAGTAAACAGTTTGTCTGTGTATTTAATTATATTTTCATATAAATCTATGATTTTCTCTTTTCATAAAAGAAATCTTTTAATATTCGGTCTATCTTTTTCTGGTCAACGTTCTACTCCGGCTCCAGCCGAACATTCCAACGTGACAACCTTCGTTAATGGTCTCGAACGGGCTAGCTCTTAACCTGCCCTTGAAATTATGGCCGCCTGAAGGATGTAAATACACTGCCAACAGTCAAACAACACTCATCAACAATTAATTCTCCATCCATTTATTCTCACCCACCACCATTTCCCATCGACAGCGGCATGCTGAGTAGCTTCACTCAGGATCACTCAGGAAGAGTCGACGGTGGTCCTCGAGACAACGTGCCGATGGCGAAATCCCATTGATAAGAGACGTTGATTTTTGCTGAACAAATCTCCTCGAACAAACTTTCTCAATTAACTGTGACGGTTGAATTTCAACCACCGCTGCGTCCCCTCCGACCGGCCGAACTGTCGAACTGTCCGGTCGTTGTATCGATCTGATCGCATGCCTCAGTCCCAAGCTCAACAAACCCTTCCGCGACCGACGGGAGACGGTTGTTCGCTAACGAAGAAGCAGAGATTATAATTCTTAATAATCCGAGCAATTAATTTTCCTCTTGTTATGCTACGATCCGTGGAAGAGGCGTGCCGGTCAATGAGCGAAAGCTAATAACTTGCTGGGAAGATGTAAAAGTGTGTGTGAGTGTTTTGTTTGCCCAATCTTTTGGGCGCCAACAATTTGGTGCCCCGTTTAGCTTAGCGTGTCGATTATTGCAATTTGGCAGAAGTATATTGGTAAAGTTGGGTACGGTTGGGACAGGTTGGTGATTACTTTTCCGCAATGTTTCGACTCACCTTCGAGCGTGACCTTGCCACTACCGACCGTACTGTTTCTCATTCCGAAACGTCCATTCCAAAAGACATTAGAATATTCAAGAATTTGTGAAAACTCGAGGCGAGAGAGCTATGGACATCGCAGTTTCGCTTGAGGATTGTGTTGTGCCCCGAAAAGTGGTGGTTCTGCTAGGCGAACTCGAGGTCAGAAGAAGTAACTGAACCAAAAAGCCGGTGTCCTACTCCTCCTCATCCTTCTCCTCCTCCTCCGCCTCCTGCCTCTCAGCACAAACATCGTCGTCAGTTTGTTGATTCGGTTGTGCAACATTTATTAGCTGGCGATTATTTTATTTCTGCTCCAAGGGGTTTATGGCCTTTTCAGCATTCAGCACTACCGGCAGTGGTGATAAAGTTGTTCGCTCAATTCAGGCAATTACGATGCTTCCGGCAGCACCAGCAAACTCATTTCCTAAAATCACTCACAATCCACGCGACATAAACCCAACCCCAGCATCCTTTGCAGTTGATGTTTGAATGCTGTGTGTGTGTGTGCTTATGGGCCGAGCACTGGTCGCCCTCTCTCGATAGTATCTTTCGTATTACACGTGGCTTTATGAGTTGAAAACGCACAACGTCGCTGCCGCTGCCGCTGCCGCTGCCACCGCTGGCCAAAATATTGCTACCCTTGCAATAACGTAGCGTGGCGGCTAGGAGACGTGGCCGCTGCCTGGTAGATGGCCGAAAGCCATCAGAGAATTTGATTAGCTTCCGTTTCGACAGCGACGATTTAGCCCGCACTTCAACGCGAAAGCATCGGGATTTAGTATCTCGCCAGCGTGCCATCCCTTGCCCGCTGGAAGCGCTCATTTCCTTTAAACTTGTAATTCGTCAGCAGAAATAATGTCAATCACGGGGTGCAAGCAAACCAACCAACGAACCCACCCCACCCTACCCAAGCCAGCAATGACTGAGGCTGTGGCTCGACATGAAAGTGCCAGAAAGCACGACCGTCGACCGTCGTCCACCTGTTGTTGTTATGCCGGAGACCGGAACCCGAGGCGGGGCGGATGGTGTGTTGCTGTTTTGCAAAAGTGCTGACAAGGGAATATAGGCTTTCGGGGCAATTGCGGACCATCGACGCATAACGTGGGGACGGTCACCATTTAACGGGCCATAAAAGCGGAATCGTTTCATTCCCATCAAGCCGAGAAGGGCCAGGCCCTTTTTTGGGTAAAGTTTTGTTTTCCAAATCACCATACGGAGCTGATTGATTGTTTCGATATGTTCGCCTGACAAAAACATCGAGATTTAAGTAGGCCAAGTGAAGATATGTCAATACATGAGGGCTAAGGATTTCGCGTAATGCTGCGACCATAATAATAATAACAATAATACGATGACATAAAGTAGCTTGAAATTTCAAGCTTTTTTTTAAAATTTATATCAGTGATGGGAATGATAAAACCACGTTTGATACTAAACTTTTTTTTAAGGTACTGCCTATCTATGTAATTTATGTTTTGGCATTGTAATATATAAAAAGAAATATTGCTATTACCCCATGCTATGGCCAATACCAATAACACCAAAAATACATAGCCTATAGAATTAAAGAATTTTTCCTAAGGAACTTCATCAACAAAGTTTCTTTTTCCTGTAACATGTCGTATATATAGAGCTGCGTCAAAGCGACGAAAGGTTCCAGATGCGACAAATTTAATGATATGTAAGAGCAAATAGGCATCACAAATCATGCAGAAATCATGGATTAAAACTGATGCATGAATCATATCCCCATGCCAAGCAGCTACCTCTCCACAGCACTGACTGCGTGCATCAAAATTGAAGATACCATTCCCCTACTACTTGCCATACACAATGCGTCTACATACAACGCGATCGCGAGTGACGTTCGTGTTCGTGTAATGTGCATTTAATTCCATTTTAATTGAATTGCGTCGTCTTACGGCGGGGCTGCGGCTGCATATTAATTCCCGGATTCGAAACCCCAATCCAGCTAGCCATTCACGATCGTGCAGAACGTGCAGTTGCTCGTCGTCGTTCAAACACTTCAATTCAATTTGCAGCAAATTGATAATGCATTCAAATAGCTTTACGGTCGTGCTAGTGCGTTGCGAAACGCGAAGCGGAAACATGTAGCACGAGCAGCCAGCAGTCGGTGATGCAGGCAGTGTCAAGACACCGTTTCCACCACTCTGAACCGGCTCTACCGTCACGCGTACCACGCTATCGATTACCGGAAATCATTATCTACCAAGGCACGTGTCCCGCGCGTCAAAACGGACGCGCTTCACCTGACCGAGAATGACGGGAACCAGAACAATATTTGTTCAGGAAAAAAGCCATTATTTACGGGACCGGAATAGGAAATCGAACGCCAAACGCCGTACGGCAGCAAATCGGTCCCCTTCCCATCGGCCGCACCATCGCACCAACTCTTTCTTCTCGGAAGGGAGACCATGGAATGCAAAGGGAGACCATGAGGAGGACAAAAAAAAACTCCTTGCAGATTCGCCGATGTGTGGCGGAGCTTTCGACGAGAGTGAAACGAAGGAGAAATATTGGATCTCGCGTTCCACTTGTCAGCTGGTATTATTTTTGTTATTTACATATAGCAGCATGCGAGTTTCCATGTTGGCCGATCGATAAAAGGGGCTGGTTCACTGGCGGCACTGGGATCATGGAACTGGAATTTGTATGTTCAGTAAAAAGTGTACGTTGAATGGTTGTACTGTACAATTTACATCTGCAGCCGATAAATGCTAACGCGAAACAAAGAACTTTTAAGAACTTTTTTTTATAAAAAAAAATTCTCATTGTTAACCAAATGAATTATTTTATGATATCATGTGCAATGTAACCTGCTGATGGTATACTATTAAATCACCTAACTGTGATGTAATTTCCAGACCACGCAAGGCATTGGTTTGCAACGTTATGATACGTGATGTACTTTTATTCGCGCATTTGGGCCCCAACATGGTACAGCTTATTGTTTTCTTACCATAAACATAACCTTCACAATGCTAATTACATCCGTTATCTGCATTCGACAGGCAGTGGAAAGAGAAGAAGGGAA